>NC_091246.1:112598636-112901666 GCF_042477335.2 Ovis canadensis
CCTGTGACCAGGTCACAAGGTGCTCCCAGGGTGAGCCAGGAGGAGTGTGACGGGGGCAAGCATTCAGCGTGTGGGCAAAGCAGACACAGAGGCCTGAAGTTGTGCAAGAGCACTGAACACTCAACACAGGGAATCTGCTCTCGCAGGAGCCCGAGGGATGCGGGCCAGGTGCCGCTTAGAACATGGGATCACAATTCCCTAAATACTTCCGCTTTTCCTGCTCAGCCTGGCTTCCTCCCAACCAGCCCCTGGGCTCTGGCCTCTGCTTCAGCCTCTCATTGCTGGGGGAAGGGCTCCCGGTCTGACACCCTGGGACACACGCAGCTCCACCTCCAGCTTCAGGCTCAAGTTCCCACCCGGGAAGCCCTTAAGACAAGGGAGAGGGAGAGGGTAGGATGATTTGGGAGAATGGCATTGTAACATGTATACTATCATGTAAGAATCGAATCGCCAGTCTATGTCCGACACAGGATACAGCATGCTTGGGGCTGGTGCACGGTGATGACCCAGAGAGATGTTATGGGGAGGGAGGTAGGAGGGGGTTCATGTTTGGGAACGCATGTACACCCGTGGTGGATTCATGTCAATGTATGGCAAAACCAATACAGTATTGTAAAGTAAAATAAAGTAAAATAAATAAATAAATAAATAAAGTGATTTGACATTAAAAAAAAAAAAAGACAAAACTAGAAGTGGTCTTCCTTCAAGGAGGAGATACACATCTGCCTGTCTCCATCCTGCACTCAGGACTCAGCCACAAAAGGAAAGCTTCCCTTTAGGACACACACATTCACTGTCCTGGACCATAAACTGTCATATTCACCTGGTGACAGCCCACAGCAAACTAAGTGATACACCTCTTTAGTAAGAAGGCAGCTGTGTCCCCCGAGACAGGTACTGTGGCCGGTAGACCACGGCTGCCACCAAAGGTGAGGTGAGGACTCTAGTTAAGTGGCCGCAAGTCCACATCTGCCATCACCTTGAACCAGAGGTGCCCACACCGCATAAGGTTTTGATGCTACTCTACATTGAGATACAATGGTCTCAAAATTCTGAATATTCTTCTGAAAAACGTGTCTGTGGGCCCTCTGCCCATGTCTAGACAGTACCAGACATGTGGCACCCGCTGCTTTCTGGGTCACCCAAGTCTGGACAAGCGGAAGGGGACTGTTCCAGCCACTGCGCACCCAGGCTGTGCCAAGCAGCGCCTTGCTTCTGAGTTAATGCAGTTTATTTCCAACTTGCTGTAGAGGTAACACGCTTCCCTCTTGCATCAGGGAAATCAACCCTGCATGGGTGACTTTTCTCCCGGGTGCATGTGGGGCGCTGTTTTCAAGAGCCATGCCTGTATCCCTAACACACAGGGTCCACGCATGGTGAGTCATCGTTAAGAAGCCACGCCCTTCACAGTGCTGCAGTTCAATATGCTGTGAATGGAAAAGACAGCAGCACCTCGCCAGGGAGATGTGCCCAGACAGCAGGCCCAGGAGCCCTTGGGCTTCAGGAAGATGGCTCCAGACATGCAGCCCCCACCCTGTACAATGGTTCACCCTGTGCCAAGGCCTCTCCACCCCCAGCCAGGCCAAGGGCAGTGGAGGGTCCCCTGCTCCTAAACAATGTGGTCCAGAAACTGATCTATGAACGTCCCCCATCACAGCTGTGACAGGCCCAAGAAGAAGAAACACACCCCCACCCCCCGCCTCCCGGAGCATTTCCAGCTGGGGTGCAGAAGCTGGCCTTTCTGGGGGAGCCAGCTGTCCGGGGCAGATGGCCTCTTTCTGCAGACCCTCACTGTGGAGTGCTCTGTGTTGCTGTATGCTGCCGGTCCCGTGAGAATCGAGAATGTGAACCAGGTGGTGTGTACCACACAGGTGAGTGAGAATGGATGCTCCCCATGATTAGGGGTTCCCAGGAGGACGCCTCACTTCTGCAGGCCAGCAAACAGTCCCTATGTGGCGAGTGGACGGAGGGATAAAGGTTTTGTGCTGAGGGTGGTGTGGAGGCCCGCTAGTGGCCACCCAGCCGGATGATTCGGTCGACCTAGAGATGGATCAGAAGAAGGCAGCGCCGGGCACTGCTGGGGCCACACTCGCCCTAGCCGTGAAGGGGTCTTCACTTTCTCACAGGGACCCATGTCACAGCTGGGGGTGCCTCAGCAGAGGGCTTGCCAGGGAGTGGGTGCCCGCCCACAGCACAGGTGTTCCCATCTCATTCCTCTCCTGGGCACGAACTCTCCATTGACAGTTTAATAAAGGCAAAGCAGACCCCCATCCCTACTGCCAAGGCCGGTCAGAGCTGGGCAGCCCTGCAGGCATGCCCTGCGCATGCCCTCCTCACCTGAGCCGTGCCAGTCCCTTCATGCCAGCCGTCCCCATGGGGCACCAACCCCTGGACGCCTCTCCCCACGGCCCGCTCCCCTGCCTCAAGCTGTACTGAAGGGGAGTCACACTGTGGATTCACCGCTTCTCGTCTGGCTTCCCTCGTTCTGTGTTGTATTTGTGAGGTCCATCCACATCGCAAAGGGCTGTGTTTCACCCAACTGCTGGATGACACGTCACTGGACAACCACCCTGCACGCTTGCTCCACTGTCTGACTGCTGAGGCCGTCCCCGTTTGGGACCAGCGTGACCAGGCCTTGTGTGTCCTGCTACAAGCCCCGGGGGCACGTGAGGGAGTGTTTCTCTGGGGAATGCCTCCAGGCCCGGATGCCAGCTCACAGAGCGTGTATCCCATTGAGTCTGCTGAATGGCACCCGGTCTTCACCACGTGTTTCCACAGAGTCTACTCCCACCAGCAGAGTGTGGAATATCCTGTCACTTCAGTCCTTGCCAGCACCTGGGATCAGGAGGCTTTTTCATTTTTCTGCCAATAAGTTGGGAAGGGAATAGTATCTCCTTGTTTTCATTCGCATTTTCCTCATTTCCAGTGAGGCTGAGGAACTTCTCGAGGTTATCGGCAATCTGAATTCCTTCTTCCGTGAAGCGGTTGTTCCGGTCTTTCACCTAGTGTATCTTTTTCCTGTTTGCCTCAGCGCCTTGCTGATTGTATGAGTTCTTTATTTCTTTGCAGGAATTTATTTGATAACTTGTGTGTGCAGGCAGAGGCCCAGTGCTGTTGCGTGAGTTGAAGATGCCCCCCACTCCGTGGCCTGCCTTCTTACTCTCTTCATGGTGTCTTTTGATGGTCAGGAGTTTATTTTAGTGAATTTAAATTCATCAGCCATTTCCTTTTGTATCTTGCTTAATCCATCTAGGAATTAATTCTTGTATATGGTATAAGGAAGAAATCCATTTAAAAAGTAGAAGCATACAAGCTGACAAGTATTATTCATAAAAAGAGGAACTTTTAGCAGGAATGTTTCATATTTTCCTCCTTTTCTGCAGCTACAGAGCCTGCCTCTGATGAGAGGCAAAGAGATTGCGTATCTTGCTTACAGAGAATAGAGCGTGAGCCTGCTAGTTCATCGGGAAGTAGGAGTCTGCGTGTCTGAGGCCCCATGTAGGGAGAGTTCCCAGAGCACATGTGTGTGAATCCTATTCATGCACAGTTACATAAATGCTTGAAAAATCCTGGACAGTTTTTATAAAGATGTATAGGAAGCTGCTATGTTGCTACCTGTGGGGAATATATTATTAAAATTGTATGCCTCAGGGGAAAATAACCTAATGTTTAATATTAAATTACTAGAGCTGTTTACTAGGAAAATGGCATCAGATATACCAAACTTTACTTGCAAAGTGTTGCAAAGTCCCACGAGGAATTTACTAACTGTGGGATTAACATGCAGTAGGTGGGGGATGGGAAGCGTGCTGAATACAGCTGTCAAACAGCAACAAGGCACGCATCTGGTGGCAGCTACATCTAGAATTCGGCTGGGGGTTGGACCGTGAATTTGGTCTGATTTTCCTTTCACTGACTTTTTTCTTGTGAGCTAACATGAGGAGTGGCTCACCTCCCCTGGACACTGGCCAGGCTTTCTTGGGTCTGCCCCTTCTTCCAAGCCCTCTCTTCAGGGTAAAGCTGGGACAAAAGGCCAGGTCTCACACCTCTGCTTTCTTTTCCTAAGGCACCTACTCTTTTCCAAGCTGAAAATGCCTAAAATTTTCTTGGGTATGAAGTTATCTCAAAGTAACATCATTCAGGGTGATCTGATAAACTCACACACTAGGAATTAAACAATTCCCTGGAAAGGACAAAGATGAACACACAGATGAACACACAGATCTATTTATCCTGTTTGGGTGTCTGGTTGTCTAAATATACTAAGTTTTTGGACAGTCATAAATATGCTCCATAGTATTTGGTAAAGAAGGTTAGAATCAAAGACAGGATCAGTGTGGTGGAGACACAGGGATTTCAGCACAAGCACATGTTCCTCCAAAAATACCTGGAAGTCACTTGATTGGTTCTTTTTTTCTTTGTTCATCCAACTATGTATTCTTCAAGATTAGGAGTTTTTCAGAGAGATAAAAAAGTTAACAATTTTCAGAGATTGTACGAGATCAGAAACAGACGCAAACTAACATTCCTACTATACTGTTATTTTTTTTGTAAGCAAACTAAAGATAGACCAAGCTTATCTTTGTGAATTTCTTGGGAAGTCAAGTTTTCTCCTTGAAGTGACCTCCTGGCTTTTATAGAACAAGGCGGTGTCCACAGTCACATCCACCAGAAAAGGCATTTGTGGAACAAGATGGACTTTGCTTCTCGAAATCTATGACAGGGAAAGTAAACCGTGGTTTCTGTCACAAACTTACCACCAGCACCAAAAGGTGAGAGAGGGTCCCCTCCATGTGGTCAAACTACTGTTATGAGAAATTCCGTGATCACAGCCCCAGAATATGACCAAAGACTCACTCCTTGGAAGGAAAGCTATGATGACAGAACAGTCAGCAAAGCAGAGACGTGACTTTGCCGACAAAGGTCCATATAGTTAAAACCATGGTTTTTCCAGCAGTCATGTACAGAGGTGAGAGGTGGACCGCAGTCCATGGGGTTGCAAAGAGCTGGACCCGACTTAGCGACTAAACAACATCAAATTGAGATGAGAATTTGAAAAAGGATATGTGTGTGTGTATAACTGAATCACTTTGCTGTATACCTGAGATGAACATAACATTGTCAATTAACTATGCTCCAGTATAAAATACTGGAGTAAAAAAATACGGAGAAGGCGATGGCACCCCATTCCAGTACTCTTGCCTGGAAAATCCCATGGACGGAGAAGCCTGGTAGGCTGCAGTCCACGGGGTCGCGAAGAGTTAGACACGACTGAGCGCCTTCATTTTCACTTTTCACTTTCATGCATTGGAGAAGGAAATGGCAACCCACTCCACTGTTCTTGCCTGGAGAATCCCAGGGATGGGGGAGCCTGGTGGGCTGCCATCTATGGGATCACAAAGAATTGGACATGACTGAAGTGACTTAGCAGTATAAAATAAGGAGCTAAAAAAATAAAGTGAAATACAACGTGTATATATATATATATATATATATACACGTTGTATTTATAAATATACATATATATATAGGAGATCCCTGGGTTGGGAAGATCGCCTGGAGAAGGGAGAGTATTCCGGCCTGGAGAATTCCATGGACTACAGTCCATGGGGTCACAAAGAGTCAGACACCACTGAGCAACTTTTACTCTCACTTTCACGGGAGATAATCCATTTGAAAACCCAGCAGCCACCAGTCTCGCAGATGGAACCCCACTCACCTCAAGGATATTTATGAGCAGAGGGTACGGCTCAGGCCCTGGTGGACGGAGTCTCGCCTGGCACGCGTCTCGCCTGGCACGCGCCTCGACGACCACGCGCTAATGCAGCCGTGTCAGTAACTCCTTCCATCACCAGCGCAGAACAGGCAAAGCGTTCCGCGCCCACGGCGGCAGCCGTGGTTCAGCGCCTCGGCTGCCCCCAGGCACCCTCAGCCACGCAGGGCCCAGCAGGACCCCGACTCTGCGAGTCAAGGAGGGAAGAGCATGAAGAGCCGCAGCAGTGCCCACAGGTTTCCTGCGCGCCCTGCAGAGAACAGGGCAGAGGACAGGACGCTGCCTGGGGTTCACAGCGCTCTTGCTTCAGTAACTCCACCATGCCTCACTTGCGAATCACCGCGGAGGAAAACCCCAGGTGCTATACTATGTACAGCCTGGCAGCTTCCAAACATTTTGATCACAAACAACAGTAAGGGCTTTTTTTTTGGCCGCGCATCACAGCTTGCAGCATCTTAGTTCCCTGAGCAGGCACAGAACCCTCAGTCCCTGCAGTATAAGTGTGAAGTCCTAACCACTGCATCACCAGGGAAGTCCCAATAAATACATTTTTCATCCCAATATACACATGACATATTTACTTATTAATTTTAAAGCAAACCTTTCACAAAACAATACCTGGTTTGAGATATGCACTCTTGATTTTCCTATGCTTTGATTTAATTTCAAAGTTTCCACTTGAGAACCTTTACAGTGATTTCACAGTGAACAGTGGCTGTAAAGAACACTCCCATGGACCTCACTTGTCAAATGACGACAAGGCTCTGTAGACACCCTGTGAGACCCTGAGGAGAATGGACCTCATGGCTCCACAAGTTCACTGAGCATTTCCTGTATGCCAAACACAGAATCACATACCTTCTCATCTGTCACGGACTGTTAACCCGGCAACCCCTTCAGCCTCAGTTCTGACCGAGGCCTCGCAGGCTCTGGGCAGTCAACCAACGCCAGGGATGATGTACCCCCTGCAGGGAAGTGCTGACCCACTCCACAGGCCAGAGGCCAAACAGGACAGAAAACCCAGCTCTGCCTCCCTCCCCAGTTACCCCTCCAGGGGAGGGAGGAGCCGGGCCAAGGCCATGAGGGGCAGAGGCCGTGGACGAAAGTTCCTGGGATCCAGGCTGCTGAGTGCTGGCCCAGCCTGGCTGGGGAGGAGGCTGTCTGCGGGGGTCACGAGGACAGGAAACCTACTCATGAAGGAGGCCTCTGAGAAGGAAGCTGGGGAGAGGGTCCCGGGGGCACCCTAGCCAGAGGCAAGTTTGGGGGACAGAGGGAGGAGGCTACCCATCACTGCCAGTGCCCCCCACAAGTGGCCAGGGAGGATGGCCTTGCTTGGGACACGACTGTAAGACACAGGATTGCAACTACTCTAATGAGAGGAGAAAACCATGTCAAAGCCCCTGGAAAGCTCTGGGGTCCCCTGGAACTTCACCCAGTCCTCACAGGGAAAAGCAGAGTGGAGGCAGAGGCTGCCTGTGGGGGGTCAGTCATGTCCTCGGAGGACTGAAAGCATCACGTTGCAATCCTGCAGCAACTCCGTGGCAAGACCGCTCTGTGCCTCAGTTTTACGGACGAGGACCCCGATCTTCAGAGGATGGTTCAGCAGTCTCTAGCCAACGTGCCACGGGGGGAACGGGGGTCAGGACTGTAGCCCAGACAGCACCAGTGCACACCCCCCCTTCTCTCCACACAGCATGGGAGACAGCACGGCGGAGCCGGACAACTGAACCTGAATACTGTGAAAGCGCTGGTCTCCATTCCATACGTTCACCTATACATTTAAAAATATTTGTAAATCCCTTATAGTTAAAGCCATGGTTTTTCCAGAAGTCAGGTATGGGTGTGAGAGCTAGACCATAAAGAAAGCTGAGCACTGAAGAATTGATGCTTTTGAACTGTGGTGTTGGAGAAGACTCTCCATAGTCCCTTGGACTGCAAGGAGATCCAACCAGTCCACCCTAAAGGAGATCAGTCCTGGGTGTTCTTTGGAAGGACTGATGCTGAAGCTGAAACTCCAATACTTTGGCCACCTCATGCGAAGAGCTGACTCATTAGAAAAGACCCTGAAATGCAAACTAGTACAGCCACTATGGAGAACAGTGTGGAGATTCCCTAAAAAACTGGACATAGAACTGCCATATGACCCAGAAATCCCACTGCTGGGCCTACACACCGAGGAAACCAGAATTGCAAGAAACACGTGTACCCCAGTGTTCATTGCAGCACTGTTTATAATAGCCAGGACATGGAAGCAACCTAGATGTCCATCAGCAGACAAATGGATAAGAAAGCCATGGTACATATACACAGTGGAATATTACTCAGTTATTAAAAAGAATGTACTTGAATCAGTTCTAATGAGATGGATGAAACTGGAGCCTATTATACAGAGTGAAGTAAGTCAGAAAGAAAAACACCAATACAGTATACTAATGCATATATATGGAATTTAGAAAGATGGTAATGATAACCCTGTATGCGAGACAGCAAAAGAGACACAGATGTATAGAACAGTCTTTTGGACTCTGTGGGAGAGGGAGGGGGTGGGATGATTTGAGAGAATAGCACTGAAACATGTATACTATCATATGTGAAACAGATCGCCAGTCCAGGTTCGATGCATGAGACAGGGTGCTCAGGGCTGGTGCACTAGGATGACCCTGAGAGATGGGATGCGGAGGGAGGGGGGAGGGGGTTCAGGATGGGGAACGCCTGTGCGCCCGTGGCTCATTCGTGTTGATGTGAGGCAGGGGCCACTACAATGCTGTGGAGTAATTAGCCTCCAATTAAAGAAAAAAGTACACAAGGCTGGGGATGGTGGGTAGAGTATTCCCGTAAATACCTGAGAAGGTTGGTTACCAAAAATCAAGCGTTCAGAGAGAGATGAACAGCTCACCCGTAACTAGCTGCCTGGCCTTCCTATAGAGCCTGTAATGCAGCCTTAGTATGGAAGACTTTAAAGGCTATCTTCCAATTACCCAGAATGTAACATTTTAATGATAAAAAGAAGACAGCTTTCAAAAGCAGGGCCAATTTCTTCGATGGTGTTTTTCTAGACAGGATACATACTCCAAGTGGTAATTCCCAGCTGGTTGTTTGCACCTGTCTCCCTGAAACCACCTTCTACTTTCCATCTCTACCTGACACCATCCTCCTCCCTCTGTGCCTTAGAGGCTGACTTACAGGGTCTGTATCAGGTTTCATGTTCCTCTGGCTCCTGATGGCATTTGCTAAGGGCCAGCATAGTAGGGATGCAGGCTGGAGGAGTGGGGCCTGGGTGTTTGTTGTGGTGCCCCCTACACCGCGTGCTGGGTTCTGAAAATCCCTCCCTCTTCTTGCCCTTTAGGCTTAAGCAACATCTTGCTGGTTCCTAGCTGGGCACTGCTGACCTCGACACATCTCACACCCTTAAAAACAGACCCTTAATTTTTTTAACTGGAGGGGAGCTGCCTCACAATGTCGGTTTCTGCTGTGCAGTGATGTGGGTCAGGTCTGGGTGGGCATGTGTCCCCGCCCCTTGGGGTCATCCCGGGGTGCCCAGCTGAGCTCCCTGCGCTGTACGGCAGCTGCCCACTGGCTATCTGTTTAATACATGGTAGTCCATATGTGTCAGTACTGCTCTCCCAGTTAGAGAGACCCTGCACTCTGCAAGACCATTTGTCCCTGCTAGGATCCTAACTGATGCAAAGATACATATTCCTTCGTTATGGTTATTTTAATTTTGGATGAAAACAAAATAACAGCTTGTAAACTCTTTCAAAAAGAAAAGAAAAGACCTTGATGCTGGGAAAGATTGAAGGCAGGAGAAGAAGGGGATGACAGAGGATGAGTTGGTGGGATAGCATCACCAACTCGATGGACATGAGTTTGAGCAATTCCGGGAGATGGTGAAGGACAGGGAAGCCTGGTGTGTTGCAGTCCATTGGGTCGCAGAGTCAGACACGACTCAGCAACTAAACAACACTAAACAACAATTCTGAAGAAAGGACTGCTCTGGAGAGGCCCCCAGGGAGGACGTCCTCTGGGCTCTGCACAGGGCGGGCAGTAGGGGCACAGTGTGCAGGAGGAAGGGGGCCTCTGAGCCCTCCTGCTGGGGGTGGGGACGGTGCAGGTGCTGGGGGCATTCCTGTGGCTCAGATGCCAGGAGCTGATGGAGATGGCAGGCATGATGTTCACAGGAGCAGGAAATAGACACAAGTCTGCATGGAGACGCTGAGGATGCCTCACTGAGGGGTCAGGAGTGGCTGCACAGTCATCCGTGGGAAGGGTAAGACTCAGTGACCTGAAGCTGTCTGTTCTCCCCAAAATCAATGTTTGATTTTAAACCAATATCTCAAAATCGCAAGGGATTAAAAAAAACTGATACATGTATGCAAAGTTTATCTGAGATCAAACAGCAGGAAAAAGAGAAATACCTGGTATACATGTGTGTGACTCTGTACTGACAGCTCTTGAAGGTACAATAACCGAAGCAGTGTGATGCTAGCTCAATTGCAGACAGAGAAGTCTGAGGGCAGAGCATCAGAAAGATCCCCAGGCACGCATCATTTGGGCAGGGGCGTTAAATATGCCATTTCAAACCTGTGAGTGTGTGGATTATTCAATAAACTCCAGGAAAACATACATGCCAATCCAAAGCTCACACTACTGTTGTTGTTTACTTGCTCAGTCGTGTCCAGCTCTTTGTGACCCCTTGGACTGCAGCCCACCAGGCTCCTCTCTCCATGGGATTCTCTGAGCAAGAACACTGGAGTGGGTTGCCATTCCCTTCTCCAGGGGATCTCCCCAACCCAGGGACTGAATTCACATCTGCCCTCAATGGCAGGTGGATTCTCTACCACTGAGCCACCAGGGAAGCCTGCGATATGAAACATACATTTCAGATGATTTAAATTCTTCAATTAAAAAAACTTACAGCACAAAATCTCAGTTTAGAGCAGTAACAGGATTTTGGGGCTCCCACATTCCTGGTCGTCACAAAATCAGAGAGAGCCAGGCCCAGGGTTACTTTATGAAGTCCTGTTTTTGCCCTTGGCCAGGAGCTCTTCATTAATAATAAGATGTTCAAATATCATCTAAATTCATCACTGAAATATATCTTAAATTTATATATTTCAGAAATGATACTTCCTCAAGGGGAGCATTCAGTTCATGAGAAGGATGTGCATTTTGCAGAACAATTTACAAATGATACAAGTCAAGTCTTACTGCTGCTGCTAAGTCGCTTCAGTCGTGTCCGACTCTGTGCGACCCCATTGACGGCAGCCCACCAGGCCTTCCCGTCCCTGGGATTCTCCAGGCAAGAACACTGGAGTGGGTTGCCATCTCCTTCTCCAATGCATGAAAGTGAAAAGTGAAAGTGAAGCCGCTCAGTCGTGTCCGACTCCTAGCGACCCCATGGACTGTAGCCCACCAGGCTCCTCCGTCCATGGGGTTTGCCAGGCAAGAGTACTGGAGTGGGGTGCATCAAGACTTAGAACCCTCAAAATGAGAACGAAGATGAACAGGTGCGTTGGGTTTCCTGCGGCTCCCCCTCCTCACCAGTGGTCGCTGCTGTTGCATTCGGGATGCTGGCCACTTGGACACATGCGCGTGGGGCCCCCCGTGGTTTAGGTCTGCAAGTCCTAATGACCTACAGGGCCATCGGAGAATAAACTGTAGAAAAGGATGAACACTCGAGGTGTATGTGTGTGTGGTGTTACACCTGTATGAATAATTGTAAGCAGATTTTAGAGTTATTTTATAATAACTAAAACAGCGTGATCAAAAGGGAGGGGACCGCTGTATACCTATAGCTGATCCATGTTGATGTCCGGCAGAAACCAACACAAAATTGTAGTTATCCTTCAATTAAAAATAATTTTTAAAAAGTGTAACAGCAGCTCCGGCCTAGGTTGGCATGTGTGTCTGCCTCACAGAGCTCCTCTGAAAGATAAACTGCCTGCAGTATCAGATCTGGAGGGAATAGTAGTTGGGGTTGGTGTCTATCCAGTCAGCCTTTTTTCTATTTTGCTGACTATACAAATGTGTGCCTGCGATATTCTAAAATATTCAAACTAAAGTCGGGTTGTCCTTAATAGTACATTTAATCTGTTTTCAAATGTTCCAATATTGGCGCACATACTTCTAGGCCAATCAGAGAGCCCCCACCATACTATTTAATCATTTTTTACTGGGCTTATAGGACTCCACTGTCCCAAATACTAATGTGGTCACTTCCCAGGTCTATGCAGCTTTCTGTGTGGTTTTCTGATGCTACACCAACAACTTTATTCAAACTAGTTTTAAAACTCTACATACTGACCAAGAATTAATTTCCAAAATATACAAGCACCTCATATAACTCAATACCAGAAAAGCAAACAACCCAATCAACCAGTGGGAAAGGGACCCAAAGAGACATTTCTCCAAAGAAGACATACAGATGGCTAACAAGCTCATGAAAAGATGCTCAACATCACTCATTATTAGAGAAATGCAAATCAAAACTACAGTGAGATACTACCTCACACCAGTCAGACTGGCCCTCATCAAAAAGTCTACAAACAATTAATGCTGGGGAGGGGGTGGAGAAAAGGGAACACTCTTACACTGTTGGTAGGAATGCAAATTGACACAGCCACTATGGAAGACGGTATGGAGACTCCTTAAAAAACTAGGAATAAAACCACCATATACCCCAGCAATCCCACTTCTAGGCATATGACCTGAGGAAACCAAACTTGACAAAGATGCATGTACCCCAGTGCTCACTGCAGCACTGTTTACAATAGCTAGAACACGGGAGCCACCTGGATGCCCATCGACAGATGAGTGGATAGGGACGTGTGGTGCACGCACACAACGCAATACTACTCAGCCACAACAGGAACACATTTGAGTCCGTTCTAACGAGGTGGATGAACCTAGAGCGTATTATACCGAGTGATAAGTCAGAGAGAGAAAGATAAATATCATGTACTGACACATATATATGGAGTCTAGAAAGATGGCACTGAAGAATTTATTTGCAGGGTAGCAATGGAGAAGCAGACATAGAAAACAGACCTACAGACACGGGGGGTAGAAGAGGAGGGGAACGAGAGATGTATGGCGAGAGTAGCGTAGAAACTTACATTAGTGTATGTAAAATAGACAGCCAATGGGAATTTGCTGTGTGACTCAGGGAACTCAAACAGGGGCTCTGTGACAATCTAGAAGGGTGGGATGGGGAGGGGGATGGGAGGGAAGTTCGTGAGGGAGGGAACATGGGTGTACCCATGGCTGATTCTTATTGATGCATGACAGAAAACCACAAAATTCTGTAAAGCAATTATAGTTCAACTAAAAAATTTTTTTAAATGTAAAGGAAAACTCTACATAAATCTCTACTCTTTATTAGAATTTATAAATAAATCAATAAGTATTTATATGTAAATAAATAAAGTGGACTCTGCCTCCCCTCCCCCCTTCATTTCAGAACCCATAGGGCGATCACCCGCTCTCAGCTTTGTCATCGTCTTTCCCTGACATGCTGGGACCTCAGTCCTGAGAGGGACACTGTCCCCTGTGGGGGGTGGGATGCAAGGCCTGGAGCACAGACGCAGAGCTCCCGGGCTAGAGGAGGGGTTGGGGTGAGCCAGAGACAGTTCCATCCTTGAGGCAAATATGGGGGCTTCTAGATGACTCCTGGAGAATTTCCAAGTAGTCACTGCTGCCCAGAGTGAAAGAGTAAAAATCTCCAAATTCCTCTCTGGTTCCAGAATCAGTGCTCTGGTCTAACTGTGACCATCAGTCCAAGGAGAGAATTTCCACTGAATTAATTCAGTGGTCATGACACATTAGCAGAGGAGACAGGGGTCCGAGGATGCAGTTTGTTCTGGCTGAGGCACCAGCTTGGCACCCCCAGCCAGGGAGGACCATGAATCACCCCATCTTCTGGACAGACAGCCACTTCCTCACCCTGCACCCTCCCACAGGTACTGGAAGCACGCAGCTCCCCCACCCTTAAAAAAAAAAGGAAAAAGGTCGAGGAGGATGAAAGAGCTGGGGCCCCATGAACAGGAGCGTGCCGGCAGTCCATCCTCGGCCTGGCCGTGCCCCCGCCGTGTCCTGGAAGAGTCTCCTGGGGCAGGAAGGAGCCCCCACGGCCCTGTGGCTGGCCGGGCCTCCGGCAGAGATGCCTGAGGCTCTGCAGGTCTGCTCAGGGCTGTGGGGCTCTCACGGCCTGGCCCTCTGCACCCCTGACCACTGCTCAGCCCTCTGGCCTCCACGGGGAAGGGCAGGGGGCCCCGAGCAGGGCTGGGCCAGCAGTTGACCTGCTGGTGGACTCGAGACTGCACGCCCTCATGTTCCTCCTGCCCGGGCCCCGACTCAGGACCTGGAGCTACTTCTGCCTGACAGGTCTGAGTCTTGTCTCCTGCCCTCCTCCCCTCAAGCCGCCTGCAGGCATCTCCACGGGTCCCTGCTAGCGCCTCCACAGCAGCCGTGAGTCCCTCACTCCCCCGGGGGGGCTCTCCCGGGGTCAGCGTCCCGGGTGCTGGGACGCGTGAGCTGCCTCCTTCGTTCCTCTTGCCCGTCACTCCCTCTGGGCCCTTGGGGCTCGGACAGTCATGAAGCAGGGGTTCCCGCGATCCTAAGAGCAGAGGACACAGCAGACTCTTGACCAGACTACATGGCCAAAGTGTTTTTGGAAAATTATTCTGTTCTCCATGGAACTCCACCTCATCTCATTTTATTAAGTAGTCATCACGTCCACCTTCAGCACTCAGCTACTTGACAAATGGTTTCCCAGGTCCCAGGAGCTGCCAGGGTGTGGCACCAACATTACCGTTCTCTGTCTTCAAGACAGCCCTGTAAGGAGCCCACAGTCCTGGGCGCTTCCCAGGGATGAAGCCTCCAAGGCGCACACAGCGCAGCCGCTCTTCCAGTGCCTGGCTACCTGGCTTCACTTCCTACCCCGACGCTTGATTCCAGTCTCGCCTGCTCACACGCCTCCCGGGCACACCAGCAGTGCTCATCCCACTCGTGCCACAAGCTGCCCCCAGGTCAGCAGGGCTCCCTCCTCCCCCACACTCTGCGGGACACCCTGTCGTTTCACTGGCTCCTGCCCCAGCTAGACCGTAATCTAGAGGTCAGAGGTCACCAAGATACTCGCTTATCTGTTTCAGAGCTGAGTGAAAACGTGGCTGGTACTCAGGAACTACAATTTAACAGCAACAACAAAAAAGGATAAATACTGCCATTACCCAAGAAAAAAGAACATTACCTAAAGGTGTCTTTTGCATCTCTCGAGTCCACATCCTCCTGTTCACTGAGAACAGCCTATCACCTGTAACTGTGGGTAGAAGTTCGGTGTTCTGGCTTTCCCTTGACCAGGGGTTGGTCCACATGGGCCCCGCCTGCTCCGTTAGGTGAAGCCTCGCAGCACACCCAGGCCATTTCCCCTCTATCCCGTCTGAGGCCGCCTTCTCTCCAGGGGTGAGCTGAGCGCCTGCCACAGAGAGGACACAGCAGGCAGACCCCAATCGTCTACTCTGCAGCCCTTAACGAACAAGGGGTGCTGATCCCCGTTACAGACACAGGGCAGATCCAGCTCCTGAAGAGGAAACACTTTTGCTCACCGTTTCAATTTTTAATTTGAATTTCCTTTTCACTATTAATTTCCTGACACTATCTGTGTACTTTTAAAATTAAGCACCTACCCAAGGTTTGGGAGCAGAACCCCCGCACATATAATTTACTTTGTACCACAAGGCAGACGCAAGCGTAACTGAGAAGCGAGGGCAGAGGCAGGGAACACACTGAAGACTCTCTTTCCCTTTTGGAGAGCTCCTTCTGCACCCCAGGGTTCCCTTGTAATCCACATTTCCGGATGATGCTCAGCGTCACAGGAAACCCTAGTTCCAGAGACTGTCAGTGGTCTGGGCCAGCGGGCTCGTGGTCACCCGGACTTTCTGGGCCAGTGGAGATGCAGGGGCTGGGTGGTAGGAGCAGGTCACTGCAGGCACTCTCCCAGCGCGGGAAAGTGCTCTCCCAGAGCACTCTCCCAGTGCTCCCAGTGGGGAGCACGCAGAGCTGACGGCTGCTCGAAGGCTGAGGTAGCGACCGCAACCTTCTCATCGCTCTCCTTCCAGCCGCAAAGCCGTCAGGGGGTGAATCAGAACCACATACTTTCATGTAGAGGCAGGAAGACACCCAGCTGTCACTTGAGCTTGTCTGGGTCCAGCCTCATTCTTGGCTTCTGGGAGTCACAGCTGTCTGTCCTGGCCCTTATTTCACATTCTGCTCCCCGGAACCTGCTGGGTTCCCAGACCTCCCAGGACGCATGACCCTAACCATCTCTGGGAGCTGGGGAAGGGTGTCCGCTGCCTGCCAATAGCCGGCTCAGCCCCCTCTGAGCCCAGGCAATGCTGCCTGGGTTCTTGCCATTGTGTGCCTGTGGTGCTGTGCCAGCCCTCCCGGGCCCCGGCGCTGGGGTCCCCGTGCCCTGCACGCACCTCTGCTGGAGCCCGAGGGCCTCCTGCCCTTCCCGTCTCCTCCTGAACTTCCCCTGGGAAATGACACACAGCCGCAGGATGGAGCAGAGTTCACACCCTTTCTCTCTCTTCTCTAGTCTCACAGCCTCAGCCAGCACAAGCCAGGCGCTTACAGAGCCGCCGTCTGGGAACCTTCTAATTTTCAGTCTACACTGGGGTCAGAGAAGGCCCCAGGGACCAGCATCCGCACCACTGGGAACCCACAGCCAGCAACTTAGTCACCACAAAAGCTGAAAACGAGCCAGCAGGTGGCTGGCCCTTTCTTCTGGGTAAGTTTCATTATGTCGACACTGAAATTTTTGAATGTTTTCGAATACACAGTCTCGTCCAGTGGCTCTTTTTGAAGCAACATGTATCACATACGTGTACACACGCGCACACGCGTGTGCAGGTCCTGCAGTCTGTGGCCTGGCCTGTGGACGACTCTCACAGTTGGCCTCTGTGCTGTCCAGGACAGGAGAGGAGGCAGACAGGAGGAGGGGAGATCCCCGAGCACGTGTGGGGGAACCCCAGAACGAAAGCGCAGATAACAGTATGACAGTGATGTGAATCTCAGCAAGAAGCAGTAGGATACTCACCTAGTGAGCACTCCGTAAGGTGAGGGAGGAACAGGAGAGTTGGGGTGAGGTCTTCAGAGGGCAAGATGGTGCCAGCCAGGACCTCAGCTTCAGGTCAAAGCGCCAGTCCTCGAGCTGGGGACACAGTGTGCACGAGAGGGCCCTGCTCCACTGCAGGAGCCAGGCAGACCTGGGCTGCCTGACGTGCAGAACCACGCTGAGTCCACAGGACATTAGGGAAGGAGACAGGAGGCAGGGCAGAATTCACACCGCATGAAAGAGTCATCAGAGCTACCGAAGAGAAAGTGACACAGGGCTTACACCCGGAAACGGATCTCCTCAGGGTCCAGGCGTCACACCAGGACACACAGGCAGCGCCTGGAGTCCAGCAGTGACCAAGGACGTGTACACACTTGGAGGCTCCGGTGCGCGGGCAGGAACATAAAACAGGACAGAGCGGCAGGAGTTTGCGCGGTGCACTCAACACCAAAGAAGTCACAGAACTCATAATGTGTGTTCATGGTTACCCAGAATCAGTAAGGCAGATGATGGGGGCTGTGTATCAGACGCCGAAATGAGCATACATTTCTAAACTGCAAAACCAGGCAACATCCCACCACCGAGATGAAGAGAGCGTTTCCTTCCCTACATCCTTTGTAGTGGAGAGTGTGGAATGAAGAGTTCAAAAAGAGAGGGATTTCAGGTTTGTAACGTATTATACAAACCTAGACAAAACTAGACAGTGTAATAAAAAGCAGAGACGTTACTCTGCTGACAAAGGTCCATACAGTCAAAGCTATGGGTTTTCCAGTGGTCATGTATGGATGTGAGAGTTGGAATATAAAGAAAGTCAAGCACCAAAGAAATGATGCTTTCAAACTGTGATGTTGGAGAAGACACTTGAGAGTCCCTTGGACTGCAAGGGGATCAAACCAGTCAATCCTAAAGGAAATTAATCCTGAATATTCATTGGAAGGACTGACGCTGAAGCTGAAGCTCCAATACTTTGGTCACCTGATGCAAAGAGCCGACTCACTGGAGAAGACCCTGATGCTGAAAAAGATAGAATGCAGGAGGAGAAGGGGACGACAGAGAATGAGATGGTCGGATGGCATCACTGATTCAATGGGCATGAGTTTGAGCAAGCTCTGGGAGTTGGTGATGGACAGGGAGGCCTGGCATGCTGCAGTCCATGGGGTCACAAAGAGTCGGACACGACTGAGTGGCTGAATTGAACTGAACTGAGTGACTGAAAAAGCAACAACAAATGCATTATACAAAAATCGAACAACAAAAGGGTGATAGGATTCTTTTGTCTCTATACAGTAAGAAGAGTAATGCTGTTCTTTTAGCCAAAAGGTCATCTGGGGTGAGGGATACACTGCAATAAATACACAGTCCCTACGGATCAGCTAACACGGGGTCCATCAGCAGCAGGTAATCCGGAGGAGGAGGAGGTGCAGTCATGATGTCCCGTGCTTCACTCGTTTAAATCAACGAAACCCTCACGGAATCCCCGTTTTCCTTGCTGAGTCGTAGCATGATCTCATAAGCATCGATAACATTAATGATTAAAAATTCACCATCAAAATACTCTTAGCAAGTGTTAAGAGCCAGTCTGCCTGGGTCCAGGGCTGGCTCCTGTCTTTAACAATACAGACAACTGTTCAGTCTCTCTGGGTGCACTTTTCTCATCTGTAAAATGAAAACAATAGTTGTGTCTTCCTTACAGTGAGAGAGGAACAAATGAGCTGGTCTTTCTGAGGCATCAGGACAGGGCAGCACTGTGGAAGGTTTATGGTGCAAAAGTCTATTGAGCATCTGCCGCCCTGAGAGGATTCAACAGAGCCTAAGTCACAGTTATGGCCACAGGTGCAAAGACGCAGCTTAAGCCTCTACGCTGCTTCTTCAGGCTTTACAGTCAAGTTCCCATAAACAGGCCACACACACTGGATCCAGGGCTTACACAGGCACTCCATCCCTCTGCCCTCATCCGCAGCATAGGAAGAACCTGAATCACTCCCGCAGAGATTAGGGGCGTCCTTTTGGAGACAGCTAGGCCGCCGACACACATGTGCTCAACAGTGTCCAGCCTCTCACGCTCCCCTAGGGCTCAGACTCGAAGTTAGAAAGAAGAGATTGACTAACTATTCTTGCAAAAAAACAGAGACTGGAGCATTCAAAGACTTTTCTAGAGAAAACATGAAAGACATCAGAGGAAGGAAGAGCTCTCTGGACTGGGGTTTCGAGTCCTCCCCCCAGCACTCCAAGTCCATCTGAAAGGGAGAAAAGTGGACATAGATGGATGGTCCAAGGTTAGGTGGGCCTGGTACCCCCCTGGGTGCTTAAGGCTTACTGTTAACAGGCTGAGATGATCCTAAGGCATTGGCAGAGGTATTTTCTTTCCATAAGTTAGCTGGCTCCCGGAGTTTATGGCAGGATTGCGGGTGAAGCCCCCAGGGTGAGTGAGGAGGTGGTGAGCGTGCCAGGCGTGCAAGTACCCCTGTGTCCACCACTATAAGGCCTGTTCTCTCAGGAACACATCACTGTCAAACTGAGAGGTGGGGCCAGGGGTGCGAGAGGAAAGTCTGTTCTTGGATGAACAACTTAACTGTCTCATCTTGGCTTTCTCATCTGTGTGCTGGGTCGGGTGACCCTGATGGTCTCTCAGCCCCAGCCACTACTGATGTTATCTGAGTCAACACATATAAACCGGAAACCACTGGGTTTCTCTCATTCTTGACTCCTTGCTTCACCCGCCAACGTCTACTGTTGTGAAGGTGCCCCATCGTCACTCAGCCCTTTGACTTAAAATCTTCCAGCCGGGAGCCCAGGGCTCCCAGTTGGAGTCTGAGGGAGCTGAATATACTCGTCTTTGGTGATGAAGATGGCCAGCGGGCAGCTCTCGGGAGCAAGGTGGCTTTACACATCTTCCTGAACCCTGTCTCAGCATCACAGTTGTCTTGGGGCAGAGAATCTATCTCAGGCACAGACAGCAGGACAGCACGTGTGAGGCTGGCTGGCAAGTAAGGGACAGTGGCACTGTGCTCCCCAAAGGCGCCGTGGCTGTGCTCATGGCTCCTCTTCTGCATCTGCCTTCCCCAGGCCTCACTGAGGCTTGCTAAGCCATCTGAGTCTTATATTAACTCTATTCAGAAGGCTGAAAAGCCCCTTGGCCTGTCTCCTCTGTCTCTCGCTATTTCCCTGATAAACCTCTACCAGGACCAATCTCAGTGTGAGATGACAGAGACTGTGTGTGTGTGTATGTGTGTCTCCTTGTTTTTCCAATGATCCTCGGCCAAAGTCAGGCAAATAGTTAAAATGGAGGAAAACACTGTTACTCCTCATCATTGAGTTAGCTGTGGCTAAGCTTACCTGGGGTTTAGTGCACAGAAATGAAATCTAACAGATTGGGAATCCAAATAATCAGTGTACTAGGAATGTTTAAAATGTAAGGGAACAAAGTAAAATCATAGAAAGTCAAATCCAACTGCATATACAAAGGATAATACATCATGATGAAGTGGGGTCCTTTAACATTTGAAAACCAATTGTGTAATTCATCATATTTTAGAAAATTATAGAATCATCTCTATAGACACAGAAAAGGCGGTTTACAAAATGTAACATTCTGATAAAAATCTACAGTAAACTAGAAATAGGACAGAAATTTCTCAACCTCAAAAAGATTATGAAAAACCATAGCTAACATCATACTTAATCATGAAAGACAACATCTTCTCAAGATCAGGAACAAGGCAGGGATGTCTGCTCTTATCACTTCTGTTAACACTCAATGTTTTATTGAAGGCAATATGGCAGGAAAAAGAAATAGCAGGCCTCTAGTTTGGAAAGGAGAAGTAAAATTGTCTTTATTCGCAAACAGCACTATAGCCTATATAGAAAATCTGATAGCATTTACAACAAACCTACTGGAATTAATAATTAAGTTTGGGAAGGTTACATAGTATGGGATCAATATACAAAAATCAACTGTATTTCTATACACCAGGAATGGAACCACCAGAAACTGAAATAAAATACTCATTTATGCTGTGATAGAAATACAAACCACTTAGGAATAATTCTAACAGAACATGGGCAAGATCTGGACACTGAACACTACACACACAGCTCAGAGAAACTAGAGACCCAGTCAATGGAGAGAGACACTTGGTCATGAGCCAGAAGACTCCGTCTGAAAGATGTAGGTTCTCCTCAAATCGATGTGTAGGCACAAAACAATCGCAATTCAAACCCCAGCAGGTTGTCTGATAGAAATGGACAAGCTGAGTCTAGAATTCCTATGGAAATGCAAAGAGCCGAGAATGGCCAAAACACCGTGAAGTAGATCAAAGGTGTAGGGCTGACGGGATCTCTCTCAGGACGTGTTGTAAAGCGTCAGAAGCTGAAACAGTGAAGGACCGGCACACAGACAGACTAGTGGGACAGAAGAGAGTCCAGAGACAGACCCCACACCTGTGGCCAACCAGCTTTTGACAGTTATATGGGGAATTTAGTGGAGAAAGGATAGCTTTTTCAACAAACAGTGCTGGACATCCATGTGTGCAGGAAGAGACGGGGGGAGACAAAAAGAACTTCAATTTAAACCTAACACCATATACAAACATTAACTCACTTCCTGGGTGGTCCAGTGGTTAAGAATCCACCCTGTAATGCAGGGGATGCAGGTTTGATCCATGGTCCAGGAACTAAGATCCCACATAGTGTGGAGCAACTAAACCCGGGCACCACGACTAGAGACTCCACTCACTGCAACGAGAGATCCCGCGTGCCACAGCTAAGACTCGACACCGCCAAACAAACAGGCAAACTCAGAACGGATCGGAGGTCTAAATCCCTAACACAGAACTGTAACACACGTGTGGGAGAAGACATAGGGGAGCACCTTTGTGAGCTTGGATTAGGCAAGACTTCCCTAAGCATAATGCTAGAAGTGTGATCCAGAAAATGTTGAAACATTTGACTTCGTGAAAATTAAAGGCTTCAGTGGTCATTCTGGGGAGAATTAAAAGATAACCCACTCCAGTATCCTTGTCTGGAGAATTCCGTGGACAGAGGAGCCTGGCGGGCTACAGTCCATAGGGTCACAAAGAGACATGACTGAAGTGACTTTGCATAGCAACAACAAAAGATAAACCACAGACAAGGAGAAAAAACTTACAAAGCACATGTACGATAAAGGACTTGTATCTAGAATATATAAATGATACAATAAGAAACTCAGTAACAAGAAAATAATGGGAAAACAAACTATCCAGTTAAAAAAACAGGCAAAAATATCTGAACAGATATTGTCAAATGCACAAGTGAAAAGACGTTCCAGTCATTAGCTATTAGGGAAACACAAATTAAAACCACACTGAAACACAATTACATACTTATTAGAATGGTTAAAAATAAGAAAAACTGATGATACCAAATACAGGCCAGAATGTGGAAGAACTAGAACTCTCACACGCTGATTGCGGGAATGTAAAAATGACATACCATTTTGGAAGACAATTTGGTAGTTCTTTAAAAAGTTAAACATTCACCTATCACATAACCTAGCTGTTCCACTCCTAGGTTTTTATCCAAGCAAAAAGTTTAAGTCCATTCAAAGACTTGTACATAAGCAGCTTTGCCTTAATGATAAAAAAATTGGAAACAATTTAAATATCTATCAACTACACACATAAACAAATCATGGTATATATCACATGTAGAGATATATCACATATATTATATGTGTGTGAGGAGATACATATTCCATTGCATGTATATTCCATGATATATATAAACCTGTCAACAAAAACAAATAAACCATTCTACACACAATATGGACGCAGTTTGAGAAAATCATGCTGAGTGAAAGAAGCCAGACAGAGGAAGAGTACATAGAGCACCACTCTATTTTCATGAATCTCTAGAAAACGGAGGTGAGCATGCAGGGACAGAGAGCAGACGTGGTCTTCCAGGAGGGGAGGGGGCAGGCAGAGGGGTTCCCTGGGGGTGGGAAGACACCTCTCAGAATGGTGGGTGTACCTGCTATCTTGATTGATTGTGGCGATGATTCCAAGGGCAAATATACATGTCAAAATGTATCTGACTGTACCCACTAGATGCATGCTCTATTTCTTGCATGTCAGTTATACCTAAAAATGCTAAAAATTACCTGAAATGAAAACAGCCCCTCAGGCTATGAATACTACTTGTGAGAGCAATGCGACCACTTTTCGGGGTGACAAGGAAGTGGGGTGAGCACGTGGCAAGGGCTTTCTTGACCTGATGGTAGCACCAGGGTGCCTCCATTACAGCCAATAATATCTGTGAATTTATACTCTAAGTAGATAATGGCTATTTTTATAATTATTAAGCCATATATTTGTTTTGCACGATTTTCTGTACCTGTATTTTATTTTACCATAAAAAGATTTTTTTAATCCCTAAAAAAATAAAAACAGGTTAAGAAAACAGCGGCTTGAGAGGAAGAGACGCATAAAATGTGACCCAGCTGACGACAGGCGCATTTCCAGCTTTTATTCCCCAGGCTCCAGAGGGCTGAGGAAAAGGAAATTGAAATGATGTGTGGTCCAACTGAACGGAGTTAAACAGACATGCACCCGGGCTGGCATTTAACTACCATTTCCTCAGTGTGAAGGGAGCGCAGTGAACGCTATCTGAAGTGGGTGTGTCCCAGTGACCTTTCCCACCAAAGTCGGGACAGGCGGCGGGTGGGGTCTGCAGGGATCTTAACAAGGGAGAAGGGCAAGGGCAAAGAGAAATGCCAATAAACCCACAATGAGGTATTACCTCACAGCAGTCAGAATGGCCTCCATCAAATAGTCTACCAACAATAAATGCAGGAGAGGGCGTGGAGAAAAGGGAAACTGCCTACACTGTTGGTAGCAATGTAAATTGGGCAGCCACTGTGGAGAACAGGGTGGAGGATCCTTACATAACTAAAAACTCAGTCCAGCAATCCCACTCCTGGGCATATGTCTGAAGAGAACCATACTTAGAAAAGATACATGCATCCCAGTGTTCATGTGCTGTGCTAAGGAGATTCATCTCACACGCTAGCAAAGCAATGCTCAACATTCTCCAACCTAGGCTTCAACAGTTCCTGAGACGAGAACTTCCAGATGTTCAAGCTGGATTTAGAAAACGCACAGGAACCAGAGATCAAATTGCCAACATCCACTGGATCATAGAAAAAGCAAGAGAGTTCTAGAAAAACATCTATTTCTGCTTTATTGACTATGCTAAAGCCTTTGACTGTGTGAATCACAACAAACTGTGGAAAATTGTTAAAGAGATGGGAATACCAGACCACGTGACCTGCCTCCTGAGAAACCTGTATGCAGGTCAGGAAGCAACAGTTAGAACCGGACAATGGACTGATTCCAAATTGGGAAAGGAGTACATTAAGGCTGTATATTGTCACCCTACGTATTTAACTTATATGCAGAGTACATCATGTGAAATGCTGGGCTGGATGAAGCACAAGTTGGAATCAAGATTGCAGGGAGAAATAGAAATAACCTCAGATATACAGATGACACCATCCTTATGGCAGTAAGCGAAGAGCCTCTTGAAGAAAGTGAAAGAAGAGAGTGAAAAAGCCAGCTTAAAACTCAACATTCAGAAAACTAAGATCATGGCATCCAGTCCCATCACTTCATGGGGACAAACAGATGGAGAAACAATGAAAAGAGTGAGAGACTTTACTTTCTTGGGCTCCAAAATCACTGCAGATGGTGACAGCAGCCATGAAATTAAAAGATGCTTGCTCTTTGGAAAAAAAGCGATGACAAACCTAGACAGCATATTAAAAAGCAGAGACATTACCTTGCTCTCTGGGAAAGATTGAGAGCAGGAGGAGAAGGGGACGACAGAGGATGAGATGGTTGGATGGCATCACAGACTCAATGGACATGAATTTGAGCAAGCTCCAGGTGATGATGAAGGACAGGGAAGCCTGGCGTGCTGCAGTCCACAGGGTCACAAAGAGTCGGACACGACTGAGTGACTGAACAGCAGCAAAAGCAGCTTCAGTCATGTCTGACTCTCTTGTGACTCCAGGGACCTTAGCCTCCCAGGCTCCACTGTCCATGGGATCCTCCGGGCAAGCTTACCGGAGTGGGCTGCCATGCCCTCCTGCAGGGGATCTTCCTGACCCAGGGATAGAACCCACGTCTCTGACATCTCCAACACTGGCAGGTAGAGTCTTTACCGCTAGCACCACCTGGGAAGCCCTCCCAGTGTTCACAGCAGCACTACGTAGAGCAGCCAAGACATGGAAGCGACCTAAATGTCTGTCAGCAGATGCACGGATACAGAAGACGTGGCGCCTTCACACCATGGGGTACCATTCAGTCATAATGAAGAGCGGAATAATGTCATTTGCAGTAGCCTGGGTGCACCTAGAGATTGTCATTCTAAGTACAGTAAGTCAGACAAATATCATATGATATCACGCATAGGTGGAAAAGAACGATACAAATGCACTTAGAAAACAGAGACTCACAGGCATAGAAAACAAACTCATGGTTACCAAAGGGTAAGGTGTTGGGCAGGGACAAATTAGGAGCTTGGGATTAATATACACACTATTACATATTAAATAGATAACCAACAAGGGCCTACATACAGCACAGTGAACTCTACTTAATATCTTGTAGTAACTTATGTGGGGAAATAATCTGATAAAGAATGTATCACTGAAGCACTTTGCTAACGATCTGAAACTAACACAACATAAATCAACTATCCTCCACTTTTTGAAAAAAATCTATAAAAGGGGGAGGAGCAGGAGGCCATCACGGGTGGTTTGCAACCAGCTGGGATCACGGTCTGACTTCACCCCCAGAAGAGCCCTTGCCTGCCTTCTGCTTCAGTCTCCTCATTTGAAATGAGCTGACCTCATGTTACATTTTGTGTGAATTAAGTGAGAAACATCTGTCTAGCACTTAGACATGATACCTGACATGCAGAACGCAGGTGACTAGTATCACAACTGAATTTTAAACTCACAAACCAAACTCAAATCTTAGCTCAATCAAGGATGCATGCGTTTCCAGGGCTGTAATAGGACCTGCCAGAAGCAAACTGTATAGAGCGTAGTTCCATGGGGCTGCGTCAGACACAGGGCATTGCTGGGCAGGCTGGGCGCCTGCAACACCTGCTCCTCCATGCAACACCTGCTGGGGCTTCGATCCTAAATATGTGCTTGAAGTTCAGGCAGACAGAGGACAGCGTCTTCGAGTTCTAATTCTGCCCATGGTGCCTGCCATAATACCAGTGCCATGCTCTGAACACTGGGCCTGAACACCTCGGAGGGAGAGGTGCTGACAGATACTGGCTTTGGCTGCACTTTGCATCTGTGTCTAGGGATTCACCCAAACACCTGTCAAAGTCATGCGATAACCAGCTCTTCAGTGCAATAAAATGGGTACTTAGGAGTAAGAATTTAGAGGATTAGTTCTTTGCATTTGGTCTTAGGGGCTAGGTTTGGGTTCTTAAGAACTTGTTGTCTGGTCCCTGAAGCTCTGGCTCTAAGTTTACAGAAAATGGGGCCTCCGGAGAGGTTTGTGGAAAGTCATGCAGAGCCACCTGATCCGGGGCTGCTCTGGGGAGGAGCGGACAGGTCTGCTTACATGGAAAGGGAAGAGCCCAGGAAAGATTCATAGCCCGTGAAAGCCAGGGCCACTGCCTCCGCTAGGGAGGAGTGAGCGGGAGTCCTCTGCTCAGCTGGGATCCGCTCTGAGGAGCCACCTGCTGCAAAAGCAGGCCATCTCGAGAGCTCCAGGCCGGAGGCTCCCTGACTGCGGGCCACGAAAATCCCACTGCCCAGCACCAAGCTCTGACCTGGTGGCAGGGTGGGCGGGCTCAGCCCCCGCCTGCAGACACCCAGATGCCTCTGTCCTGAGCACCCGAACCTGAACTAAATCCATGAATTAAGCCGTGAGCGTCCACGTGCGTGTTCAGAGCAGGACCCGGCTCTACACACCGGGCTCCTGAGTCCGGCCCTGACGACGCGGGGGACTGTGGGCCGTGCTTCTCCCCCACACTTCGCTCCAACCCTCAGCCCCACCCTCCGCCGCCCACACAGTGCGAGGACCAGGAGCAGACGGGCTGCTGTCCAGGAAGGGCCCTGCACGTGGAAAGAGGCGGTGTGGGCCGTGTGCAGGGCTGACGTCCGTGGACAGCGGGGGTCACGCTAAGCCTGGGACAATTAAAGGCTGAGACGGGACACTGCCCACTCAGGAGAAGCACAGCTCCACTCTGGGCCTTGCGACCCACCAGCACTCTGGTCTCCTCTGACCCCCTGCTCCCCAAGATCTGCCTCTTCGGATGAGCCCCAGCACCATGCCCCCGGGCCCCACGTGCAGACGTGAAAGGCTTCCTTCCCGTCCCAGGCCCGCAGGCAGTCTGGGGCAGAGGCTCCTCAGGCCATGGGAGGCTCCGACTGGAGCGGGCAGGGTGCTCGGAGGGGCTGACTCAGCCTCTCTGTCACAGCCCTGCCCTCTGAGGGAGGCAGGCTGCAGTTCCTGGGCCCCTCCTCCCGGAAGCTCACACAGACAAAGCAAATCAGCCCAGGTCACAGTGAGGACATCTGGAACTGATGTCCCTGGACACTCACAGGCAGGCGTGGATCTCCACACACTTCCAAGACTGAGCATGCAAAATTACAAATAGAACATATGCCTATGAATCATGAACAGATAAAAGTAGAAATGTTTGTAAGAAAATTTGCTGAAATCCACTGTCTTGAGTCTGTTAAAGACTCTTTCCTCTATGTCCTCTGAATCCTGACTTTTAGTCTAAGAGACAACTGCTTGTCTTAGGGCAAGTGTCCCAGGTACAGGGTAACTTGTGTGAATATCAGAGGAGAGCTGTTGCTGGTAGACAGGCCGACTTGGCTCTCCGGTTTTTGACAAGGATTTCAGACATTACAGTTTGACACACTGGACTTTGTCCACTGACGTGAGGCTTCCAGGGTGGGACTTTGTCGGCACAGCCAAGCCTGTACTCTCATGGGCTGTAAAAGGTCTGCGACCAAGATGTGCAGAGACACAGCTAAGGAAAGGTGAGTTCTAATGGGATGGGAGAGGAAGGCAGGCAGGATTCTTGGAGGAGAACTCTTGGGGTGGGTCTTGAAGGGTGAATAGGAGTTTTCAATAGGACAAATAGGGGACAAAGGGGAGATTCTAGGAGGTTACAGCACGTATGGAAGTCTGAATCACAGCTGGGCAGTGATGGAGACATGGCTAGAAAGAGCACCCCACTGTGGCAGAAAAACAACCCTGGACTGAGGCTTTCTGCTGTGGGTTCAGGGGCGCTCAGGAAGGAAGGCAGGGGCATGGCAACACCAGACCCAGGAGTGTTGTCAACACCAGAATGTAGGGAAATCATGCATGCTGACATTCTGGTAAAAATAAATTTTTGCAAAATGACACAAGAGAAGTTGACACTGTATTCTCTGGGTACTGGCACTCTGGAAGCTGTTTCTCAGTTTCCACATTCCCAGGAGGAGATGCTATGAAAGGGGAAAGCCCTCCTACCTGCACGCACAGAACAGGGAAGAAACGAGTAAAGAAGAGCTGGCCTGGAGGGAACCCAGTGGTGTCAGCTGACCACAAACACGGTGTGTGGTCTGTGCCACAGGGCAGCCATGAAGGCCGAGACGCTCACCTGAACGAAGCACAAAGGTCCAGGTTACAGGCCCAAT
The DNA here is from genome assembly GCF_042477335.2 of Ovis canadensis. NCBI lineage: Eukaryota > Metazoa > Chordata > Mammalia > Artiodactyla > Bovidae > Ovis > Ovis canadensis. Next base: position 112,627,221 of record NC_091246.1, read on the forward strand.
TCTTCTCAGGTTCCCAAGGGTCATACCAGTTCTGGGGGCCACAATTTATTTATTTGAAAATTTTCATTGATTTTATTTGGTTGCACTGAGTCTCAGTTACAGCATGTGGGATCTAGTTCCCTGACCAGGGATCGAACCCAGGCCCCCTCCATTGGGAGCAAAGTCTTAGCCACTGCACCACCCGGGAAATCCCTAGGGGCACAATTTAAGGGGTGAAGCTGTCTGTCTGGAGGAGGACAGGATGAGGGGACTGTCAGAAAGCCAAGTCATAAAAGCAAGATTTGTGATGTCTTGAGATGTTTACCCTGAGGACAGGACAGCTCGTGGCATTCACGGCCACATTCAGTACTTGGTGAGCTGCCACGGCAATAAGAGAGTAGCCCCGTCCTCTGTCAGAACTGACACTGAAGCTGGAACTCAGAGGGAGGCCAGCCTGGGCTGGACACAGGAGAAACAACGGTAAACATGGGACATGGTGAGGGGAGCCTGAGGTCATAGCCAACGGCCTCACTGTGGACCAAAGTGAGTCATTCTGCGGCCCAAGACCCGTCAGCTGACGCTTAGGAGAACAGGGACAAAACCCTTCTCCTGCCTCCATCGTTCCCATCCACCGGCTCCTCCCCCGACCCCCATCGAGCGGCGCCCCAGCCCTGCAGACGCCCGGGAGAGGGCCCCAGTGCTCCAGGTGGGTCCCAGCAGGGGCTGGATGGCCCCCTGAAGGGCACCCCCCAGGGAACATCAGTATGGCAGAGGGGCCACCCAGAAGAGCGCTTTCAGATCTACACTGCTACAGCATGAACTCCGTAAAGGAGCTGACCACGAGGATTATGTTTAACGGAGCTCTCATACTCGCTACAGAGAAGCCTAGCTGATTCACGACGCTGTGTCAGTTTCTGCTCTACAGCAAAGGGACTCAGTTATACACACATATATGTTTTCATATTCTTTCCCAGTCTGGTTTGTCACAGGATACCGGATAGAGCTCCTGTTCTATCCTACAGTAGGACCTTGTTGTTGGAAGTGAAGTTGCTCAGTTGTGTCCGACTCTTTGCGATCCCATGGACTGTAGCCTACCAGGCTCCTCCATCCATGGAATTTTCCAGGCGAGAGTACTGGAGTGGGTTGCCATTTCCTTCTCAAGGGGATCTTCCCAACCCAGGGACTGAATCCAGATCTTCCGCTTTGTAGGCAGATGCTTTACCATCTGAGCTACCGGAGAAGCCCCAAATATTTCTTTGAGCCCCCTTTTCTTTGGGTGGGGAGACAAGAATACTGGAGTGGGTTGCCATTCCCTTCTCCAGGAGATCTTCCCGACCCAGGGATAGAACCCGGGTCTCCCGCGTTGTAGGCAGATGCTTTACCGTCCCCCCTGTATCCACTAGCCCGCATATGCTGGCCCCAAGCTCGGCACCCTTTCCTTCCCCACGGCACTCCCTCCTTGCCAACCGCAAGTCTGTTCGCTCTGTCCCTGATTCTGTTTCTTAGACAGATTCATTTGGGTCATATTTTAGACTCCACATATAAGTGATATCATATGGTATTTGTATTCAACTATACTTTAGTGACAGATAAATTTTAAAAAGGGAAGTCTAGGAACTCGGTGCTTGGGGCACACAGGTGGAGGCAACGTCGCGTAGCGGCCAGTTTCTCCCCAGGACCCTCTGCAGTTACCATCAGTCGGGCCATGCTGGCACTGCTTCCCCACCCCCCCCATCTGCCAGGAGCCAGAGGTGCCCTGGGCAGGGAGCACACGGTCCGCCTGCTCGGGCCCCTTCCCTGCCCAGTGGAAGGTGTGAGGTCCCAGTGGGAAGGGAGGGGGTCATGCGGGTGTGTCCTGAGCGAGGGCAGAGGCCGCCCAGGAGTCACAGATGGATCATGTAAACACTCTAAGCATCTTCACTCGCTGCGGCCCACCATCCTCTCCGCCCCCACCCCGTCACTGAAGGAGCCTCACACACCCATTGGTAACTCAGCCATTCCCTTCGCTCACAATCTGAGGAAAAGGGCTGAACTGCTGACCTCAGGAGCCCCATGTCCAGACCCGGAATCGACACTTAAAAGAAGGCCCAGCCCAGGACTTCCCTCACAAGCAGTGAACTGGAGATGACACATTCATTAATTGGAGCTCTTTTCTGGCTCCCGGTAAGTCTGTTCTCTGGGAAAGAGATTACGATCTTGGTGCAGAGTAAGCTGGCCTGCAAACCGGAAGGCTTCTGCAGGGTCAGCTGGCCCAGACTTCATGTCCCTGAGCATGTGACCAAGCTCACCTCAGGCGGACTGTTAAAGTGACGCCGTTAGAGCCTCGGGTGCCCTCTCTCTGGGTCACATGGTGCCCCCAGCCCCACACTGACCCGAGCTGCCCTTGGCACGTCTGGACAATGTTCCCAGTGCATTCCAGTCCCCCTGGAGTCCCTGTCACAGCGCAGCTGGACCTCGTGTCATGTCCCGTGGCCACGCTCAGGGGCAGGGGCAGGGGCAGGGGCCACGCTAAGGGGCAGGGGCAGGGGCAGGGGCAGGGGCCATGCTCAGGGCTGGGGGCTTCCGGCTACTGAGACCGCTTTCTCCTCCTCCTCATCCCTCCAGCACCACGCCCACATACTGAATAACCTGCTTGTCGGATACTGTGCTGTGCGCCTTACGTACAGTATCTCGTGTTTGTCACCCCTTTTATCCTTATCCTTCAGATGTTTGAACTCACCCGCCCAAGTCAACGCTACCGAAGGCCGGGGACGGAATTCAAAGAAGCCTTTTCCGACTCCCATGCCTGTGACTACAATAGCGGCCCCAGGGGGAGCCTGCCTGCTGCGAAGGACTGTCTTCTTGCCAGTGAGACTGGACGGCGTGTGAAGACGGTGTATAAAGCCTTGTGCCCCACGGGGCAAAGCCGTCAGACAGGAGGGTGACACTGGGAGCGACCGAAGCCCCACCCGAGGGGAGGGGATGGGGGAGATGGGAGAGAAGGGGGCGCCACTCAGGCTCCATGCGGTCAGAGTCTGGAAGGGAGCTCTCTGCCCAACACGTGGATGTCGGCTGCAAGGGTTGGGGGTAAACATTCCTCGGGGTGGGGTGGGCGGGGGCTCCTGATCTAGAAGGGAAAGTGTAAAATGCTCCTAAGGGCCAACGTATGCAGGGAGGATTGTGGTCAAGGGGGAGTACATTTACAAAATATATTTTAAGCTAAATATCACATATAATATGAAGTGGGCTTCCCAGGTGGCTCAGTGTTAAAGCATCCACCTGCCAATGCAGGAGACAGGTTCGATCCCTGGGTCAGGAAGATTCCCTGGCAGAGGAAACAGCAACCCACTCCAGTATTCTTGCCTGGGAAATCCCATGGGTGGGGGAGGCTGGTGGGCTACAGTCCGTGAAGACAGAAAACAGTCAGACATGACTGAACACACACAGCACACAACAACATAAAGTAAAGAAAAAGAATCAGGGGCGCCCACCCCTCACCTCTCCCCTAACTCACACATCTGCTATTCCTCAGCTCACCTCCCAGAATCCCTCAGAAGCCTGCCCCCTGCCTCTGGTTACTCAAACGCCCTGCAGCCCACAGGCCTCCACATCTCACTCTGGCCTTCCCTCCACGTGGAGCCGCCTGATAGCTCTGAAGCTGCTCTCTCGTGGGTGAAAGGGAGGCAAATTGTCTACTGTAAGGAATTCTTTGGGGAATTAATTAACAACAAAGTGGAGGCGCCAGGCAGGGCACTTGCACATCAGAGGTTCTCTGCAGCGTCTAAATTCCGTGGGGCCTAAACTTCATGGAAAGACACTGGAATATTTAACTGTACATATGAAATCAATGCAGTGATGACTCTCAAGCTCTGAGATTACACAGACATCAAAATATTTGCATAAAGAATGACAGTTTTTACATACTTTAAGTGCAAATGTATAAGTGTTCAGCAAATCTTAGCATTTCTATTACGGAGCAATTTAAAGAATCAGAATTAGTGAGCACATGTGTTTGAGCCTTAAGGTATCTCACGATGTTTACAATTATTATGAAACAAATTTCTACTGACTCCTCAAAAGTAGACCTGTCCTTCCTCCTTTCCCTAAAAACAAAGATCACCGGGAAGTTAAGACTTTCAGTTTAGAGAGTGGAATAGAGAGCATTACAGCTCTGTGTGTAATAAGGTCTGAACACAGCTCATTAGGAAAGAATGTCTGGAATCATAACCTCTGGGGGTCCCAGACCGATGGCCAAGAAACAGAGAGAAAACCACGTTCCCTTGGCCACGAGGGTGGAGCACTTCTTTGGGTGACTCCCGGGCATCTCCCGAGAAAAGGCCCTACGTGATCCCATCATTCACAGGAGTCAGTGAACAGGATCTTAAGTGGAGAGAGGATCTCAGGGCTTCAGACGCAGATGAAGCGGGGATTGGAGAGCACCCCATGGAGGAGCACAGGCCAGGGCTTGGTGAGAATCTCCCAGCTGGAGAGAGGCCCCTGCCTGAGGGCCAGCATTGGAAAACACTGTGGGAAAGGCCCAGCCCATGGGGATGTGTGTCCTCACCCACTTCCGAATAAGAAACTTGAGGCCTTTCTTCTCCCCGGAGGGCTTTACCACCCCAGATTCTGAGGAACAAGGGCCTCTGTGAGATCTGAGGGTCAGGTTAACGTCTGTGACCCCTGCACATCCAATCCGTTCTCTGGTTGAAGGACTGAGAAGAAGAAATGTGTCTGATGACGTTCTAAACGTCACACTGCCTACTTTCCTCCTGCTAACCCCCATTGCCCGATCGAGGCTGAGCCGTCCACTCATTCCGAGAGGCAGAACCCTGGGGAAGCAAGGAGCTCATTCAAAGTTGTAAGAAAAGCAACAGGCAGTGTGCTCTGTCTTCAGTGTCCAGGGCCAGGCAGTCAATGGATGAAATAGAAAAGCCTTCTGCCAGCCTCCAACAGCAGGGCAGTGGGTGCCAGCCCCAGTCGGGGAGGCAGCAGAGACTTTCCCAACATGCTTCCCCCCGAGAAGCCTTCCTTTCTCACAGGTCCCCCCACCTCCCAGGAGATGGAACAAAGAGGTGGGTGTGTTCCTTTAAGCATCTGCCCTAGAGACAGAATTAACCTGGAAAAGCTGAGGCCTCGATGTACCTAGAGATGATGATACTAAGTGAAATAAGCCAGACACAGAAAGAGGACTATCATATATGGATGATATGCAGGATCTAAAACAATGACACAGATAAACCTACATGTAAAACAGAAAAAGACTCACAGACAGAAAAGAAGCTTGGGGTTACCAACGGGGGAAGCGGAAGGGATGGACTAGGAGTTTGGGGTTAACATGGACACACTGCTATAGATATAATAGGTAAACAAGGACCTCTGGTACAGCACAGGGAATCTTCTCAACACTTTGTAGCAACCTAGGAGAAAAAAATCTGAAGAATAGATAGGTGTATATGTATAGCTGAATTAGTTTGCTGTCCACCTGAAATGAACAGAAACACTGTAAATCAGCTACAATCCTGTCGAGGATAAAGAAGCCTACGTCTGAAGCAGGAAGGGGCCAGGTACCTTGAACAGGTGAGCTGAGGTCTGCCTTCCCATCAGATGGCTTCCCTTGTGGTTCAGCTGGTAAAGAATCCACCCGCAATGTGGGAGACCTGGGTTGGATCCCTGGGTTGGGAAGATCCCCTGCAGGAGGGAAAGGCTACCCACTCCAGTATTCTGGCCTGGAGAATTCAATGGACTGTACAGTCCATGGGGTTGCAAAGAGCTGGACACGACTGACTGACTTTCAGTTACTTAACTATGGATAGAGCATACAGAGTTCATATGCTATAAAGGCGCTTTTCTGCATGTGAACGGTGGTATATTTTTTAAAAAGATATTTTATATTCCATTTATATTTTACTTTACATTGGGGCATAGCTGATTTACATGATAGGGGAGTTTGAAATCTCCCACACACGAATATGCAGCAGAGTCCAGAAGTGGGGGCTGCAGACAGGCTAAGGCTGGTGGGTCAGCATCACCAAGCACATACTGTCTTTATACTCACAACCTAGGAAATGCATGTGCACAGGCTGACCTGTGGATCTGCAGTCTGGCATTTATTTCTTGATGAAAGAAACGAGAGGCTGAAACTACCCACAAGCAGGGGACGTGGGAGGAACAACGAAAAAAACAGTTGAAAACCTTTCAAATTTACTGTTCATGGTTACAAGTTTCCTTGGGAGACATAATATTTTTTTCCCTCTTCTGAAAAAATAACTTGGACTAACCTCAGAAAGCTGGGTTTAATGTTTCTCATACTGTTTCTAGGCAGACTAAAATACCGACAAGTCCATATCCACAAGGGGAGAGGTCTGCAGTTCTCCAAGGCTGAATGATTCACGCTGGCAAGCATCCATCATTGCCAGAGATGCCTGATGCGCCTTCTGAGCTCCCAGGAGCACAGGGGTGGGCTCCTACCAAGGCTGCCCTCTCCAGGATCGCCCTCGAGACAGAGTTGTCACTGGAAAGAAGACCAGAGCCAGGGTCGGGCCGTGTCCCCATTCACCTCTGACCTGCGTGGGAAAGCATTCGGAGCAGCTGCAGAAATGTGAAAAAGGCAACATCTCAGAGGCTCACTCACATCCTCTCCAAAGCGACAGTTCTTGAGCCTGAAGACTTCAGTTGCAAACACTTTAAAAATGAGACGAAAGCAGGAAGGTGTCACCGGGACCGCCGAACCACGCGTAAAACTGATCGGTACCTGGAGTATTTGAAAGAGTGTTCTCAATGGTTTCATGACTCAATAGATTTCTATGAAACGGCTACCATGACATCAGTCCCTCATGCTGTTCTTCCTTTCCTTCTGGTCCATGCACTTGGAGGTCTGCGTGCAGACACACAGCATCTGTCCTGAGACTTGGGTCTTTCTATCAGAAAGTGATCACGGTGCTAGTCTGAATCATAATAAACACAGCTATTAGTAAACTGATGAGTATTGAAATAACTTCTTAAAGTTTCTATCATTATTCCAAGGCATCACATAGCCATCTGATGCAAAGGATGCTGACACAGCCTCTGGGCGGTGAGGACATCACAGCCTCCAGACCTGGGCAGCCCTTCTCCAGCAGGCTGGCCCTTCAAGATTTTACTCCAAGATATTTGCTGATGTGGAAACAGAGCCCCTGCCACCTCTCGCCGTGCAGTATGAACCTGAGTAAACAGCATCTCTAGCGGGGCATTACACTGCTTCTCTGCTTGTCTTCAAAACAGAACCCTTGGAAGATGTGTTCACAGTCTGTGCCAGCTTTGCCACGGTTCAGTTATATCCATCATGTTCACCCCAGTTTTTGTCTCCATGATTCCTCGAAGCTTCCCTTACTAAATTAATAGGACCCCCTTTTGACAAATTCAGTCCCTACTTCTCAGCAGCTCTGATGGGACAAGCTCTCAGTCTGACCGGAAACCCCTTTCTCTTTTGGCACCACTCTCTGGGGAGTCCTGTCTCGCCGGCGGTGCTCCCCATCCCCTCCCGGGGCTGGGGAGTCCTGTCTCGCCGGGGGTGCTCCCCGTCCCCTCCCGGGGCTGGGGAGTCCTGTCTCACTGGCGGTGCTCCCCGTCCCCTCCCGGGGCTGGGGAGTCCTGTCTCGCCGGGGGTGCTCCCCGCTTCCTCCCGGGGCTGGGGAGTCCTGTCTCGCCAGGGGTGCTCCCCACTTCCTCCCGGGGCTGGGGAGTCCTGTCTCGCCAGGGGTGCCCCCCGCTTCCTCCTGGGGCTGGGGAGTCCTGTCTCGCCAGGGGTGCTCCCCGCTTCCTCCCGGGGCTGGGGAGTCCTGTCTCGCCGGGGGTGCTCCCCGCTTCCTCCTGGGGCTGGGGAGTCCTGTCTCGCCAGCGGTGCTCCTTGTACCCCTAGCCTTTCTGTGGCCTGTGTGCAGCTTCTAGACGAAGGCTGATCACTGGGAGCCACAGGTTGAGGGTGAGTCTGGTGACACTGATAGTTTGGTTGAATCCTGATTTTTGATTCTATCTAAAACCACACAATTGTTTTTCTTTACATGATTCCCATATAAAAATCACCACCATGTCATAAGCTTAAGAAGCTTCACAATGGAAAATAATAGTCAGCACAACTTAACAGCATGTGGAAAGTGATATTTGGAAAGCCACAATTATGATCTTATCTCAGACTTGTTCTGGAAGACATTAATAATAATTTTACTGAAAAACACTGAGGAATTTGCATTCAGAGCAACTCATCTGAATGAACATAAAATGCAATCATTGCTCTGGGCCTAGGAAATAAACCATGGCAAGAGAAAGTACACCAAAGGTATGCTCGTGTATACAGTCTTAACTTGGTCAGGATGATGAAAACTTTAAAAACACCGGGTGGAGCAGTGTTGATCATATGCCCAGAAGCATTAGCCAGGGATGAGGTTCTCAAGGGTAGATTAATGGTGATTTCTTATATGAGTCTCCTTCTCAGCTTCTTCTATTAAAAAACCAAGAAAACAAGTCCTGGTGCATCCTTCTAGAACGTTTACTGGGGCAATTACCACAGACTGCAAGCGTTCAGACAAGCGAGCTCTCACTACACAAACAAGCTTGGGACTTTTCAGTCCTTTCTGGATGCTTCCGTTTAAAGTGTTTGTCATCTTGTTCCCTAGTGTACACATATCGTATAGCACGTATTTGTTGTATCTCTCTCTCTTTGGTTGCTAAGTCGTGTCCGACTCTTGCGACCTCATGGACTGTAGCCCGCCAGGCTCCTCTGTCCATGGGATCCTCCAGGCAAGAATACTGGAGTGGGTTGCCATTTCCTTCTCCAGGGGAGCTTCCTGACCCAGGGATCAAACCTGCATTTATTGTGCTGGCAGGTGGCTTCTCTTCTGCGTGAGACCACACGCAGAAGCTGGCTGAAGACAGTGGGAGGAAGCCAGCACACTGCACAGCTCCCACCTGGGAGGCCCAGGCTTTTCCAAATGGTTTCAACTTAAAAGAAAAAGTGCACCAAGCACAAAAGCACAGGCTGCGGTCAGCTTTGTAAACAAATGACAGGCTCGTCACGGGGTGAACACGACCACGGTCACAGCCTGCCCCCAAGTGTAGGTGGGCTGTCTCTTGCATCCCACTCCCAACTGTGGGACGGTGACAGGGAGGTCCCCACCTGACTGAGCCGCACCTCATGGCCAGGCTGGTGGGATGTCACCCCACGTCATGGCACCTGATGTGGGACTCCACGCGAACCAGAGCTGGACTCTCCCTAGCCTGGAGAGCTGTGAGGCAGCAAGCTGCCCCTGTGACCTGCTGTGGGGACGGCCTCATGGCAGGACTTCTGGAACAACCCAGCCTGCACTGACAGGGGGTGCAAAAGGGGCCCCTGCTCTGCAGGGAAAGGAGCTCAGGAAACTGCCCTGAAGAGCCGGGGAGCCCACCTGTCCCAGCTGAGCCGCCAGAGGAGACGCAGCTCTGCAGACACCACACCGGCGGTTGGAGACCCTGAGCAGAGGGCTTGGCCACCCCTCACCTGTACCATTGACCTGCAGACACCGTGAGACCACACGCAGAAGCTGGCTGAAGACAGTGGTAGGAAGCCAGCACACTGCACAACTCAACAAAGCTTCTTTAAGGATTGGACGCACTCTCTCCCAAACTGCTCCGAATCACCTCCTAAACCAGGAGTATTTGTCTGACTGATTTGTCTGCCCCGTGCTCAGTCACCGGGAGGCCTGCTAACTGCACACTGCTGGGCCCACCCTGAGGAGGATTTCTGATTCAGTGACTCTGGGCCCAGCCAGAGACCCCACCTTTCCCACTAGTTCCTAATGCCGATGCTGCTGGTTTGGGGACCGCATTTTGAAAACCTCCGTCTGTACCTATTTACTTTCTGGATGGTATTGTTCTAGTTCACCTCTCTAAAGCAAAAGGACTGCAGTGAGTAGCTTTCAAAATATTACCATCAACAATACCGCAGCCTTTGTCTCAACATCATTTTCTCCTCGCCCTCCATCCGTCATCCATATTTTTCTTTTCTGATGAAACAATTACAAATGAATTCTGAGAATAGAACACAGTGGGGATATGGGATAAGAAATGATGAGAAAGGGGTTTGACTGTGCCCAATACTTGAGTCGTCACGTGGTGGTAAAGACACGAAAATTCTACTAAAATAGGTTCAGTCTCTGTGGCAAAAATAATTACTCTTTTCCTAGAAGTTGGAATTTTTCAAACTGTTGGGATTCCTTTGATGATATCAACAGTATCTCAACCACAAGAGGTGAATATTCTCTGAAAAGCTAAAATTTGGCGTGGGCAAGCGATTTGGCCCCCGAGACCAGGGGAGAGACGGAATGGCTGGCCACCCTGGCACTCCATCTGCCCCACAAAGCACCCTGGCCTCTTTGTCTGCACACAATTCAACCCCCTGTGCTCTCCACACATGGGGACCACACGGCCCACACCTCCCGGCTCAGCTGCGACCCAGGCCTGCTGTCTCAAGGTCGGAGCTCGCATCCCAGTGTCTGACTCGAACCTGTGGCGTCACGTCACATCCTTCACAACAGGAATAACACCTACCGTTAGAAACAGGCCATGGGTCTATGGCTGAATCCTGATTTTTGATTCTATTTTATTGTCTCCTGTCGATTTCTACACCTTTGCTGAGAGCCGGACGCAAGCAGAAACTGACCTTCACACACTTGCCCCAGGCAGGGCCCCGGACAGGACGTCCTCGGTCCAGGGGGCCACGTCTGCCATCCATGCGGCTGGAGTGAGCAGGATACTAGCCCTCCTGCCTGGGAGATGGGAAACCTCAGGGCACAGATGACCAATCGGTAGTGACAAGGGCTCTCTGCTGTGAAGTGCCTTGTGTGTGTCTCTGTCTACACATGGAGGTGACTTGTGGCGAGCAGACTTCCAGTGGACCTGCAATCTGCTTCGTTTCAGAACTGAGCTCCGAAGTCTCCGCTTATCAGAGGAACTCAACTCGGCCCTGGTTCTCGGCGGTGGGCATCCTGCTGTGGACACTGGCTCTGGACACTTTGCCGCCTGCACACAGCTGTGGATCCTGCAGGTTCTTTGCTCACACAAACATCCAGTCCCTCTTCTGAGACCCTCCTCACAGCATCCTCATCAAAGACTCTCAACCAGCAGCCACCGTCTCCCCTTCCTGCGACTGCTCCCTTTCCCAGGCAGGCTCTTCACAGCTTTACTGTCTTCAAGTTGTTATCATGTATGTTCTTGGCCTCCTGATATACCAACTTACTTCTTTCTCATTTTAACAGACTTTTTTGAGAGCAGTTTAGGTTCACAGCCAGACTGAGCAGAACAGTACAGAGATCCTTTTGTATAATGGCTCAGCAGTAAAGAATCAGTCTGCCAGCGCAGGAGACATAGGGGACACAGGTTTGACCCTTGGGGCAGGAAGAGCCCCTGGAGAATGAAATGACAACTCATTCCAGTATTTTTGCCTGGGAAATCCCATGGACAAAAGAGCCTGGCGGCCTATGGTTCATGAGGTCACAGAGTCAGACAGGACTGACTCACTGAGCACACACACTGTCCTCCCCCACACACATGCAGAATCTTTCCCACCATCAACACCGCCACCAGATGGGATGTTTATGACAACTGATGAACCTATGCCGCCACGTCAGCATCACCCTGAGTCCAGAGTTCACAGAAGGGCTCACTCCCAGGGCTGTTTGTCCCATGGGTTTCGACACAGGTGAAGCGACATGTCCCCACCACTCTGGCTAAAGTGGTTTCACCCCTAAAAACCTCCATGCTCCCCTATTCATCCCTCCCTTCCCCGAACCCTTTATCTCTTTTCTATCTCCATAGTTTTGGCTTCTCTAGAACATCACAGAGTTGGAATCACACAGTGCCTTTCCAGACTGGTTTCTTTCATTCAGTCATAAGCATCTAAGTTGTGTCTACGTCTTCTTTCATGGCTTCATAGTACGTTTCATTTTAGGAATGAATCATGTTCCGCTGTCTGGATGGACTAGAGTTTATTAATTCTGAAAGTAATGTCTAAGCCACTGAAATAACTTCCACAAGATGCACAGGTTCCTAACATTTTTCTTCCCTGGGAAAAGAACTGCTGCTATACCCATAAACTGACCAGAGATGGAGAAAGGTTTGCTATTCATTCAGATATTTATTTCCTGAGATGTGCTCTGTGCTTAGCGCTGCTGACGCTGAAAATGCGATAATGAAACACGGCCTCTGCCCTCAAGGCTGCGCCTTCTGTGTCCCGGCCTGCTTTCTGTCTCGGGGTGGACGTGAACGCTGGCGTTTCAGTCCCTCTCTTGAAGAAGGGATTGGTCTGACCCTGGAAATCTGATAATCCACACAGGCTTTTAGAATTCCCATACGCATGCTGTGTGCTTAAGAGGGAAAGAAAGAAAATAAGGAAACTAGACCCAAGCTGGTGAAAGAGGAGAGTAAAGTGATGAGAAACAACGAGGATTTACTGGCCAGGAGGAGGCGGGGGTGCACAACTGGCTTCATTCTGGACCCAGGGCTCTCCTGGCCTCAAAGTGGTCACCACAAGGGAAAACTTAGCAAGCAGGTCTGGGGCATCAGCTCAGCGTTCCTGGGCACAGAGGGCAGGAAAAAACTAAACTTGAAAAGGTTGGCTCAACCTGCGTCTTCTCTCCCGCACACAAGTCTAGGCGGCCCCCTGAGACGTTACTCTTCCTTGGGATGGTTTTGATCACATTCAAAACAGCGCAGGTAGTTCTTATATCAATAATGCTTTTATCACCAACAATGACAATCACTTGGAATCTTGTTAAGTGGAATGCATTCAATTTAAAAGCTGACAGACCATACTGGAATGAGGAAGGAACGAAAACAGCAGGAGAAAACTAGTTTGAACACACCCTTCTCAAGACAGTAGAAAAAGTGCTTTTAGGGGCTTTCCTGATGGTCCAGGGATTAGGACTCTGAGCTTCCACTGTGAGGGGCATGGGTTCCATTCCTGGTTGGGGAACTAACATCCCACATTGCCACATGGCACAGCAAGAAAAAAAAAAGTGCTTTTAAAAGGAAACATTATTAAAATACAAATATGTGCATGTATCCGTATAGAAATACATAATCTAAAATAAAATCTCAGCTGTTACCTCAGTTCTCTTTTTAAATGTTACCTTCTTTTTAAAAAAGACTGTATCAGGGCTTCCCTGGGGGTACAGAGGTTAAGACTCCACCTTGCAATGCAGAGGACACCGGTTTAACCTCTAATCCTAGAAGATCCCACGTGCCACAGGGCAACTAGGCCCCTGAGCTGCAACTAGTGAAGCCCAGGGGCCCTGGAGCACGTGTCTCACAGCAACAGAAGCCACGGCAATGAGAAGCCTGCGCGCCACAAGCAGAGGGCAGCTCCTGCTCGCCACAACTGCAGAAAGCCCGCATATCAGACACCTACTGCTGCCAAAATTATAAATAAGTAGAAAAATTACCGAAAAAATCACGCACTATTATTCACCCAGCATCTCACAGACTTTAAAGTAACGAGATCACCTCTGTTTGTACTTTAACTAACATACCTCATAGAGTGTGGTATCCCCAAATAGTATTCCCTATACAGAGTGCGGTATCCCCAAATAGTATTCCCTATACAAAAAGATGAGCCAAAGGAATGTAGTAAAAGAAATGCTGGGCCAGGAAACTTGGGCCCCGGGCCCCGGTTTTGGTGGCGACGATGCCTTGGATTTGCAGCCATGTGCCAGGCACTGGGCTGAGGGCTTTATGTGAATGTTCTCCTCATGCAGGCATCTCAACAGTCCTGTGGGTGCTATGATCACAGCATTCTCTAGATGATAAAACTGAAGTTCAGAGAGGGTGAGGGACTGAGTCAAGGTCATGGCCCGGTGGTGGGGACTCACACTGAGGCCTGACCCCAGAGCCTGCATGTCCTCTTGTCACAAGACCCCCTCCTGCCGAGTGGCTTACGATCAGCAGTCTCCTCTTGTTTCCCAGAAGAAGGGAGGCGCTGAACAAGTGACCCTGGGGTGTCTCTCTAGCTATGAGCTTGTCTGAATCCTTTGGTCCCTCACTAGCAGCCCATGAGACTAGAGTCCTATTTTCCCCAGGACTTCAGCATGACTAGGTTTTGTTCTGTTTCACGCCCGTGAGACATTCGGGGAGTATGTCTATGACGCCGGGATGCGGCGGCCAAGCAGGTGCCCTGTGGACCTGCCACTGTATGGAGTGCAAAGCCCTAATGTGACGGGACACCTGCCTCCTGGTCCCCGTCCCTAAACAGCCCAGCAAAGGGAAGCAGAAGGGAGGGCCCCCCGGGGGGCGGCCCCACAGTTCATCTTCCCCTAGACAGCATGGTTCTGGAACGTCAATCAGACCCTCCATCTCCCTGAGGGTGGGCTCTCCTGGATGGTCTGCAAAGGGATGACCCCCATCACTGACAGAAGTCTTCCAGGCCCAGGGCTCTCACAGGGTGGGCTGGGCACAAGAAAATAGACCCCCGTGGAGCTCACTGGCTTGTCTTCCTCCAGGAGACCCTCTACTGAGTGTGAAGGCCATGCAGACTGAGGAAGCAGCTTCCGATCCGCTACACTTGGAAACTGCCAACCCCCCCCGTTTACCTTGCATTGGTTTTGGAAAACCCAGGAGATGACAGACAGATGGAGGGCACCTGAAGGTGTGCTGAGCATCGCAAGGCTGAATCACAAAGTCCAACTGAAGGAGCCTTTTATCTGTGGGCCCCCTGACAGGCCAGAACAAACCAAACAGGCAGAAAACAAGAAAGGCTGAAGGCTGGAGGCCCTTCTGTGGCCTTGTTCACACTCTTGGTGTAGTGGAGACCTGGGACCTGCTCCAACCTGCTCTGTTTGACCTTAAACTGCTGTCAGACCTCGGATCACACACAGGTCACATACAGGAATCGGACACAACAGAATCTTCAGGTCTGCTGCTTAGACCTTGGTTCACACAGCTCACACACTAGGAATCAGACACAACAGAACCTTCACATCAGCTGCTTAGACCTCGGATCACACAGCTCACACACTAGGAATCGGACACAACAGAATCTTCATGTCAGCTGTTTATAGACCTCTGATCACACAGCTCACACACTAGGAATCGGGCACAACAGAATCTTCACGTCAGCTGCTTAGACCTCGGATCACACAGCTCACACACTAGGAATCGGACACAACAGAATCTTCATGTCAGCTGTTTATAGACCTCTGATCACACAGCTCACATACTAGGAACTGTATATACAACAGAATCTTCAGGTCCGCTGCTTAAACCTCGGATCACACACAGGTCACATACAGGAATCGGACACAACAGAATCTTCAGGTCAGTTGCTTAGACCTTGGGTCACACAGCTCACACACTAGGAATCAGACACAACAGAATCTTCAGGTCCGCTGCTTAGATATCGGATCACACAGCTCTCATACTAGGAGTCAGACACAACAGAATCTTCACGTCAGCTGTTTACAGACCTCTGGTCACACAGCTCACATACTAGGAATCAGACACAACAGAATCTTCAGGTCTGCTGCTTAGACCTCTGATCACACAGCTCTCATACTAGGAATCAGACACAACAGGATCTTCACGTCAGCTGTTTACAGACCTCTGGTCACACAGCTCACACACTAGGAACTGTATATACAACAGAATCTTCATGGCAAGGGGAGTGGAATTTTGAGCAAAGGAGAGACTTTTCACAGCACTGCCTGGTGACAGAATGAGAGACAGCATCGTTAAAGTCTTTACCAAAATCTAGAGGGTCCCTGTGTAAAAGTCTCAAGTGTAAATGAACTAAAGTAAAATTCTCTCCTTGACACTTGTGACGATTAACACCTTCACAGACAAGCCTCTTCTCCAGAAAAGGACAGAATAGCGATGAAGTCAGGCATCGAATGGACAAATGCCACCCGGTGCGACGGTAAATACAGCCCATCCTTTAAATCCGCTTGTATTTATCGAGTGTTCACATGTGCCAGGACTGGGGCAAAGCCAAGAGCAAGACAGACGCGGCCTATGTCTGAGAGCTCTAGTCTGGTGGGGAGACCACCCTCAGAGAGAGTGCAGGAGGCCCCCAGGCGGGAGGCTCTCCGGCCAGCCTGTGCCTCCTGATGGCAGGGCACAGGGTGTTGGGAGGGGGAGCTGGGCTTGGAGCTGGAGACGCGCAAGTGGGAAGGTGGGGGATTCGGGGCAGCAGCAGCGTGATAGAACAGGCCGCAAGATGGCCCAGTGTCCTCGCTTGTTTAAAGGAAATCCAACATCTGGCAGGAAATGACTCGTTTTGGCGCTAAACAGGGATGATAACTAACTACCCACCCGAGTGTCTGCTCAGAGTGGGGAGGGCTGTGTGGTGAGTGAAGAGACAGGCAGTCAAGTGCAAATAACACAGGGGTCTCAGCTGACCTGTGCAACCTGCGAGATCTTTCGAAATGCTACACAGACTATTCAGACTCCTATCACTCCTCTCACTGACTTTCCCACACCCTCACTGGAAACACTCCCCTAGCAGGCTCATGTCTGGAGCATAAGACTGCCTCTGGAGACAGAACTCCTGGGGCAGGTGCATTCACGGAGCAGAAACTGCCTCTGTCCCCACGATGCTCATGGGTGTGGTCTCCCGACAACGAAGCGTTTACATCACAAAACACCTCGACACCACTGTAATACTCTCAGCACACACGCCTCTCCTCTGTGACTGCTTACTTCTCCAGGACAAACACAGCCTCAATACTGAGCCGGGGCTGGGAGAGCCAGGCCACCTCCTTTGAGGCGGAAGGAGGGGCAGGAGCTGGGTGGGCGGAACCAGTCTGGGTCAGACAGAGAAGGCAGCGGTACTCAGCAGTGGGTGTGGAGCTCAAGGAAGAGCTGGGAACAGTGCTGACTGCCAGGGTAGTGCACAGCGACCTGCGTGTAACTAATACTCCTCGCCTGCATGGAGAAGGCAACGGCACCCCACTCCAGTCCTCTGCCTGGAAAAGCCCACGGACGGAGGAGCCTGAAAGGCTGCAGTCCATGGGGTCGCTGAGGGTCAGACAGGACCGAGCAACTTCACTGTCACTTTTCACTTTCATGCATTGGAGAAGGAAATGGCAACCCACTCCAGTGTTCTTGCCTAGAGAAGCCCAGGGACGGGGGAGCCTGGTGGGCTGCCGTCTATGGGGTTGGACAGAGTCAGACATGGCTGAAGTGACTTAGCAGCAGCAGCAGCAGCATCCCCTGCAGGGCTTTCCCAGTAAAGAATCTGCCTGCAATATAGGAGACATGAGTCTGATCCCTGGGTCAGGAAGATCCCCTGCAGAAGGAAATAGCAACCAACTCCCGTGTTGTTGCCTGGGAAAGCCCATGGATGGAGGAGCCTGGTGGGCTACAGCTCATAGCGTCGCATCAGTTCAGTTCAGTTCAGTTCAGTCGCTCAGTCGCGTCCGACTCTTTGCGACCCCATGAATCGCAGCTCACCAGGCCTGGTGGGCTACGGTTCATAGCGTCGCAGCCTGATACAACTGAGCGACCGAGCATGCGCGCACGTACTCCCTTGCAGAGAAAAGTCGGTAGAGCGCAGTGCACACCGCTGTCCACACCACCGAGCATGTGAGCCTGCAGGGACCAAGCAAGCCTGCCGGGGGCCAGATCGCAGGGTGACATGCACCCTCCCCCCGGTGTCCTGGTCTTGGGGCTGGCTTTGGTGTGCTCTGGCCAACAGCGGAATGAAGTCAGCTGCTGCTGAAGTGTCTCTGTCCACTCTCTCTCTGCTGCACGATGTTCCTGTCTGCCCTCCAGGATGTGCTCCAGTCAAGCTGCCCAGGACCGCCAGGCCTCAACAAAGAGGTACCTGTGTTCCAGGGTGCTGCAGGGTGTATTACTCACCCTCAAGAAAACGGTTCTTCTCAACAAGATTGCACACCCAGCACAATCCCAGAACCTGACTTCCTCACTAGCTCAGAAGCTAGCAACCTCTATACAAGACGTGAAGGCAAACAGGAACAGTCTTCTCAAGTGTCACCACTGTCTTTAAAATTTCTTCCACGTTTGGCATCTCAGAAATATGGCAGCAGCACCAGCTGGGGGGCAGCTCCCCACCACCCAGAGTTTGATTTGTATGGACACGGGCCGTATCCCCACCATCCAGAGTTTGATTTGTATGGACACAGGCCGTATCCCCACCACCCAGAGTTTGATTTGTATGGACACAGGCCGTATCCCCACCACCCAGAGTCTGATTTGTATGGACATGGGCCATATGGATTCTGAAGCCCAGGGGAGCAGTTAAAACTTGGGATGAAGATAATCAAGCCCATATGGGACTTAACATTTTTCTCTATTGAACAAAGGTCACTTCCTCCAAGATACTATTTTGAGCAAGTAAGATTTCTGCAGTTGCGCAAGACTGAAGCTAATTAAACAGCACAGCAAAATGGAAAATAGATGTAACAGAGCATTTAAAAAATTTTAATGACATCCCGCCTGTTTTTCTAAACTCATTTGTAGTTGCCATCGCTCCCCACCCTGAAGTTCATGAGGGGTGGGAAGGGGAGGGCTTGTATCCACTTCATGTCACTGGCGTGGAAAAGCCTTTCAAAGGGAAGTGTGGCTGAGGAGTCTTGCAGAGTCTTTTCCTACACAACCTGGCCAGCACTTTTGGCTTCCACTCTTGAACTCTTTTAAATTAACGTTTTCCATCTCTCAAAAGAAATTTCCATCTCAGCAACTCCGACTTCAGCTTTTTTAATGGTCCTTTCTGGTCATCTCAAGCTCAGTTATCCTGAATGCACCTGCTAGGTTGCCTAAGAAACTTCATATCCGTCTGTTTCAGCTCAGAAAAAAAAAAAAAAATCACAGCATGATGATGCATGTTGGAGACAAAAATCAAAGTGAACAAGCAGAGACAGACATTACACTTGTAAAATCTTTTTACAATGTTATATCCACAATTCAAAGTGGTCACATCTTTCTGAAACAATCAAAGTTTCAAATCAGACTGGGATGAGGCAGGTTTCCTTTCTTCAAAAGTGCATTCACAGAAAGAAAACACAGATGTTTTAAGAGGGACCAAGAAGGGGAAACAGAGTCTCATCACTATTTCTCTCCTTCCCCAAATCAACTTTTCAAACATCTTTTAGAACGTTTCTCTTTCCAAGTGTCTGAGACAGTAGAGCAAAATGGACATGTGTTCTGAGTAGCTTACATCAGACAAAGGCTCAGTACACACAGCACTCAACCATCTATTGAGCATGGCCTGGACCATTTTCTCAAATCCTCCTGACACAGTAATTAATTAAGAGGAAACAAGATGAGAATGATGCCTGATGTATATATAAGAACCCTGGCAACTGCAAGTCAGGCGTTGTTTCCAACGTAAGAATGCTGACGTCTGCTAGTCAGGGAAGAGAAGAGGCAGGTGGATGCTGCAGGCGAATCAGGGGTTCTGGTCTCAGCAGCAAGGACGCAGCCGCAGGACCAGCTTCTCAGGGGGGATGGCGTCTCCTGCCAATGCCACGTCCACATGCAGAGGCAGCCAGCGTCTCCTGCGCCAGTGCTCATCAAAGGGGCCGTTTCCTCTGCCTGGACGTTAGGCCGGAAAGCCTTCTGCTCATTTTCTAAGAAAGCTTTGTAATTTAAACTGTCCAACAAATACTTTACTTATTCATTTTACCATTTATATCTTGTAATAATCTCAGTACTGCATATTAAGTTAAAAAAAGCAGAATAACAGAAATGACAGTGACTAAGAAGAGTTGACTCATTGGAAAAGACTCTGATGCTGGGAGGGATTGGGGGCAGGAGGAGAAGGGGAAGACAGGATGAGATGGCTGGATGGCATCACCGACTCAATGGACGTGAGTCTGAGTGAACTCCGGGAGTTGGTGATGGACAGGGAGGCCTGGCGTGCTGCGATTCATGGGGTCGCAAAGAGTCGGACACGACTGAGCAACTGAACTGGACTGAACTGAATGTGCTATCAGTCGGAGTTGCTGTGAACACGAGGGTCAACAAGGATTAACGCAGGGGGAGGCCAGAGGCAGACGGAACAGCCTGGGTGACAGGCGTTCAGGCCTGCGCTGGGTGGGGCAGCAGGAGCCGTGTGGAAAGGGAACAGAGAGTCAGGAAAGGAAACTGCGGTTACCACCGCCACGCGCCTGTGTGACGCCCCCACCCCGTGGTCACGTCACCGTCCTCACGCGTGTTGGCTGAGAGTGAGATCTTAGTCACAGCCAGCAGCTTCTGCAGCATCGCAGACTCCAGACTCGACTCCCGACCGGTCTCAAGCTCCCCTTTTTCAATCAGCTTCTGATCACAAATCAAGGAAAAATACACCACGGAACGGCTTTGAACGCTGATACTAGGACAAGGGTGACGTGGGTTAGACATGTGAGCCAGGGGATCAGACTCGGTCTGTGCTTGAGCTCACGGACACTGTCCCAGGGAGCCGGCCCATGGCCAGGAACACGGGCAGCCCGCAGCCACCACGACCGGAGCCCAGCCCCCAAGACCCAGACAGCGGCGCCGGCCTTGGTCTCTGAGGCAAGATGCAGACCTCCCAGCGGTCAGGGAAGCAAGAGCGGAGTGTTCCTTCTCTCTGCCCCTCAGTCATGGTGGGCTCAGGAGTCATGGGCCCTGGGACTCGGGGAGCAGAGTCTCCCCAAGAGGCACTCAGTGAGTCAATGGGCTTGGGGGGTCAGTGAGGCTGCCCCTACTTTGTGCAGAGGCCAGAACCTGAGCAGGGTCACAGCAGGGACTTTGGGGAAAGCAGAACAGCGAGTTCTCATCTTACTGCGGAGCACTTTGTTAGTAAGGGAGTTTCTCCCAGGAAGCACCCTGGCACCTGTGGCTTGGGTGACGGCAGACAGAGCCTTCCCAACCTCCTCCCCACAGCTTCCTTCTGATGGACCCAGATGCCGCAAGAGGGTTTCTTTAGTGTCTTACTCTTCAGCTGTCTTCCGCATCTGACACTCAAAAATAGTAATATTCACATACAATTTTATTTTTTTAAAAAAGCAGGCTCCAGTATGTTCAACCTCAGCCATCTCTTGAGCCATCTGAGCTGGGGCCATTCTGTTAATTCCCCAGTTCTGAGCACTAAAGATGAGCATGTCCCCAGTCTGCCCCACTCCCTTCAGAGGTCAGATGATATCGGGTGTTTGAAGGGGAGGGAATGCAGCCTGGCACCTCACTCTGCAGAGAACCCTGGCAGCAAGCAGGGCAAACACGGGTGTCTACCTGTGTGCGCCCATATGCCCCCAAGGGCTCAGAGGGTGCTTGTGACGGAACGGGCTTCAGGAGAGCCCCGTGTGCACACCCTCTGCGTCCATCAGATGAAGGCTGGGATGCGCGACAGCCATGTCATGCCCACGCTGTTGCCCTCCTCCATCTGCCCACCACCACTCTTGGCTCATTGTGGACCCTGGGGTCACTAGTACCTGGACTCAGGCCCTTGAGGGTCTCTTCTGGAACATTTTTAAGCATGCTGGGGCAGCCGGTGATCTGCACGTGTGAGCTCTCCAACAGCCTGCCTACTCCGCCTGTGCCCAGTTCTGCTTTCTCAGACAATGGATGGAGGTTCTCTGAGTGCTGGGCTCCTGAGCTGTGAGCAGTCTCAGCGATCGGGGTGACTCCAGGACCCACTGCCAGGGTCCCCACTCTCCCGCCTTTTCTGGGAACAAAAAATGGACCCGAGATGCAGTTGTGGTCAAGGATACTTTGGGGAAAATCCACTGGAAAGGAATGTGTCCAGAATACTAAACAGAGCCTCACAAGACATACACCTGTGCCCCCACCCTCGTGCCCTGGACACTGGTGTGAGGACTTGGTACCTGGGGATACACCATGTCACAAGCGTGGGGATGCCACACACACTCAGGACTGCGAGCCCCCGAAAGAGGTCCTGGCCACCAGCACGTGGGTGTCATGTGCGAGTGTGTACGTGTGTGAGTGTGTGTGTGTGTGTAGGTGCCATGGATGAGTGTGAGTATGTATGTATGTGTGTAGGGTGTGTGTGTCTAGGGTGTGTGTGTGTGTGTGTGTGTGTATGTGGGTGTCTGAGTGTGTGGGGGAGTGTATGGGTGTGTGTGTGTGTATGTGTGTGTGTAGGGTGTGTGTGTCTAGGGTGTGTGTGTGTGTGTGTGTGTGTAGGGTGTGTGTGTCTAGGGTGTGTGTGTGTGTATATGTGTGTGTAGGGTGTATGTGTATTGTGTATGTGGGTGTCTGGGTGTGTGTGTGTCTGGGGTTGTGAGTGTGTCTGTATCTGTGAGTGTGAGTGAGCGTGAGAGTGGTAGTATGTGAGTTCAAGTGTGTGGAGGTGTGTGTGTGGGCTTGTGAGTGTATGCGTGTGTGGTGTGTGTGAGTGTGTATACGTATGTGACTGTGGTATGTATGTGTGTGTATGTGTGGGGGATGTGGTGGTGTCTGTGTGCACGTGCAGGAGTGTGTGTGAGAGTGTATGTGAGTGAGTGTGTGGATGTGTGGAGTGAGCATGCGCATGTGTGTGAATGTGCTCAGTGTGTGTGAGAGTATGCTGTTTGCCTCCGTATGCACAGATAACAAAACGAAGGCATGTAATTACTAAGGCCAACACCTTAACAGCCACAAGCAATGGCATTTTGAGAGGAAAACCTGAACCAAAGCTGAGGCACTGAGCTGAGACACCAGCGCCTGCTCTGAGGCAGAGGCCCACCCACGGCTCCTCCACCCCAGGGGACAGCTCTGGGGTCTCCTCTCTGCGTTCCCGTTTGACAAGGTTCAGGTTAACCTGCGGAAGCTGGTCGAGCGTCTGGTGAAACGGCGACACCGGGGAGAGGAGTCTGGAGCACGAGTGGGCCCACTGCAGAGCGCACGCCGACAGAGCTGGCACGCGAGATGGAGCGCGCAGAGGGCCGGACACCCGGGGGGCCCAGGAGCCGAGGAGGCGAGGCTGTCTGGGCCCCGCGAGCTCAGAGGGACGCGGGCTGCGTCAACGGGACGTCGTTAGGGGCGGACTGCCTGAACTCTGCTCCTGTCCAAGCTCCTTGAAGGCTAGCAGGCGCCCCCTCTGATGCTCCTGGCACTGACCCTGACTCCCAGGGAGAGCATTTCCCACATTATGACCCCGCGATGGGAGACTCTGCACCCCCGCCTCCTCCTCCCCATCCCCTTCCCTCCTTTTCTTAATTCTGCTGCTTAGAAGAATAGCGCGAGTTTCTTGGCAGGTTTCCTTTCAGAGAATACTGTGTTCCTCAAGGCTGCTTTTTAAAAACCAGTAGCTTATCTGTGATAAACGCTGATGACAGACATGAAATAATATGAGAAAGTGGAGCCCGGAGCAGAAAGATGCTCAAACCCGAAATACATTTGGACAAGAAAAAAGGAGACTGGCAGCTCTGTACAATCTCGGGCTGTGCCATGCCTTCCCCTCACCCCCAGCAAACCTCTGCAGACAGGAACAAGGCCGGACATACAGACTGTGGCTGAGACGCCCCGCGGGGGCTGTCTGGCGGAGCTGTCGACTTACTGCCCAGCTTGGTGTGCCCAGGCCCCTGTGGTTCCCTGCACCGCTGGACACACAACATTCTCAGCTCCAAAAGAAACCACACTCCAGGACTCACGCCACCACCAGCACTGGAACTTAAACCACTGAACAGTGTCTTTTAGAAATAAATGAAAAGCTATAGTTAGTTGGGCTTCCTAATTAAGACGTAAATTTGAATCTTAGGTACAATTTCACAAAAGTTCCCAGACTCTGTGATTCTTAAGGATAAAACTCATACCTCAGGCAATCAGGATTTGGGATTCTGCTAGTGACAGTGATGTAGCTGGTAAAATCATTTCACTTTTCATTAGTTGCTAATGACTAAAGCAAATAATGGGCTTCCCTGATGGCTCAGTGGTAAAGAATCTGCCTGTGATGCAGGAGACACAGGTTCAATCTCCGGGTCAGGAAGATCCCCTGGAGAAGGAAATATTCTTGTCTGGAGAATCCCATGGACAGAGGAGCCTGGCAGGTTACAGTTCTTGAGGTCTCAAAGAGTCAGACATGACTGAGTGTCTGAGTACAAAGCATGAAAGCACACTAATACTTGATAATTGTATTTATGATCAAACTGTACTCATCACATTGGTCATATTTTCCAACACATGTCAATAATTTTACAAGATGAATTAGTGGCACAAAAACAGACCCACAGATGAATGGGGCAGGATAGAGAGCCCAGAGGCAAACACACTCACCAGGGTCAGTTAATCTGCAACGGGAGAGGCAAAAATAGACAGTGGAGAAAAGAGAGCCACTGTAATATTAACAATGGTGCTGAGAAAACTGGACAGCAGTATGGAGTGGGCTGGCCAAAGAGTTCATTTGGGTTTTCTCAGAAAATGTTATGGAAAAACCTGAATGAAATCTTTGCCAACTCGCTAAAAGAATGAAATTGGAACTTTTCTCACACCATAAACAAAAATAAATTCAAAATGGATTAAAGACCTAATGTAAGACCAGAAACCACAAAACTCTTAGAAGAAAACATACACAGAATACTCTGACATAAATCACTACCAATGTTTTTTTTTAGATCTAAGGCAAAGGAAATTAAAGCAAAAATAAACAAATGGGAACTTAATTAAACTTAAAGCTTTTGCAGAGCAAAGGAAATCATGGACAAAATGAAAAGACAACCTACTGAGGAGAAGAAATATTTGCAAATGATATGACTGATAAGGGGTTACTGTCCAAAATACATAAACACTCATACGACTCAATAGCAAAGAAACAAATACTCAATTAAAAAAACAGAAGACAATTATCCAAATAAGACAGAGGGTCAACAGGCACGTGAAAAAATGGTCAAAATCACTATCAGGTAAATGCAGGTCAGAGCCACAGTGAGGTATCACCTCACGCCTGTCAGAATGGCCGTCATCAAAGAACACAAACTGTTAACGCTGGCGAAAATGCGAGAACAGGGAATCCCCCTGCACCGTTGGCGGGAATGTAAATTGGTGCAGCTGCCATAGGGAACAGTCTGAACACGTCTTAAGAAACTAAAAATAGAACTACCATATGGTTGAGGAGCCACTCCTGGGTATATACCCAACCTCGTATGTGAACGGCCACTTGGTTTTTGACAAGGCTGCCAAGATCATTCAACGGAGAAAGAACAGTCTCTTCAGCAAACAGTGCTGGTATTAATACAACTAAATATTCACACACAGGAAAGAAGCTTGACCCTGACCTCACAGCACATACAGAAAGTAAAGCTTTGATCAGTGGATCAAAGACCTAAACAGAAGAGCTAAAATTATAAAACTCTTAGAAAGAAACATTGAAGTAAATCCTCATGATTTTTGGATTTGGCAATGGTTTCTTAGAAATGATACCAAAAAGCACAAGAGAAAAAAAAGAGACTGCATCAAAATTAAAAACTTTTGTATTATCAAAGGACACTCGAGAGTATAAAGACAACCCCCAAAATGAGAATATTTGCAATTGCATATCTGATAAAGGCCACCTAGCCAGATTATAGAACAAACACACTCCAACACCCCAATTAAAAGATGGGCACAGGACTTGAAAAGATATATCTCCAAAGAGAATGTACAAATCTCCATGAATAGATGAATGGATAAACAACATGTAAATTCATACAGTGAAATATTACTCAGCCCTAAGAAGGAGATACTGAACAGTGAAATCCGAACTACAATATTGGTTGCTGCTGTTCAGTCATTCAGTCATGTCCGACTCTCCCCGTGGACTGCAGCATGCCAGGCCAGGCATCCCTGTCCTTCACCAACTCATATCCATTGAGTCAGTGATGCCATCCAACCATCTCATTCTCTGTCGGCCCCTTCTCCTCCTGCCTTCAGTCTTTTCCAGCATCAGGGTCTTTCCTAATGAGTCAGCTCTTGGCATCTGGTGGCCAAAGCACTACATCTTCAGCTTCAGCATCAGTCCTTCCAATGAATATTCAGGACTGCTTTCATTTAGGATTGACTGGTTTCATCTCCTTGCAGTCCAAGGGACTCTCAAGAGTCTTCTCCAACACCACAATTCAAAAGCATCAATCCTTCATAGCTCAGCCTTCTTTATGGTCCAGCTTTCACATCCATACATGACAACTGGAAAAACCATAGCTTTGACTAGACGGACCTTTGTTGGCAAAGTAGTGACTCTGCTTTTTAATATGCTGTGTAAGTTGGTCATAGCTTTTCTTTAAAGGAGCAAGTGTCTTTTAATTTCATGGCTGCAGTCACCATCTGCAGTGATTTTGGAACTCAAGAAAATAAAGTCTGTCACTGTTTCCACTGTTTCCCCATCTATTTGCCGTGAAGCGATGGGTTCAGATGCCATGATCTTAGTTTCTGAATGTTGAGTTTTAAGCCAACTTTTTCACTGTCCTCTTTCACTTTCAAGAGGCTCTTTAGTTCCTCTTCACTTTTTGCCATAAGGATGGTGTCATCTTTGTATCTGAGGTTATTGATATTTCTCCTGGCAATCTTGATTCCAGCTTGTGCTTCATCTAGCCTGGCATTTTGCATGATGTACTTTACACATAAATTAAATAACCAGGGTGACAATATACCACCTTGATGTACTCCTTTCCCAATTTGGAACCAGTCTATTGTTCCATGTCCAGTTCTAACTGTTGCTTGTTGACCTGCATACAGATTTCTCAGGAGGCAGGTCAGGTGGTCTGGTATTCCCATATCTTGAAGAATTTTCCATAGTTTATTGTAATTCACATAGTCAAAGGCTTTGGCATAGTCAATAAAGCAAAAGTAGATGGTTTTCTGGAACTCTCTTGCTTTTTCTATGATCCAGTGGATGCTGGCAATTTGATCTCTGGTTCCTCTGCCTTTTCTAAATCCAGCTTGAACATATGGAAGTTCTCGTACTGTTGAAGCCTAGATTGGAGAATTTTGAGCATTACTTTGCTAGCATGTGAGATGAGTGCAGTTGTGAGGTAATTTGAGCATTCTTTGGCATTGCCTTTCTTTGGGATTGGAATGAAAACTGACCTTTTCCAGTCCTGTGGCCACTGCTGAGTTTTCCAAATTTGCTGGCATGTTTGCAGCACTTTCACAGCATCATCTTTCAGGATTTGAAATAGCTCAACTGGAATTTCATCACTTCCACTAGCTTTGGTCATAGTGATGTTTCTTAAGGCCCACTTGACTTCGCTCTCCAGGATGTCTGGCTCTAGGTGAGGATCACACCATTATGCTGATGAAAGTAGCCAGAGACAAAGGTTATATACAGTATGATTTTATTTATGTGAAGCACACAGAAGAGAGGTTGCTTAGGGGTGGGAAATGGGGGTTTGGGAGGAGGGCTTGCTCAGAAAGCACCAGGTTTCTTTCTGATGAAAATATTCTAAAAAACAGACTGCGGCAATTGGTGGGCCTACTGTGTCTACACTGAGAACCACTGAACTGTATGCTTTACATGAGTGAGCTACATAGTGTGTGAATTACGTCTCATTAAAGCTGTCAGAACAAGGAAAATGAATTAGGCAGGTAGTTAATAAAAGCTAGCTAAGTTTCAGCACTTATCCACTTAAAAGGAAGAGGCAAGATAAAAGAATCACATAAATTTATATAGTTTCAGGATTATGAATGAAAATATTTAAGAACTGGATTAAGAATCCATGTCTACATGAGGGCCTGACGCCTTCCATTAGTTTCTAGTCTATCTGATTTACGTGCTCAGTGTCAATGTTCTCCTTGTAAGCGGGAGAAACTTCTGTGAGTTCTCCAAACTATTCCACCCTGAAGATGGAGCTCCTAGTTCTCTAATCACATTCCAGTTAGGATTTCTTTCATGTGAATCCATTTCAGTGGAGAAAACAATTCCTTGTGAAGATTCACTGTCAGATTATGTAAAATAAACATCATGTGTATTTTAATGTTTCTGATGAATCGTGTTCTACACTTTGATTTGCCCTCAGATAACCTTGGTTTGACTAGGAATGGCATTATTTTAAGGTCAGAAAAGGGAAGAATTACGCTTTGAGCTCAGGTTACTTTTGGAGACATTTGTAAACATCCTACACTTTTCTGAAATTTCTGATTATGCTCCCTGACCCTAAATATCATTTCCAACAGACCCTGAATTTCTGGACTGGGTGGGCAGCAACCGGCTTTCTCCAATAAAAGGCTACCAGCTTGCCCTACATCAGCTCAGGTTGTTCTGGGCTCACCCCCAGCAACACACAATAAGTTTCCTCTCTCCCGCATGACTCACGGCTCCTCTGAATCATTGCTACACTTGTTCTTCAAGTTATTCACCACCTGGCACTGAGTCTAAGTCACTCACCTCCATGGAAACAAGAGAGGGAAGGGGCTTCAAGAGAGCTGACCAGTAAGAGTTCTGCAGAAACTCCCTGCGGAAGAGGGTCTGTCCTGGGCTGCAGACACGGACAGGGGTCCTGGGCTGCCCGAAGTTTCCAGAGTTGTTTGTCATGGGAGGAGATGCAGACAGGCCTTGGCGAATTTAGAAACTTCTCCTTCATGACAGATCAGTTGGTTATTCCAGGGCTTTGAGGGTCCCCTGTGGTCCGTGAGCAGTGTTTCCTGCCTGGCTACAGCGCTGAGCCTGCCCCAGAGAACAGACTGTCAACATTCTGCAGCCTTAAGTAAGCATAAGTGGCCCCACCCATCTCTCTCTCTCTCTTTTTTTTGGTTGTGCTCTGCAGCAGGGGGATCTTAGTTTCCCAGCCAGAGACTGAACCCGTGCCCCCTGCAGTGAAAGGGCAGATCCTGACCACTGGACTGCCAGGAAAGTCCCTACTCCCCTCATTTCTGATATCCAGCATACAAAAGTTCACACATGTGATTTTCAGGAACTCTATGGGACTTGAATGAAAACCAGAACTCCTAATCGGTCAGTGATTTTTCCATCAAATTTTTTTCCTCACTACATTTTCTTTCTTTTTTTTTTCCTCACTACATTTTCAAGGTGAAGCCGGGGTGGAGGGGTGGGAGGGAACATAACCTAGGAAAAATTCACTTGTATTTTGCAAGGTTTGCAAGTTGGTTATTTCAGAAACTTTCTCTATGTGTAGTCAAGGAACAAAAGAGTCATTGTCCACATTGCCTTAATGAAATTAATGCCAACAAAGGTAGGCAGCACCAGCTGGGTGCCCGCCCCGTGGCTCTGCTCTGCGCCAGCACATTGTCACCAAGACCACAGTCCCATGAAGCAGGCACACCGACACGCCCTTGACGTGAGGAGGAACTGGGCTGGGGCGTGAGAGGCTCATGAGAGGCTCGTTCAAGGTCATCTGGTCTGCAGTAGGGGCTCTCCTCAGTCTACACTGCTTCCTGAGACTGGAAACAGCGTCCCTTTAACAACAAGGTCTAAAGTCACAAATGGGCTTTTACTAAAACGTGGTGGACTCAATGGATGCATTCTAATTGTGTTTCTTAGATCAGGGGTGTTAGAGAGGAGGGAGGGAGAGAGAACCACTGCGGTTTCACTGGGATATGAGTGAAGGGAGCCTCACTGACTTCCAGGACAGCAGGGTGGCAACCAGGTGCCCCCAGGAGCTGACACCAACAGGAAGGGTGCTCCCTGAGCAGCTGAAGGCCTGGCCACTAGCCTCCTCCGAAGGCGGGGGACGGCGGAGCAGAGGGCAGCCTGGGGGTTCCTGGGAGACCAGCTCCACCCATTCCTGGAGCCTCAGCCACACTTCCTCCTGTTCTTCAGAGCCAGGAGGCTTCCACTGTGGGGACAGCGAGACCCAGTGACACCTGGCCCAGCAGAGGGAAGGGGCTGAAGATGAGCACAGGAATCAGGTGGGTGTGTCCACCGAGGGCTGAGGCCAGCCCCCTCTCCCCCAGCCTCCAGATGTCTGCCAAGCAGTCCCTGCTGGTCCAGTCTTGGACAGGGAAGGAAATGAACTCTTTTCCTTCTGGAGAAACTGAGCAACCTACGAGGAAAGGCCTGTAGACCCTGGCATTTGGGGTCCTTGCCAAACACTAGGGGGACCGCTATCCGCCAGCAAGCCGCAGCCAACCAGTTTCCAGTCAGTGATCATGAGATATTTAAGGAAAACGTCAGACACAGAATTCCTGAATAAGGCAAGTGGATACAAAAAAGAAAGCAAGCAAGAAAGAAACTTGAGGGAATAGAGAAAATGCCAAAAATGGTGGGGTACAGCTAAGTAACAAAAATAATGACAGTCACCCCCCCCCCCCAATAAAAACATCCAACGATTAATAGCTGCAGAGAGATACAGGGCACGATGTCATCCCTGACACAGAGCAGGAAGCCACAGAAAATCTAGAGAATGAGAAAGAAGACTTGGGAAATGAAAGTATGACTGCAGAAATGACAAATCCAGCGAAAGGTTTGGGAGACAAAGGTGAAGAGATCTACAGAAAGTACAATGAAAATAGGCAAGAAACACACAGAAAATCAGAACCTCAGGCCTAATGCAGCAGTTCTAGACATCAGGATAATACAAGTTTTGGCAAGAGAGGACTGAGAGACTGGAGAGGAAGCAAAAAGTGATAGGAAGAAATTGGCAGAATGAATTTTCAAACTGCAACTATCCTACCTGAATATCCTGTACAAGGCTGGAAAAATACTGTGCATCACTGAGGAAATCTCAGAGCACCAGGATCAGAGATGAGATCTGACAGGTTTGTAGAATGAAACAAGAACTGGTCACACACAGAGGCGCAGAAAGCAGACTGGCCCTGGGCTCCCCCATGCCAGCACTGGAGACTGGAAGACTCTGAAGCGAGTTCCTCAGAACTGTTAGGAAAAGCCTATCTGTCCCTGCAGACCCAGCCTAACTGCCAAATCAGTGTGAGGATACGCTAAAAACAGTTTCAGACAACCAGGGTCATTTGTTACTTGTTACTCAGTCTCTAAGTTCTGTCCAGTTCTTTGCGACCCCATGGACTGAGCATGCCAGGCTTCCCTGTCCTTCACCATCTCCCAGAGTTTGCTCAAACTCATGTCCATTGAGTCAGTGATGCCATCCAACCATCTCATTGTCTTTTGTCCCATCTTCCTCCTGCCCTCAAGCTTTCCCAGCATCAAGGTCTTTTCTCATGAGTCAGCCCTTTGCAACAGGTGGTCAAAGTATTAGAGCTTCCGCGTCAGCATTAGTCCTTCCAATAAATATTCAGGGTTGATTTCCTTTAGAATTGACTGGTTTGATCTCCTTACAGTCCAAGGGACTCTCAAGAGTCTTCTCTAGCACCACAGTTGCAAAGCATCAATTCTCTGGCACTCAGCCTTCTTTATAGTCCAACTCTCACATCCGTCCAGGACTACTGGAAAAACCATACCTTTGACTCTATGGACCTTTGTTGGCAAAGTGCAATCTCTGCTTTTTAATACATTATCTAGGTTTGTCACAACTTTCTTTCTAAGAAGCAATTATCTTTTATTTGGTTACAGTCACCATCCACATTGAATTTGGAGCTCAAGAAAAGAAAATCTGTCACTGTTTCCATTTTTTTCCCGTGAAGTGATGGGACCGGATGCCATGATCTTCGTTTTCTGAATGTTGAGCTTTAAGCCAAATTTTTCACTCTCCTGTTTCACCTTCATCAAGAACCTCTTTAGTTCCTCTTCACTTTCTGCCATAAGGGTGGTGTCATCTGCATATCTGAGGTTATTGATATTTCTCCTGGCAATCTTGATTTCAGATTGCACTTCATCCAGCCTGGCATTTCGTATGATGTTAAATAAGTTAAATATGCTGGATGATGACATACAGCCTTCACGCACTCTTCTCCCAATTTGGAACCACTCTGCTGTTCCATGTCTGGTTCTAGAAGCCACTGGTCCTTCATGCTTTCTTTGAAAGCTACTGGAGGGTGTGTGCTTCTGGCATATGCGAGAGGAAAATGAAAAAAGGAAACACTGGGCATTTAGGAGCCAGGAACCAAGAAAAGAAAGAGGGGAAGGCACCGCAAAGATGACAGTGAAGGGGAGTCAGGAGGAACAGCTGTGCCCTGAGCCACGGAGCAGTTGGTCAAGAATGGAGAAGAGAATGCAGGGACCGCCAGGGGACACGCCTGCATTTCAGATACTTCCACAGCAGGAAACTAACACAAGAAATGCAACGTTTAATGTACCCCAATGCTCACTGCAGCAGTTTTCACAACAGCCAGGACAAGGACACAGCCTAGATGCCCATCAACAGATGAACAGATAAAGAGGGCGTGGTGCGTATACACAGTGGAATATTACCCAGCCACGAAGAGGAATGGGATAATGCCATCTGTAGCAACGGGCCACTGCCAGATATTATCGTACCAAGTGAAGCCAGAGAATGACAAATACCATATACGTAGAATCTAAATTATGAGGCAAACGACCTTATCTATGAAACAGAAACAGACTCACGGACACAGAGAAGAGACTTGTGGTTGCCGAGGAGGAGGGAGGGATGGAGTGGGGGAGACTTGTGGTTGCCGAGGAGGAGGGAGGGATGGAGTGGGGGTTGGGGCTGGCAGATGCAAACCATCGCAAACAGAATGGTGGCACAGGGGACTACAGCCAGCGTCCTGTGGCGCGCCGTGATGGAAAAGGGTGCAGAAAAGAATGGGCACGCACATGTGCAACCGAGCGGCTCTGCTGCACAGCAGAGATAAAGAGAACACTGTTAAAACAGAACTTGCCCAGTTAAAAAAGAAAAAGCAGCAACACTGTTTAGAAGGTGCTGACTAGCTGCCCTGGTGGTCTCAACAAGACCCGACGAGGCTACAGATAGTTCATCGTGAAAAGAAGGCCAGGACCAGGACGGGAAATAGCCTGGGTGAGCCTGAGCGCCGTGTCCCAGACACGCCTCCATCAGACTGGCCTCCTGCACCTGCACAAAGGTGCGGAAACAGTTTCCCTGGGACTCACGCAACTCCTTACTTTGAAATGTGACATCCGTGTGACACATCCAGGTTGTATAAGCAGCAGCAATGAAGCATTTTAAGAGGAAAAATCTGCAACGTGTCTACTTACTCTTCATGCAGGACAACAGTCACTGCTCCCATAAGGATAAACATCCACCCACATTGTGCCTTTGTTGGTGGGGGGAGTGTCCAGCCCATGGTGGAGACTCTCAGGTTATGACTGCATAGAGTGGTTTTTCCCTCCTGTAACCTCCACAATAATCCTGTTTCACCTGAGACAGTGTTCTGACTACACACTCAAGTCAACATGGGCCATACATGAATAGATTGTTTCTTAGAACAAGACATGCTCACACCACAGGCAACCATCAACAAAAATAAAAAAGGCAACCCACCAAAACAGAGAAAATATTTGTAAATTATATGACCAATAAAGGGTTAATACCCAAACTATACAAACACCTCACAGGACTCAACAGCAGGAAAAAAAAAAAAAATGAACAGCCTGATTAAAAATGGGTAGAGGACCTGAACAGACATTTTTTTAAGGAAGATACACAGATGGCCAACAGATACCTGAAAAGATGCTCAGTATCACTAATCATCAGAGAAATGCAAATCAAAACTGCAAGGAGGTATCCACTCACATCTGTCAGAATGGCCATCATCTAAAAGTCTGTAACTGATAAATGCTGGAGAGGGTGCGGAGGGAATGGAACCCTCCTACACTGTCGGTGGGAAGGTAAGTTGGTGCAGCCACCATGGAGAACAGTAGGGAGAGTTCACAGAACTTAGAAACAGAGCTACTCTCTGGGCCAGTGATTATACTTCTGGACATTTACCTTCAGGAAACGAAATTGCTATTTTGAAGAGACAGCTGCACCCCATGTTTGCTATAGCTCCATTCACAGCAGCCGAGACACAGATTCAGCCTAAGCATCCATCAATGGACGAATGGTAAAGACAGGAGGGTGTCCCCCTCTCTCCCGCGCTTCTACACACACACACACACACACACACACACACACACACAATATTCAGCCATAAAAAGAAGGCAACTCTGCTCTTTTTGACAACATGGGTGGACCTTGAGGGCAGTATGGTGCATGACAAACTGAGAGAGACTGAACCTGTACTACATGACCTCATCTTTGTGTGGAATCTTTAAAAGAAAATCACAAAACCCAAAAAACTGGAACTCATAGATACAGAGATTAGATTGATGGTTGCCAGAGTCTGGAGGTGGTGAGGGGTCAGTGAAATGGGTAAAGAGGGATCAAGAGCTACACACTTCCAGGTGTAAGATAACTAAGTCAGGGATGTAATGGACCACATGTTGGCCGCAGTTAACAATGCTGTGCCGTGTATTTCCAAGCTGCTAAGAGAGTAGGTCTCCAGTGTCCTCCTCGCAGTGATGGGTATTAAAAGGACTTATTGCAGTGGCTGTTTCACAATGTTCACACATATAGGAAACACACTGCACATCTTAACTAATATGGTGTTCCATGGCAATTATTGCTCAAGGAAAATAATTAATAAAAAAAGATCAAAAAAGTTGTTGTCTATAAATTTCATGTGAAAGTAGATCACAGGGGAAATTTGACACTGGGGGAACATGACTCAACCTGGGAATAAATCCAGAGTAAATGAGAGATTGCTCACAACCAAGTGGGATGCAGCGAGCTAGAGGAACTCAGTTATTTTCTCATATAACCCTAAATTAGTTTTAGACTCTGTGGAGTTGGATCATAAAGAAGGCTGAGCGCCAAAGAATTGATGCTTCTGAACTGTGGTATTGGAGAAAGCTCTTGAGAGTCTCTTGGACTATAAGGAGATCAAACCAGTCCATCCTAAAGGAAATCAGTCCTGAATATTCATTGGAAGGACTGATGTTGAAGCTGAAGCTCCAATACTTTGGCCACCTGATGCGAAGAGCTGACTCATTAGAAAAGACTCTGGTGCTGGGAAAGATTGAGGGCAGGAGGAGAAGGGGATGACAGAGAATGAGACCATTGGATGGCATCACTGACTCAATGGACATGAATCTGAGTGAGCTCCAGGAGATGGTGAAGGACAGGGAAGCTAGGCGCGCTACAGTTCATGAGGTCACAGAGTCGGACACGGCTGGGTAACTGCATGACTGAACAAGGCCCTGTGGAGTGTACGCTGCAGGCTAGGAAGGATCTGGGAGACAGAGGAATTCAAAACTTTAATTTATTATCTATGGATACTCACAGTGTTGGAGTGACTTCTGGTCATTTTCCAGAGGTCAAGCTCTTAAGCAAAAGGCCATTCAGCTCAGGCCAACCTCCCACCCAAACCCACGACACAGAGACAGCCTGGCGGGACGGCTTCCCCAAACAGGCCCAGTTGGGGCCTGTGCACGATGCCTGTTGTCTGCCTGGACCCCCTCAGCCACAGGGTTCCACCCAAATCCAGCTCTAGGTGTGAGGCCCAGTCTACATCTGGGTGGCATCTAGCTCATCACCAGCCTGCCTGCACGCTGCCAGGCGCTCAGGTAGCAGGAGATGCTGAGAGATGCAGGCCTGGATGCAGAGCAAGGGCAGACAGGCAGGCGGCCCCAGCTCCAGGGCTCCCATTTCTGAGGCACCCTCCTCCTCCAGAACGAAGGCGGCACTGCAGAGCCGGTCCCCCCTCACTCCACCCACTCACGACTGTGGGAGAATTCCAGTTTACTTACACTGCTTCCTACGGACTGTGTGTGAGTGGCCTTTGACCTGTCATTACGTGCAGGAGAAAGCCTCGCCGTTTCCCCATGGGTGACACACGGTGACCACGGGGGCAGCAGCCCTTGGCGGAAATCAACTTCTCAAGTAACACACGGACAGGGGCCATCTCACTGCTTCTAGAAACTTCCATATGCCATTTTTGGTAAAAATTAAAACTTCTTCGTTATCTTTCTCTCCAGCAAGACAGCTGTGTAGCGTCAGACTGTCACAGTAAGGACGAGACCAAATACAGTTCTTAAAGGCAGGATAATGAGAACACATGAAGTGAAATCCCTGCTGTTTCTCTAGGAGGCCTCACTGTGCAACCCTCTCCTCTGAGTGTGAGACTGCTTTGTGACATACTGCACACTGGCT
Organism: Ovis canadensis; assembly: GCF_042477335.2. Classification (NCBI taxonomy): domain Eukaryota; kingdom Metazoa; phylum Chordata; class Mammalia; order Artiodactyla; family Bovidae; genus Ovis; species Ovis canadensis. Next base: position 112,663,109 of record NC_091246.1, read on the forward strand.
GTAAAGGACGCTGCTCAAAGGAAACAACAGCTTCGTGAAGGAGAAGAGGGAATCAGACAAAAACACAGTCTCCCAGAAGGAGGCTTCCCCCCGGGCCAAACTGTCCAGAGGGCCAAGCTACAAAGTCCAAGTTAGAAATGGCAGGAGACCTTTCACGGTACCACATGGTACTCAGGCCGTGCTTGACGGCATTTGTTTTTCTTGCTGCAGACAGTACTGCACACAATGATACATCCCAGAAACCAGATGGCATGGCAACTATTTTCCAATGAAGAGAGAAACAAGGACAAGGAAATATTTGTGGTCTTTCCAGAAATCTTTCACAACCTTCACATTTAATGGCTATTACTAGCAAAGCAGAAAAGTTTGCAATGATAGCCGAGCCACATAATTACCCATATGTGACCGATTTATAAAATCTTCTGAGATAAAAAAGCACACCAGTGAACTGGACCTACTCTTTGTGGTTCCCAACATGCAGAGAGAAGGGAAAATACTTGGAGAGTATGCTAGTGAATCCACGGTGTCACTAGCTTCATACCAGGCAGCTGGAGTCACAAAGGCCATCTGCAAAGATACACCCTCGGCCTCACAGACATACAAGGGGGACCCACGGGACGCTGAGAACCGAAGCAGGGCATACAACAGGCACAGTCCAGGGTTTCTGAGTGAAGATGGGGGAGAGACGCGAGAGGCAGAGACACTAACAACGTTTCTGTTTACAAAGGCTTTTGAGCATCATCAAAAACCTTCAGAGTCAATACATATCCTTCCCACAGCCTTGATCACAGGAGGCACCCACGTCACCCTCGTGTGACCTCCACACCCAGGGTCAGAAGATGGGAACCTCGCACAGCAAAGCTGCAGGTCCTGACTACAATTAATTCATAGCTTCCTTCTGAAGAAGGGAGCAAACTTGTGTGTCAGTTTACACACGGTTATCCAGCCAACGTGTCTCATGAAAATCTACGTGTTTTATCCAACTCGTTTAATAAGGACCTTATTCTTAAAACCAAATGAAAGAATACCCAGTTCCCTGCCACATATGGAAAAAGTTTTCAAAAACCAACATCCATTCCAGTGCTCTCCACGAGGTTTGTGTAATCATAACTTAAGTAAGGAAACAGCCATCCCTAGGGTTGCTGAGAAAATGGGCAGTCTGCTTTTACACATGGAAGAGGAATTAACTCAAATAAAGCTCCCTGTGACTAATATTTTCACCATTAGGTGATGAATTCCGTTCAGTGAAGGATCTACATGGTCACAGAAAAAAAGAAATGGATGGTAAAAAAAAAGAAGAAAAAACCAAAAACAAAATTGGCAACCCAATGTTGGTCTGTTGCAGCAGACAGAAATAAATTCTCTAGTAATAAAAGTTGTAGACACAAACTGAAATTCAATACCGATGGGTTAGAGACTCACTAGCTGAGAATGACTGTCTTACGGTATCAAAATCTAGGAAAGAGGTTTGTGCAATAAAAACCCACTCACAGTCTTCCCTGGATGGAAGAGGTGGGTAACCACAGAACGAACACACTGCTACGATGGAAATAAAATGAGAAGTGATGAAAAAACAAGTGTGAACTGGACTGGAGATGGCCATCTGCTTCTCAGTACTAACACTGTGCCTGGGTCGCTGGGCGTGAAACCCCAGCAGGTGACCCCGGGCGCCTGACGGTCCTGCCCTTCCCCTCCCTCGAGGCAGCCTGGCCCTGCCTCTCCTCCTGGCCCCCCTGCTCTGGTCCCACAGAGCCCCCTCTGCAGGGTTATCTGTGGGGTCCTTATTCCCTCACAACACCCCACCTCCTCGAACAGTGTCGCTGGAAATGCTTCAGTACTGACGCACGTTGCTGAAGTCTTGAGAATGTTAGGAAGTCTGCTGTGAGCCTCTTTGGATCACGTGGTCCAGAGTGGTCTCGTGTGGTCCTGGACTTCCTGGTCCACTCCGAGGACAGTGCTGATCCCCCCGGGTGGCCGCCTCTCTTCAAGGTCTCTGCGCCCACCCAGCACCCCTCTCCCCGGCTGGCCAGGTCCTCACTCTGCTGACAGCTTCACTGATTCCCCTGGCCATCATCCATGTAAACGTTCCTCTAAAGTGTCCACTTTGGGCTTCCCTGGAGGCTCAGCTGGTGAAGAATCTGCTTGCAATGCAGGAGACCCTGGTGTGATTCCTGGGTTGGGAAGATCCCTTGAAGAAGGGATAAGCTACCCACTTCAGTATTCTTGGGCTTCCCTTGTGGGCTCAGCTGATAAAGAATCCGCTTGCATTGTGGAAGACCTGGGTTTGATCCCTGGGTTGGGAAGATCCCCTGGAGGAGGGCATGGCAACCCACTCCAGTACTCTTGCCTGGAGAATCCCATGGACAGAGGAGCCTGGCAGACTACAGTCCATGGGGTCACAGAGTCAGACACAGAAAAGTGTCCCCTTTGGACTCCCTGACCACCTTCTCCATGCCGTGACATCCTGTCCTGCACCTCAACTGGACACTCAGACATCCCTGGAATGCCTCAGCTGCTTGCAACTTCCTCTGTCTTGAGGTTTCGAATGTTCAGCATCCTCGCCCCCTTCGCTTGCTCCCCCACCTCCCTGTTCTCCCACCTCCCCTCCTGAGTCGTCTTCATCCTCGGTGTCCATTCCCTTGGCTCCTAGCTCTTTTCCCCTCAAACCTCAATCCGGCTTCACCTGCTTCCCTTTCTGGCCCAGCAAGGGCCCAGCCAGTGGTGCCAGCCAAGGAGAAAGCGTTGACGCAGTGTTCACCTTGGAGGGCAGACCACGGCTGTCACCGAGTCCTGAGACCAGGCTCCCTGGGGGCACCATGGGCCAGTGTCCAATCCCAATGGGTTCTCCCCATTTCCACAAGGCACACAAGTCTGATCCTGGACTCCCTGACCTCTCTCGTCGCTGGCCTCAGCCTTGCTGGCTCTTATTCATCCCATTCGCCACAGCCCCTCTTCCTCTGCTGGCAGGTATTGTTATCCGACTCGGAACCTCAGTCTTCCTTTCCGCGTCTCTTCTCCTTCCCCAGTGCTTCTGAGCCGGAAGTTGCATCCTACTTTCTGTGTGAGGCCCTGTGTGGACTGGCCACTCAAGGCTGATCTGTAAAATATCTGGCTTATCTGGGCTTTAAGATGGAAATGTCTGACTCCTGTCACTTTTATCCCAATGCCTGAGACACGCCTTTGGAGGAAGGGGGTGTGGTTGGCGGAGAAGAGAGGCGCACAGACAGTGAGTGAGGAGCAGTCTGTCTGGAACACAGGGTGTTCTCCAGGGAGGGCTCCCAGGATGCGGTCTCAGCCCACGGGGAGTCCAGGAGCCCCCGGCGTCTGGGAGGAGAGGAGGGCTTGGGGCCAGGGGGTGGGGTGGGAGCTCACGGGCCGCAGCCTCCTGACTCCAGCTGTGCTCAGAGCTGATCAGCCCAGGTGACTGAGCTGAGGCTGTACAGAGGGTGGAGGATGGCAGAGACAGGCTACAAAAGGGCTTATTGTGTTAACGAATTTTTTAAATTGGATTAAAAAAAAAAAACTGTCTCTGTTTTGTTTTTTCTCTGGTCATGCCACAAGGCATGCGGGATCTCAGCTCCCCAGTCAGGGACAGAACCTGGGCCCCTGCATTAGAAGCATGGAGTCTTAACCACTGGACCACCAGGAAAGTCCCAGGGCTTCTTTCTTTTAAAATAACACTTGTAAGCATAAAGGAACTCATATTGTTGAAAAATCAGTTGGGAAATCAAGTGAACAAGAAAACATCATGTGCTCAGCAGCCCACCTCCCTGACAGCTCCTGGTAACATCTGCTGTATTTCCTTCTAACACACAGTAGGAACTTCTACTTATTTTTTTGGCTAAGCTGTGTGACCTACAGGATCTTAGCGCCCTGACTAAGGACTAAAAGTGCCCTCAGCAGTGAAAACACAGGTCCTAACTGCTGGACTGCCAGAGAGTCCCACACAACACACATTTAGTTTGTTGAAATAGTACTTCTTTTTCTTTCACAAAGTTAGTGTTCAGCTCATACATGAGTTCTTCCAGTAGTTTTCGCTCAGCACTTTTGTTACTATTTGGACACCAGATTCACAGCACTGTCTCTGGGCACGTGGTTCATACATGGCTCCGTCTTTCCTCTGAGCCAGGTCTGCCTCTTTAAAAATAAAAGGTCTCTAGCCAGCAGGGGGAGAGGGCAATGGCACCCCACTCCAGTCCTCCTGCCTGGAAAATCCCATGGACAGAGGAGCCTGGTAGGCTGCAGTCCATGGGGTCGCTAAGAGTCGGCCACAACTGAGCTACTTCACCTTCCCTTTTTACTTTCATGCACTGGAGAAGGAGGAAATGGCAGCCCACTCCAGTGTTCTTGCCTGGAGAGTCCCAGGGACAGGGGAGCCTGGTGGGCTGCCGTCTATGGGGTTGCACAGAGTCGGACACGACTGAAGCAACGCAGCAGTAGCAGCAGCAGCAGCAGCAGCAGCAGCAGCAGCAGCAGCAGCAGCAGCAGCAGCAGCAGCAGGGCCTACGTTTTCTAGCTCACTTTGTGATCACTCAAGGGGCCCTCATATGCACTTAGACAAGATGAGATGGATTCACTGGAGAGACATTGCATCATCACGCACTCGTTCACGGAAAGCACCTAATATTTAAGATGAACACAAAGCATTCTTCTGGATGGCTAAGAACTACTTCCAAATATACGTAGTGTTATCAGCAAATACTTCCAACTCTATTTTAGACACAAGACGGACTCAAGCTTCTTTTAGGACATTTCTGTATCTTTAAGGACTTCATCATACCTACTGGGAGAGGGCTCTCTTTGACCTTTGTTCCTTACTTTGCCCCCAACTGCTTTCCTCATTTTCTCTTTGTTCTGTGTGTTAGATCTAGCAGGTAAGGCTTAACCTAGGATAGAACCTAGGAGACCATTTGTGTTTTAAAGCCAAACAGGCAGAGTGACAGAATTCAAGAGTGAGATCCGGAACCCCAGCCAGCAAAGAGGAAAGGCAGGAAAACTTCCAGCGTTCTGACGGGGCTGCACCTGGGGCCCGGGCCGTGTCCCACGTAAGCAGGATGGGGAGGCGCAGCCCGCAGCCCTGGAAGGCAAGCAGACGTCCGCATCAGACGGCGCTGACCCGTCAAGGACACGCACCTTGAAGCAGCAGTGTGCCTGCCCTCCAGCCGGCAGGGTGCAAGGATCCCTCGCTTTCCCACACATCTCATGTTCTCTATAGCACTGTAAAGTCAGATATTCATAAAAGGTGACACAGAAGAAATGAGGAAGTGAAAAGGCTCCCAAATCAAGTACCCTGGATGTCTGGGTACTTCTCTAACTCCATCAGTGGGATTTTAATTTGATCCTTCATATTCACTCAACTTCTAGGACAAGCGGGTCAGTGGGAAGTACCATCAAATGAGAAAACTCTGTGGTTGGTGGGGACAGAGAGTAGGGACCCTATAGTGTACCTGGGTCAGAAGTAACCCCGAGGAATGAGGTCACTCTAAACAGGAGAGACTTCTTGCTCTTTGTGGGTCTGTTCTTATTTTATTCATTCAAAATATTTCTGTGCATTTACGGTTTGTCAGGCCCTGGCTGAGGACCCAGCAAAACGGCAGTGAGAAGACAGCGAGGTCTTCTGCGGTAAGAAGCATCCCCATGGGAGAAACATCACCCAAACCAGCCTGCGGGCAAGTGACCAGAGATCAGAAGTAGCTCCATGCTGTGGGGACAGCAGAGAGTGTGGTTTACGGGGACAGCTGGGGACTCCTCAGGGCAGGTGGTAACAGGGAACAAAGGGGGCAGCCAGCCATCTGCAGCCCAAAGGCATGCCAGGGAGTGAACACTCCAGGCAAGGGGACCCCACGCCCCAATTTCATGTCTAGGAGCGGGGTGGGGACCATGGGGAGCTTCCAGGCAGGGCAGGTCCGGCTCAGCTGACCCTCTGATGAGAGGGTCCAGGCTGCCCTCCTCCTCCTGTCTGCTCTCCCCACTGCTCCTTATCATGCGGGTGTCAGCCCAGAACTGGACCAGGCGACACAGTAGCAGCAGTGCATTTATAGGGCCTGTCCTGTTTTAAGACAAGCGCTGCAGGAAGAACTGGGGCTCTCAGGGTGGGAGTGAGAGCAAGGAGGAAGACGCAAGGGTCCCGAGGAGCAGCCCATCTGAGAAGCCATTTGGCTCTTTCAGGTAGGAATCCTGACACTGCTTCCTGCAGGGGCCAGGGCGGGGCAGTGAGAAGCAGAGGAAGCTCCGGCCACACCTCGGGCAGGTGACCGAGCAGGGAGCGCTGCAGGGTCACGCCGCCATCCACAGACACAGGTGGGGGCTCCGAGGCGGGGGCAGGACCCGCGCTCGGCTCACAAGCGTGCACCGTCTCCCGGTGGAGCGGTGCTGCGTCCAGCACAGGGACGTGCCCCGGCTTCCCGTCCTCTCCCTGCCTCTCGCCTCTCGGATGCCTCATCGGCTCCTTCCGCACAAGAGGAAGAACATCAAAGAAGCAGGAAGTAACAGGGTCTGACAGCGGCATCCGCTCCTTCCACGCCTCTGGGCCTGGTGCAGGAGGTGCGCTCGGTGAGCGGACAGGACCTGCTTCTCTGTGCTCTCCACTGCCGCCTGCTCAGTGTGGCCCCGAGGTCGCCCCAGGTTTGTCCCTGGAGATGCCACACGCCTGTGTCTTTCAGGGACTGCTTTTCGGCAAGAATAAAGAGACAGGATTTTGTTTCCCATGAACAAACCGAGCGGTGTATTTTTGCCTCTTCAGGCAGCATTTGTAGACTTATTCGGCGGGCCCTGAACAAGGACGATAACATGACAAGCAGCTCACAAGCTGGTTTACCTTCTTCCCTCCTCCTTTGCTCTGATAAGCACTGTGATTTCAGCCGCACGCCACTTCTCTCCTGTGCACTGCGAGGGACGACGCTGCGTGTCAGACACCGAGACTCTCGGACCCTCTCACGGCTTCCCTGGGCGCAGTGAAAGTGCCCTCTGGTCTATGGTGAGGTGTGTGGGCACCTGGAACTCACTAAACAGCCATGCTCAACCCCAGGGAACTCACACCAGAGGGGCAGAGTCTGAGCCAAGGACATCTCCTTGGGAGTGAACGTGGGAGCCCACAGCCCTGGGCCGGGGTGCACCCTCAGGGCAGAGGCAGACCGCAGCCAGGGGCTGGGAGGGCGGCAAGACCCGTGCTGGGGGTTTCCGTTCTAGAATCTTGCTGCAGAAAGGAATTCAGGACATTCCTATCTTTTCATTTTAGTCTTTTTTTCCCCCCTCTCATGATTGCTACTGAGCTATTTGAGAGGAAAAATACAAAGAGATTTTCCTTCTAATAATGACACTTTTCAGGACTCTAACAAATAAAATACCCTTTTCAGATTCACTTAATAAGAGTAAATATTTAAATTCCTACTATTTTCAGTCCCTCCTAATTGTTCCCTATTTTTTTGGTTACAAATGATTCAGATGAATGGTATGCCATAAAGTTCCCTACCCACCCCCCAAATATAAGCCTCTCCTTTTCTATGAAAAGGAGTAAAGTCCTGGGTTGATGAAAAAAGATTCGAGTGGACCAGTTTTTCCACTGCTAATCATAAATATGCAAAATTTCGCTTTTTCCCAAAGTATGAAAAGAAACAGACATGTATAAGAATTTTCCTTATTATAAGAATTTTATAGTGGTTACATTAATCACTGACACCCTGGACATCATTCCACATTATCTATAGATGTCATTCAGCGGCATTCCTATCAATGGATACAACCTTTAAAACAATGAGCCAACCTTCTCAGATAACAGAGAAAGGGGTGGAAGGCCTCATACCAGACCTTGGCACTGGTTCCCTCAACCACTCCTGTATTGTTTGACCTGCCACTTCAAGCATACACTCACTTTGTGATGAAAACAAAATTTTAAAAAGTGCTAAAATTCCTAAGAAAATTTAAAAATTGATAAATATGTTGGAAGGGTCAATCACCTATTATTTCCTCTGCAGTAACTGGAAGGTACTCATACAACATGGACATGATGAATGGACGATCTAAGGACACACTTACACACAAAGATTTGAAAACAGAAAGCAGGACAAAACCTGCTACCAGCGACGTGACTTCTGAGCTACCAAGTTTCCCTCAGTTTCCTCATGAAGGGAATTTAGACACTGAAATCCACCTTCCCTGGACTTGACTTTAAACTGAACACCTGACTAGCAAGCAGATCATGATGTCAGTCTGCAAACTTGTGCCCGAGCCATTCAAGTAGCTCTTAATAACCACAGAAGTGTTCCGTCCATCTTTTATGGACATCCCCCCCCCCCCACACAGTTGAGTCAGAGCTGAAGAGCTGCTGAAACCCCTGAGATATGGAGGCTGCAAGGCCTGTGAGCAGCTCCTTCTGTTTGCTCTCCTGTGATTTATACTCAAGAGCCAGCAGGTCTTCTCAGGGGACATCTTCCCTCTCTGCCCTAGGAGGGCTGGTCCCTTGCTTCATCCAAAGCACTGCAAATACACACTCCAGGTGCAAAGCTAAAAGCAGACGGCAGAGGCAATTAATTCAGTGGGCTGGAGCTACAGGGGCATAAGCCTCTCTTCAGATGGCCTCTCTGAGCTGCTGAGACCTGTCCCGCATCTCAGGGGGGCTTTGTCTAGGTGAGGAACATGCTACTGTACACAACTGAGCAGCCCACCGCCCACAAAACGTGCCCGGCAGATACAGGAGGAAGCCTGAGGTGTTCATTGTCAAAGATAATAAAAGCAAGTTCTGAAGCTGCCATACAGGGCAGTGCAGAAGTTTCCTTTCACAGAAGTGCCTGCCCATCTGTTGACTCAGGCACTCCTCTGGCTGATTTGTTACTTGAGTGGTCTAATAATGCCCACAAAACTGCCCAATAAACAATAAAGTGATGAACGAATGTAAGATGCCATCCTAATCTGAAAACTGGCCTGTTCCCTCAATGAGCCACAGGCAGGGGGAGGAAGCCGTCACTCCTGTCCTGAGACTGCCTTCCAGCCCCACAGCACACCCCTCCGCCAGACAGCGAGGGGAGCACAGGCCCTGTGGAGTCCATCCCCACGGAAACACGGCCTCAGTGATAGGACTCCCGCCGACCTCCGTCAGGGCAGGGACTCAGCTCCGCTCTGCTCAGAGGGATCCTTTAACTGACACTCTAACGGGTTCACCACCACCCTCCCCGGTGGCACCAGCGCAAACCGCACATACACGCGTCACCACCCTTTTTTAACAGTGGGAACCAAGCAGGAAGGTGGTGTGGGTGGGAGCATGCCTCTCGTGGAACCCTGCACCCAGCGGCTTGGGCTGGGAGAGGCAGCCTCCCTCCACCCCTCCAGCAGCCTGCCACACCTGGAACCTCCACCTTCAGCCACAGGCTCCGTGCTTAGTCAGGTTTCCTCACCGACTCCTTCACTTAACACAGTGGCAGTGATTTTCAGAGGCCAGCTCTCAGCAGGCCCTTCCCCACCTTCTGAAGACACCTCTGCCCTGGGGCAGGACACCTTCGCAGCTGAAACCAGCTATGGTTTTTAGCAAAAGGCAGGTTGAACCAAGCCTCTCACGTACTTCTCTGCTTTGGGGTGTTTGTTACACTTCAGAGGCCCCATTGAGTAGCAAGGTCACACAGCCGGGACACCTGCCTGCAGGAGGCCTTGCCCCGGGGGAGGTCTGGCTCCTGGGCCTCTGGCAGAGGCCGGACCGTGGGCGTGCGGCCGGGGTACTCACAGCTTGGGCTTGGCGAGCAGAGGCGGGGGCTCCTTCACGGGGGACGGCAGGGCGGACGGGCTGGGGAGAGCGGTGCCGCCGTCGGCTCGGCCGTTCACCACTCCGTTCACTCCGCGCGTAGGGTGCACACGGGTGGCTTCCCTGTCGGAAGCAGAGCTCAGCCCCGACTCGGGGCTGCTCTCGGGAGGGGCGTCCGCCGGCTTCTGCGCCACCAGCTCGAAGGGGCTCGCCTCCCATAGGGGAGAGGGCAGCGGGAAGTGGCCACTGCCGGACTCTCCTGCCGAGTCGTAGCCGCAGGTGTCTGTGCTGGCTGAAGGAGGGAGAGGAGGGGACTCGGTGAGACGGCCTGGCCAGCCCCTTCCTAGCCCACCCACAGCCTGGAGCCCGGCGGGGGCTGCTGCGGGACAGTGCCGGAGGGGCCGGGCGGGGCAGGCTGGACTTCATCTCCCAGGTGGCTCACAAGTGGGACCCCAGTTACCAGGTTATTAACAAATTTCAAACAGGAGCTAAAAAAAGATGGCAGCAGATTACTGGTAATGATGATCGTATATGCAAGGCAGCAAAAGAGACAGAGATGTAAAGAACAGACTCTTGGACTCTGTGAGAAAAGGCAAGCGTGGGATGATTTGAGAGAATAGCACTGAAACATGTATATTATCATATGGAAAATAGATGACCAGTGCAAGTTTGATGCGTGAAGCAGGGCACTCAAAGCTGGTGCACTGGGACAACCCTGGGGGATAGGGTGGGGACAGAGGTGGGAGGGGGTTCAGGATTGGGGGGACACAGGTGCACCAGTGGCTGATTCAGGTCAGTGTATGGCAAAAGCCACCACAATACTGTAAAGCAATTATCCTCCAATTAGATAAATCTGGGCTTCCCTGGTGGCTCAGATGGTAAAGCGTCTGCCTGCAATGCGGAGACCCGGGTTCGACCCCTGGGTCAGGAAAATCCCTCTGGAGAAGGAAATGGCAACCCACTCCAGTACTCTTGCCTGGAAAATTCCATGGACTGAGGAGCCTGGTAGGCTACAGTCCATGGAGTCGCAAAGAGTGGGACTGAGCAACTTCACTTTAAATAAATTTAAAAAAGAAAAAGACCACACAAACACTGTCAACGGACGCCACTTCGTCCTGTCTGTTTCAGCCTAGAACACCCTACCCGTGCTTCGCTGAGCTTAGCTCAGGCTACAGAGGTTCTCTGTGCTGAGCAGTGGGAACTCACTCCTTCACTCGTCTGTCCTAAAGCCAAGCGAGGCTCTTGGGGAAATGTCTTACGAGACCTCATAGGGAATTATTTCCCATTCAGAGGACCGCTGCAGCTGTGACTCAGTGCAGAACACACTGCTCATTACTCTCAGTGGAGAACGGAGAGCATCCTGACACAACGGTGTGTCTTCCGAGGACCCTGTGCCCCGCCCAGCACCCAGCAGGGCTTCTGCAGTGTCCTGAGGATGCTCCCTGGGGTGAGCAGAAAGCTTGAAAACAGCTCTTGATCACGTTTGGCAGAGAGTAGGTTTACCCCTGAGAAAAATGGGAAATACTACTTGCTAATCTCAGTCACACAGACGTGGAGCGGAGCTTTGGCTGCATGATCAGAGCAGCGCACCTGTGCTGGGCCGTTCACTGGGGCCATCTTCAACCCCAAATCAAATAGTGGCCCTCTCTGCGGCTCTGATCACAACCCTGGAGCCTCCTGTTAACAGAGTCCTCAGTCCTGCCAGCAGAGCTCTGTGAAGGAGAACTTTACAGTTCCTTTCTTACTGAGGATGAAGAATCAGGAATCCCTCCCACCGCCCTAAACTGGTTTGTCTGTGTCTCTGCCGCCCCCTACCAACCAGCTTGCTGGCTTCCAGAGAAATCCCTTTGAAACTTCCAGAGCATTGTTGAGTCCACCTCCAGCTGACAACTGCCTCCTGACCGCGGTGCTAGGTGCCGCCTTGGTCAAAGAGGTATTTTATAACCGTTGTAAAATAAACAACAGAAATATTGCCATAAAATCCAACTAAGGCTAGTTAATAATAGCAGAATACTCATGTTTGACTCTTTTGTGACCCCATGGACTATAGCCCACCAGGCTCGTCTATTCATGGAATTTTCCAGGCACGAATACTGGAGTGGGTTGTTATTCCCTTCCCCAGGGAATCTTTCCCACTCAGGGATTAAACCCATGTCTCCTGCATTGCAGGCAGCTTCTTTACTGGGCCATGAGGGAAGCCCCAGAAAACAGTTAACTAAAGATTAAAGAAACAGAGGAAAAGAATGGTTTCATGCTTTCCCTAAGTGCTAAGTTTCTGAGTTTACAAAAATGCCCCGACATTCTCAGAGGTTGGTTTGAACAATAAAACGCGCTGCTTGAGTGTTTGGGAGGACTCAGCTCCCAGTGAAATCTGGTTTCTACGATCTCTGCTGCTTGTCTGGGTCTACTGAGAAGGGTTAAACAGCGACTGACTCGCCCTGGTGCCTCCCGATCCCCGCGTCATGCCGGTAGGCAGGAGGACGCGGGCAGCCAGCTCCATTGTTCCCAAGACAGAGAACACACACCCGAAATAGCTGCCTACGTGTGTTCTCCCACCACACTATCGTCACCCTGTGTTGTCAGCTCTTGTTTCCCACTGCCCAACCACTGTCCCCAGCCGCACCCCCCCACCTCCCAGCGCCCCGCCCCCCCACCCCAGCCTTCTGTTTTGTGATGAAGCACGGATTCTTAGCATGACTCCTGGAGGCTAGGCGGTCCTCTGGGCAGTCCTTTCTGCAGTGGGGACCTGGCATACCTGAGGTGACCACCAGCTGGGCAGTGCTGGCTGCTGAGCCGTAATCATTGCTGGCCGAGCAGGTGAAGATGCCAGCGTCCTCGGGGAATGTCTCTGCGATAACCAGGGTGCAGATCTCCTCTGGAAGGAAGAGAACCGAGTCACTCATCAGAGGGCACCCACATGGTTGCTCCTAAGCCAGACTTCTGCCTTCTAACCCAGGCAAATTTGGTAGCAGTTATCATGGGGTCACTTTACGAAGTATTCACAGTGCAATCTCTTGACATTTAATTTAGCTGTTCAACCTGGTGGCAAAGCTCTGGAATCAGACAGATTCTTGGTGATTGTGGCTAAGCTCTGTCTTCATCAGTCTTGGCTTCTTCGCCTATATAACAGGGATAATGTGCTCCTCGTGAGGGTACTGCGATGAGCACACAGGAGGTTTGCAAAGCGTGTGCCCGTACACTCGGTACGTGGGAGACGCCAGCCCTGCCTAGTTTGGCTGATGCTCATGAAATTTCTCAAAAACAAAAGAGCTGCTCAACTGAAGCCCTTACTGGGGACATCAAGCTTCTCCGAGAAGCTAACAATGGAGAAAAGAGAACATAACGGGGAAATGTTTGACTGCAGACAGTTACTCTGGAAGCTACTGTTACACAGCGTGGCTGTCTTCTGTGGGGTGAGAAGCACAGACTCTGGGACCAGAGACCAGAGCACGAATGAGGGTCTTGCCACCTGGTGCCTTTGTGACTCTGGTTCACCTCTCACCTAAAGACGGAGACAGTAAGAGAATGTACCTTCGGGGTCTTGTATGGACCATGACTCATAAATCATCCATCACAGGGCTGTCATGAGGGTCGATGCTGGTAACCATCACAACAGTTCAGTTACAGAGGCCCTTCTCCAACACGAGGCACCACTATTAGCACTGAACAGACATGAGTTTAGATTTAACCCTCATGCCAACCCTGCAAGTTACATTTCCTATGATTAACCTGTTTTACAGATAGGAAAGCTGAAGCATGGCAAGGCTAACTGATTTACCCAAAGTCACTCAGTTCACGAGCAGCAAAATCAGAATTTGAACCAAGGAGGGCTCCAGACTTCATTCTCATGACCATCTATGGTTGTGAAGAGATACGCACTATGCTTAGGGCACTGCCTGGTGACTTAGGGTGACTGCTGCGTCATAAGGAACTGTCGGTGGTTTCGCTGAAAAGAAGCTTAATGTAGAGTGTAGTAGCTATTCCTAGTTAATCAATGTATGCACAATATGCATTGTCATTTGGGGAGTCTATTAACTATTATTACATGGAGTGACTGTCTATGTTGCATCAATGACACAGGATGGCTGTGTTGGTAAATGTTAAGAAACCTTGTGTATTTCTGATTCCCACAGACACTGATCAATCCCACATCATGTGGAATATGTGAGACTGTGCTGTGGATTGTTCGTAGGAATGGCTGGGGCTGCTCCTCCGACACCCAAGCCCAGGCACCCCCCACACCAGGCTCTGCAGTCCTGTCCCAGGCCTGCGATCGGGGGTTCCCCTCCGACACCCAGGCCCTGGGCACTGGGCTCTGCAGTCCTGTCCCAGCCTGGGATCTGGGGGTTCCCCTCCGACACCCAGGCCCTGGGCACTGGGCTCTGCAGTCCTGTCTAAGCCTGGGATCTGGGGGTTCCCCTCCGACACCCAGGCCCTGGGCACTGGGCTCTGCAGTCCTGTCTCAGCCTGGTATCAGGGGGTTCCCCTCCGACACCCAGGCCCTGGGCTTTGCAGTCCTGTCTCAGCCTGGGATCTGGGGGTTCCCCTCCTACACCCAGGCCCTGGGCACTGGGTTCTGCAGTCCTGTCTCAGCCTGGGATCTGGGGGTTCCCCTCCTACACCCAGGCCCTGGGCACTGGGCTCTGCAGTCCTGTCTCAGCCTGGGATCTGGGGGTTCCCCTCCGACACCCAGGCCCTGGGCACTGGGCTCTGCAGTCCTGTCTCAGCCTGGGATCTGAGGGATCCCCTCCTACATCCAGGCCCCCCTCATATGGGGTCTGTAGTCCTGTCCCAGCCCTAGGATCTGAGGGTTCCCCTCCTACACCCAGTCCCCCCCCACACACACCAGGCTCTGCAGTCCTGCCTCAGTCCTGGGATCTGGGGGTTCCCCTCCTACACCTAGGCCCCCACATGGGGCTCTGCAGTCCTATCTCAGTCCTGGGACTTGGGGGTTCCCCTCCAACACCCAGGCCCCCCTGCACTGGGCTCTGTCCCAGTCCTGAGATTCAGCTGGCCTGGCAACTGCTTTAACCTGGGGGTGGTGGGAATGATGTCCCTTTGGAGCGAAAGTCTCAGGGGCCCTGTCCCTCTGCTCCATCTCTGCGAGCCCTGATGGACCCTTGGTGACCAGGAACTCAGGGTCCCCCAAGCTGAGATGGGCTACTGCCCATCACCCAAGACCACTGGCTCATCCCAGCTACCCTGGAGGCTGGCCACTCCCACCACGTGCGCCCATGGGGTGGGGGCCAAGCCCGGCGTGGACCACAGAGCTGCAAACGGCTGAACCACAGAGTCAGGCGCCACACAGTGGTCGCCACATGGAGGCACTGGTGTCTGCGCCCCTGGGCCTTGTAGCAAGAGCTGGCAGACTTGGATGGGGGCCGCGCTTCCCTGCCTCTGACAGCCCTGATGGCATACTTCTCAGAGCTCAGAGTAAGGCATCTCCCCTGGAGTAAACCATCAGGCATGAGATTAGCAAACTGGCCTCAAAACAATTTATGCTGTAAACACAGTGGGTTTATAAGAAGTACTGAGACTGGTTCCAAATAGGAAAAGGAGTACGTCAACGCTGTATACTGTCACCCTGCTTATTTAACTTATATGCAGAGTACATCATGAGAAACGCTGGACTGGAAGAAGCACAAGCTGGAATCAAGATTGCCAGGAGAAATATCAATAACCTCCGATGTGCAGATGACACCACCCTTATGGCAGGAAGTGAAGAGGAACTAAAAAGCCTCTTGATGAAAGTGAAAGAGGAGAGTGAAAAAGTTGGCTTAAAGCTCAACATTCAGAAAACGAAGATCATGGCATCTGGTCCCATTACTTCATCGGAAATAGATGGGGAAACAGTGGAAACAGTGTCAGACTTTATTTTTTGGGGCTCCAAAATCACTGCAGATGGTGATTGCAGCCATGAAATTAAAAGACACTTACTCCTTGGAAGGAAAGTTATGAGCAATCTAGATAGTATATTCAAAAGCAGAGACATTACTTTGCCAACAAAGGTCTGTCTAGCCAAGGCTGTGGTTTTTCCAGTTTTTTCATGTATGGATGTGAGAGTTGGACTGTGAAGGCGGCTGAGCACCGAAGAATTGATGCTTTTGAACTGTGGTGTTGGAGAAGACTTGAGAGTCCCTTGGACTGAGAGGAGATCCAACCAGTCCATTCTGAAGGAGATCAACCCTGGGATTTCTTTGGAAGGAATGATGCTAAAGCTGAAACTCCAGTACTTTGGCCACCTCATGCGAAGAGTTGACTCATTGGAAAAGACTCTGATGCTGCGAGGGATTGGGGGCAGGAGGAGAAGGGGACGACAGAGGATGAGATGGCTGGATGGCATCACCGACTCAAAGGACATGAGTCTGAGTGAACTCCGGGAATTGGTGATGGACAGGGAGGCCTGGCGTGCTGCGATTCAAGGGGTCGCAAAGAGTCAGACACGACTGAGCGACTGAACTGAACTGATCTTATAATAACAACACTGCTATTTATTAGAATGACATCTCTCAACTTTCCCACACCAACAGAAGTAGGATAGGTAAACGTAGGCCAATTACGGCTTCCTTGCGGCTCCGTGGTAAAGGACCTGCCTGCCAGTGCAGGAGACATGGGTTCGATCAAGCCTGTGTGTCCCAGTTATTCAGCCTGTGCTCTAGAGCCTGGCGACCACAAATGCTAACTCCCAACTGCTCTAGAGGCCATCCTCAGAAACAAGAGAAGTCCCTGCAATGAGAAACCTGAGCACTGCAGCTAGAGCGCAGGATCCTGCCACCCCGCCGTCAATGCTGCTAGAGAAAAGTCCAACAGAGATCCAACACAGCGAAAACGAAAAAGAAGTAAATAAAAAGTAGACCAATAAACCAGTAAATAAAATGAGAGTATGTCTTCCTTTACATCCCAAGAGAGCTTGTTGACCTTGATTTCAATCACAAGATATGCTGACTTCTTAATAACGTACGACTTTCTTTCAACAAACAAAATTATTTTCCCTTTTTGAAATAATGGTATCATTGAAGACTTCCTGTGCTACCAATAGTGGGAAAATGCTGGGCACTATGCATTTTCTCTTCTAGTTTGTTTTAAATGAATGGGGGGTTGCCATCCACTTTCATAGGTCATGATCCACAGTTTAAAAACACTGCCCTAGGAGGCTTACTGGAGTTCCTGGCTCAAAAACCAAGGAATCCTGTGAGATGGAGCTGTTTGGCGTATTAGGAAAGGGTTTTCAGGGAAAGGCTTGAGAGCGTTTATAACACACGACTATCACTGATGTCCAGGCTCAGTGGCCAGAATGGGAGGGTGACAGGGAGCAGGCGGAGGGTGCCCTGTGTGTCCTGACTGCACTGCGCACACGTCCAGGCTCCCCACTGACAAGAAAGACACGAAGCTAGAAACAATTCCAGTCGGTGGGGGGGAGGGGGGAGGAGTCACGTAAGACAAATCCTGGAGAAAGTCAGATTTATCCGGAAGTGCATCAGGAGACAAATCCTGGAGAAAGTCAGATTTATCCGGAAGTGCATCAGGAGACAAATCCTGGAGAAAGTCAGATTTATCCGGAAGTGCATCAGGGACTGGGGATTTGTAAACTGAACAAATAAATCTGGGCTACAAGGACTAGTTCAAATTGCTCATTCCTTTGGGCAAGGTCCCAAGGGATCCTCCCAAAGTCACAGTTAATTAACGTTGAGGCCAAAACGCTGAAGGTCACGCCCTGCCTCCCAGGAGCTCCTCAGCACAAGGCCTTTAGGTGTTCTGTGTTTGCTCCTCGTCCAGGAGATGGGGAACTCAACGGAAATGAAGCTGTGAAAGGTGGGAAAGGGGGAGTTTCTTGGATCTGAACATCCGAATTACTCTCACTGTCCAAGTAGCTCACTGCAAACCTACCTGCACGAGCAGGTGGGCTCTGTGTCCTCCAGGTACCAGACACACTGGAAGGATGCCAGTCCAGCCCCAAGGGCACTGTCACATGGCTCTGCCGGTAGGAGAAGAGATGGACAGCCCAGTGTACGGGGATTTGGGGAAAACCCCCCACCCTCCACCCTGTCCTGGCCATTCTCTGGGAGGTGGGCTCAGCAGCATTTGCTGCTAGGCACCCATGCCCCCCTCCCCATTGCACTGTCCTGGAAGATGGAGCTCCTAGAGACAGAGAAATGCCTGAGAAGCTTTCCTTGCAAGCACAGTGGTTACAGTTCATACAATGCTGTGCTGTAAATGTACCTTTTATATCAGTATAAAATCTTACCTAGCAGGGATGAGAGAAATTGACCTGGGAGCAATGACCTCATCAACTCTCAGAGTACCTTCTTATGTTATCTACAATTTTGTGATTTTTTTTTTAAAGTCATGCCATTTTAAGAAAGCCCCAGCTTATTTATACAGCTGCCCCTTCTCACCCAGAGGACCCTTCAGAGAATGAAAAGGCTTCGTGTTTCAAATCCAACTCAACAAACTTCATTCTCCAGAAATTCTCAGGAACACTTCTGCACAAAATGAGGTATATTCATGCATAGAGCTGATGACCGACTGGACAGTTTACACACAAAACAAAAAAGTCAGAATAAAAAAGCACGAGCACGTTCTTTGGGTTATCTTCAGACATTGCCATGTCTCAGGGACTTTTACACAATAAAGCTTTAGTCGAAAGTGACAACGGGCTCATGTTTTGCTGAGAAAGCAGCACCTTGGCTTGTACGCTTCCGACATTACGGGAAGAAGAAAGCCAGGAAGACAGGGCACAAGCCCGGCTGCTGCACCCAGCTCTCTCCCGGGAGGGTCTTCGAACAAAGACCGTAAGATGTCCGCGAAGTACACTTTGGTGAGGGATGGGAATTAGGAAATGACTGCTTGTCTCAAAGACAGAGGCTCATTTGCTTGTATTAAAAAAACTGTCCTTTTAAAAAACGGAAAAGTTTAAACTTACTAATGACTCTAATTATGATCTATTTGAATCCAGTTTTCCTAACTGGAAAGCTTTGATTTGAAGACATATAACAACTTACTAAATCAGAAATCTTTTTGCTGGTGGTAAATTCTGTCTTTTTTACCATTACTTAAAAGTTACTTAATCACATAACTACCTGTCAGAGGTTAATCCCAAATTTCATTCAACTTCTTGGGCATGCTTAACTCTTCATCAAATACAAACAAAACAATTTTGTTCGCAGAAACATAAAATGAGGAAGCAGCATGGATTATATTACTGGATCCTCTGGGTAACCAGGGGATGTCTTCATAAATGTCTTCCTTCACAGTCCTTTTTTTTTTCCCGCTTTGGGGTCCAGGCTAACTAAAAATAAAATGCAGCTTTTACCTTCCAAACCACATAATTTGGCTAACGTAACTATTAATAATAATAATAAAAAGGACTCTGGACTAAAGTTGGCAAGATGTGATTCAGTGTTTAAGACTGAATCAACTATAAGACATATACATTTTTTAAAGGACTTCCTGTGATAAATCATAATGGAAAAGAATATGAGAAGAACAGATATATATGTATATGGAACTGGATCACTTTAACATACAGCAAAAACTAACATCATAAATCAACTACACTTCAATAAAAAATTTTAAAAAATAAAAATGCATAGATTAGGGAGTAACAGTGAAATGAACCCCAGCAGACTCATCAATAAATCTAAGAAAAGAAAGATGACCAGTTCTTTAGAAATGCTCGCCAACACCCACCCCAGCTGAATCTTCCTTTCCGTTTGATTTCCCTGTATGTTTACCACCTATCTCTAGTTCCTTCAGGAGTGTGACCTTTAGTTTCACTTTGTGATTTATTTTGACTGGAGTGCCGTCGGTCGGCGTGTCGTGTCGGTTTCGGGGTCCAGTAGAGTTAGTCAGCTACACATGCACACACTCCCCCTCCCGTTAGGTCATTTTCCCACACAGGCTGCTGCGGCGCCGAGCAGAGCTCCCCATGCTACCCAGCAGGGCTGTGACGGTTACCTACCTTACATAGAGCGGTGTGTGCATGTCAGCCCCGATCTCCCAACTTACCCCTTCCCAGCCTCCTTCTCCTTTGGTAACCGTAAGCTTGTTTTCTACATCTGTGACTATTTCTGTTATGCAAATAAGTTCATTTTCATCATTATTTTAGATTTCACATGAGTGACGTCATATGATACTCATTTTTCTCTGACTTCACTTAGTTTTTAAATGCTGACTAACAAGCATTTTGGAGAAGAAAATGGCAACCCACTCCAGTATTCTCGCTGAGAAAATCCTATGGACAGAGGAGTCTGCGGGGGTCCCAGTCCATGGCACCTGAAAAAGTCAGACACGACTGAGCACAAGCATTTATCTCGTCATGTAAAGAAAAGGCAAACTTGCCACTGTCAGAAAAAACTTGAGCTTCCCCAGGTGTTTACCGAAGCACACAGGGGTCCCGAGTGGTCAAGGCCGCAGGGTCTCCTGGGAAATCTGGGGCTCCTGGCTGGGTGGTGGCTTGTGTGGAGGGGCTGAGCACGGGCAGGAGTGGGACAGCTGGCCAGAAGACCTGGCGGGGGTCTGCGTCTGTCACGTGACTGCTTTGACGTTTAACCCGGCCGACTTTCTGCTCTCAGCTCTGGGTCAGATCAGAGCACGTCCACAAGCAGGCACATGCGTGCTCCCAGCTGATTCTGCAGGCACGGATGGGGGTCAGGCCAAGCAGAGATGCGACCTGGGGTCAGTTCACCAGCCTCCCCCATCATCTGTCGTCAGAGCAGGAGACGGGCACTGGCCCTGAGCTCTGAGTGGGGAACGCCGCACTGTGTCTGCCCTCGTCACACCCCAATGTGGCTGTGCCCTGTGGGTGCCCCCAGCTCTGCTCGCCTTTGCTGTCGCGCTCCTTCCTGCCCTGCGCCTCGCTCCGGCCGGTGAGCGCTCTCGCTGCCAGGAGCACACCCTGCAGACAGGTGGTGCGGGGCAGTCCTTGCATGCAAGTCTGACAGATCCCGAGTGCTGCTCTGCGTGGAGCCAGAGGCTCGCCTGGGGTCCGGCTCTGCGCTGGACGTCACATCACAGCAGCACGTGGAAGGCCTGCCTCACCTCTGTGTGCTGTGGGCCCGCTCAGAGCCCCGGGCTCTCTGATCCACGTACTGCTGTGCGCCGAGGCTGCCTCCTCGGGTGTGGGGCGATCATGGTCTCATCCCGGGGCCTGTGACTTCACACGACGCGTGGCCATCAGTGTGTCTAGACACATTGTGCGCTCAGGGCCCCTTCGGTCTGGACACTGACTGCCTCCAGTTTGGGGAATAAACATAGTATCTCGCTGATAATCCCTCCCCTTCGTCCTCGCCTCCTGGAATCCTAGTTGCGAATGTGCGGTCCACCCGGGCGGGTCTCTACCGTCTGATTTTCATTCCTTTTCTCTCTTACATCCCTCCTGTCTTTTCCTCCTCCTTTGTCAGACATTTTCCCAGCTTTTGTTTCTGTTCCTAGTCTTTTCATTCCACGAACTCCTCATTTTCTGAACACCCTCCCCTCCTCCCAGCTCTTGTATTTTTAGTTTTGCTTCCTGGATGCGCCGATTCTCTTGTCTCTCTGACGACAGCGGTGCTGTTTCACGATTTCTCTTAGTGCGTCTGCTGCCTCCACGCTGCATTCTGGGGAGCTGATCCTGCTTTTCTGTACCATCCCAGAGGGCAGTTTCTCCATGCGGCTTTGATCTCTTCCCATCCTCATGGTTCTGAGCCGTGTGGAAGCTCGGAGCAGCAGAGAGCACTGGGCACCTGGGCCTTCCGTAGCTGCTTCTGTGTTGGAGAAACTCCTGGATTGTCACGGGAGGGTTTTTCTTCTTTCAGGGTGTTCCAATTGTCCAGAGAGGAGCCCCAGCACCTCGGCCCAGCCGGCCTTCCCAAGGCTAGGGTAATGGGTCGAGGGGCGGAGGCAGGTCTCAGGTCCTCAGAGTGACATGGTCCTTCTGTCTCCTGCTTCAAGACTTTCCCTCACTCCCCAGACATTAAAGCAGACTTTCTTAGTTCACAAGACCCTAAGTGTTTCAGCAATTTTTCATTGTGTTCCAAACCAAAAGATGCAGGGAACAGTCCTGTTTGCTAAGTAGTTCTTACCAAGAATGTAATAATATCTAGGTCTTAAGAAGTTACTGTTTTTAAAAATACACATAAATTGAAGAAAATATCAGTAGTTTACTTTTAAGTCACCATGATCACTCATGCGTATGAGTGTATGTGTGTACGTGTGCTCAGCCCTGGACCATGGCACAACTTCTCCTGGAGTCTCGCTGGACCAGTGACCCTCCTCCTGTCCACAACGGACCCCCACGCTCCTCTCCCATCCACACCGGACCCCCACGCTCCTCTCAGGTCCACGCCGGACCCCAATGCTTCTCTCACGTCCATGCCGGACCCCCACGCTCCTCTCACGTCCGCGCCAGACCCGCACGCTCCTCTCATGGACCCCTGACTCTCCTCTCACGTCCATACTGGACTCCCACCCTCCTCTCATGGACCCACCCCACCTTCCTCTCACGTCTACACTGGACCCCCACCCTCCTATCACGTCCACACTGGACCCCCACCCTCTCACGTCCACACTGGACCACTCACCCTCCTCTCATGGACCCCCACCCTCCTCTCATGTCCACACTGGACCTCCACCCTCCTCTCATGGACCCCCACCCTCCTCTCATGGACCCCGACCCTCTTCTCATGTCCACACTGGACCCCCCCACCCTCCTCTCATGGACCCCCACCCTCCTCTCACGTCCACACTGGACCCGCCACCCTCCTCTCATGGACCCCCACCCTCCTCTCATGGACCCCCACCCTCCTCTCATGGACCCCCACCCTCCTCTCATGTCCACACTGGACCCCCCCACCCTCCTCTCATGTCCACACTGGACCCCCACCCTCCTCTCATGGACCCCCCACCCTCCTCTCATGGACCCCCACCCTCCTCTCATGTCCACACTGGACCCCCACCCTCCTCTCATGGACCCCCACCCTCCTCTCATGGACCCCCACCCTCCTCTCATGGACCCCCACCCTCCTCTCATGTCACACTGGACCCCCACCCTCCTCTCATGGACCCCCACCCTCCTCTCATGGACCCCCACCCTCCTCTCATGTCCACACTGGACCCCCACCCTCCTCTCATGGACCCCCACCCTCCTCTCATGGACCCCCACCCTCCTCTCATGTCCACACTGGACCCCCCCACCCTCCTCTCATGTCCACACTGGACCCCCACCCTCCTCTCATGGACCCCCCCCACCCTCCTCTCATGGACCCCCACCCTCCTCTCATGTCCACACCGGACCCCCACCCTCCTCTCACGTCCACACTGGACCCCCCACCCTCCTCTCATGGACCCCCCACCCTCCTCTCACGTCCACACTGGACCCCCCACCCTCCTCTCATGGACCCCCACCCTCCTCTCATGTCCACACTGGACCCCCACGCTCCTCTCACGTCCACAGTGGACCCCCACCCTCCTCTCATGTCCACACTGGACCCCCACCCTCCTCTCACGTCCACACTGGACCGGCCACTCTCCTTTCATGCTCCACACTGGTTTGCATCCAGGACTTGGTCTTCATCACACACACAAAAAAAACTGTTTCACAAAGTTCAAAGGAATGACGCTGAGGCTGAAGCTCTGATACTTAGGCCACCTGATGTGAAGAGTTGACTCACTGGAAAAGACCCTGATGCTGGGAAAGACTGAAGGCAGGAGGAGAAGGGGGCGACAGAGGATGAGCTGGTTGGATGGCATCACCGACTCAATGGACATGAGTTTGAGCAAGCTCCAGAAGATGGTGAAGGACAGGGAAGCCTGGTGTGCTGCAGTCCATGGGGTCACAAAATAATGGACATGACTGAGCAACTAACAACAACAACCACGTTACCGAAGAGAACATAGAATGGGCTAACGTGATGCAGAGCCGCCTCAAGCCAGCTGCTGCTGCTGCTGCTGCTGCTGCTGCCGCGTCGCTTCAGGCGTGTCCGACTTCCGTGCGACCCCCAGGCAAGAACACTGGAGTGGGTTGCCATTTCCTTCTCCAATGCATGAGAGTGAAAAGTGAAAGTGAAGTCACTGAGTCGTGTCTGACTCTCAGTGACCCCACGGACTGCAGCCCACCAGGCTCCTCTGTCCATGGGATTTTCCAGGCAAGAGGACTGGAGTGGGGTGCCATTGCCTGCTCCGCTCAAGCCAGCAGTCCTTATCTATATGTCAAGTCTCACTGTTTTGTTGAAAATCTCCACCATCTCCAGCACCTCTGTAGGCAGGGGTGGTGCATGGGGTGTCTGGCCACACAGTTTGGGAACCACAGGCTTTATCCAACCCACTTTTGTTTAATCTACCATCTTAACCTGGAACTGCATTCAAACATGCTCACAGTCACCCTCTGACCACTCAGCACCTTACTTCATGTAACAAAACATCATTCACTCACATGCTGACTGAGGACTCCACTCTCGGGAGCTAGGAAGGCGGGTGGCCCTGGTGAGCAGAAAGCCACACTTCCTCAGGCACCATCCTCCAACCAGTAAGACACGCTTTTGAGTTTGGATTTTGCACGCCATGAGACAATGCTGCAGGAGTAACTCAACACAGTCTGTGACCATTTCCAGACAGCTGAGTCAGGGCCTGGTGCTGACAGCTGTCACAGGGGTCTTCTGTGCCCTGCCCCCCTCCCTGCCCCCCCATACACAGGTCTCTGAAGGACTCAATCAGGATAAGGTCAGCATGTCAAGGAGGCTGGGGCAGGCTCTCTGAGAGACATGTGGGTCCTGAGCACACTGACTGCTGTGGCCTGAGCCGCTGAGGAGATGGGGATCCAGGCAGACCTCTGTCTAGACAGGAAGGCAGTGGAGACACGCCAGACTGACACAGCCCGGGAGTGATGAGAAAAACCTGCTTCCGTTGTGTAACACAACTGGAGGGAATCGGCTATTTCCTTCTTTATCTAAACATCTAACCCCTGCAGGGGCTGCCAACCGGCACCAGTGAATTTCAGTCTCATTTCCAGGTCTTCATCTTACCCACGAATAAGAGAAAGGAAGGAGAATGAAGAGAAGAGAAAAACAGACATATAAATAAGTGAGGGGGCAAACGGGGAAAGAAAGGAAGGGAAGAGGCCAGCCAGGGAGGAGAGCACAAGGGTGCGCGGGTCAGGAAGTGGGGGCAGGCTGGATGCATTCTGAATCTCAGCCATCTTACATCTCGGCATTTGGAGACCACCCTCAACCCAGTCCTTTAACAAAATTTATCTCCTCTCCATTGAACAGCGGCTAAAAAATAGCCAGGGAGGAAGCCAGTTCCTACATACATTCGGAAAGGCTGAAGAGCTCACAGGTCTGTCCATGGGATGGAGCTATCCTTAAACGTAAGGAAAGTAGAAGGTTCAATACAAGTTGAGTTTTGTACCCTGGAAGCATCAGTCAACTTCAAGGTCAATGTTAGACGTCTGCCTCCCAGTAAAGGAATCCTAATCATATGTGGTTTTGTCAGGCAAGCCAGGACACTGCTCAACTACAAATATGTGTTAATATTTGCTTGTTGTGAAGTTCTAACTCAACAGCTCATGTAAATGGTCACTTGGATCGTTGTTCATATTTATGGATTTTATGTAATTCTCCATGCCGAGGGTAGACTCCTGAAGCCAAATATTGTAATAGTCCTCCATGAAAGGAAAGGAACAATCCAGCTGTGTTGTGAGGAACACAATTGTGGAGGAATTACAGAGGTCAGAGAAGACTAGTTGTGTGTTTTTCCATAACTGATGACTGTATATGTGGTTTGCCTTGCACTGACAGATTTGCTTGAAATACTGTTCAACCAAAAAAATACTGATACTTGTCTTCAGCAAATGCTATTATTGTGGTTGGAATGAAGGAATCTGTGTTCTTAAATGCTTCCAGATCAAATCGAAGGGAAAAGGAAAATAGGAAACTTGAGCGAGCACAGAAAGGGCAGACTTTTCCATATGTTCTGAGGGTGTGCTGATTATAAGGAAGGCCTTCCATATCCTGCTCTCCCTGCCATGACTTGTCACTAACCCAAAGGCGTTCAAGGACATTCTAGAGGTCAGACTACCCCATGAAACTGCTCAGCACTGGTTTCACTAAATAGTTCAACCAAATTCTAGAAGCAAAAGAGCAAACATAACAGACAGGCATGTATGTCGTGTGAGGGGTGGGAGTGTGTGGAGTCTCTCTCCCTCGTCACCAAATCCTTCTTAGTTGGCATACTGTTTTCAATTTTCAAACACACACATGCTCAGAAACTGAGCTATGCAATTTCTAACCATTGTTTTGAATTTTCAGATGATGCTTAGTTTATGATTTTCCAACACAGATCACGAGAGACATTTAATAAATCACATCACCTGCATAGGTGATGACAATGGATAAAACATGATGAAAGAGTTGCATGATTTCAAACAGAATCCAAAATGCAACCTCAAAAGCACTCTTAATCCATTCCACCAGAAATGCTTTCAGAATGTTTGGCCCAAGACTTTAGTTTTATTTGTAAATAAATAAAGTATCAAGAGATAACCTTCTCCATAGATTTGTTCATGCAAACTTTCTTGTGGGGTAAAGGAGAAATTTGATTCCTGTGTTTATATCCATTCATCTATATAGTCTATTTAAAATGGCAATGTAAGAGATGTGCCCTAACTCCCATCGGGTTTCCACACCAGTTCACACGGGAGACTGAGCCTCGGAAGCTCCCTCCATCAGGGAACAGCGTCATCATTATACAGCATCAATTTTATATGAAACCACGTCACAGACAAAATATGCAGTTGTGTTTCCATAATTTGGAAAGTGACCACAGCACCTGCCGTGGGGACTATATATGTGGGCGCTGGATTTGGGAGTAACTCACAACAAGAAGGCATCAGATCAGCGTTTGCACAGCAGAAGAAACCAGAAGCAAAATGAAAAGACAACCCACAGAACTGGAGGAAATATCTGCAAACAAAGCAACTGCTAAGGGATTAATATCCAACATATACAAACAGCTTATACAGCACAATGCCAAAAGAACAAACAACCCAGTCAAAAATGGAAGACCTAAACAGACATTTCTCCAGAAAAGGCACAGAGATGTCCAAAAAACACAGGAAAAGATGCTCGACATTGCTTATTAAAGAAATGCAAATAAAAACTACAATGAGGTGTCACCTCACACCTCAGATGTCAGAATGGCCATCATCAAAAAGTCTACAAACAAAAAATGCTGGAGAGGACGTGGAGGAAAGAGAAGCCTCCTACACTGCTGGCTGGAATGTACATTGGGGCAGCCACGACGGAGAACAGCTTGGAGGTTTCTCAAAAAACTAAAAAGAGAGCTACCAAATGACCCAGCAATCCCACTCTTGGACATATATCTGGAGAAAACCATAATTCAAAACTCTACTTGCACCCTGGTGTTCACTGCGGGACTATTCACAATAGCCAAGACACAGTGCTAGCTAGTAGTGTGGCCGCTCAGTCATATCCAGCCCTGGCAACCCCTGGGACTATAACCCACCCGGCTGCTCTGTCCATGGGATTCTCCAGGCAAGAACACTGGAGTGGGTTGCCATTTCCTTCCCCAAGGGATCTTCCTGACCTAGGAATCAAACCTGGGTCTCCTGCACAGCAGGCGGATTCTTTACTGACTGAGCTACAACAGAAGCCCAAGACATGGTAGCAACCTAAAAGTCCACTGAGGGAGGAGTGGGTAAGAAAGACGCGGCACGTACACTCAGTGGAGTACCGCTCAGCCACATAAAGAATGGAATGATGCCGCTGGCAGCGACAAGGATGGTCCTAGAGAGTGTCATACAGAGTGAAGTAGGTCAGACAGAGAAGGTCAGACCAGATGCTGCTGCTGCTGCTGCTGCTGCTGCTGCTGCTGCTGCTGCTGCTGAGTCGCTTCAGTCGTGTCTGACTCTGTGTGACCCCAGAGACGTGGAATCTAAATGCATGGTACAGATTAACTGATTTACAAAACAGAAGTAGAGTCACAGGTGTAGAAAATAATCTTCTGGTTACGAAGGGGAATGGGGGAAAGGGATAAACTGGGAGAGAGACTGGCATGTGCACACCAGGACACAGAAGCCAGTACACACAGGACCCGCTGGAGGGCTCAGGGAGCTCTGCCCAGCACTCCATCACGACCTACACGGGAAAGGAGCTAAGGAAGAGCGGATATATGCGTGTGCTGGGCTCAGCTGCTCAGTCGTATCTGACTCTGAGACCCCACGGACTGTACTCGGTACACAGAACGGATTCACTTTGCTGCACAGCAGGAACTAACAATACTGTAAGTCACCTGCTGTCCAGTAAAGATTTAAAAGAAAGGGGAAGGCATCAGATCCACTTCAGTCTCCCCTCAGGGTGCTCTGAGCATCCCTCATGGCTGGATCCGAACTGGCTCACATTCCGCCCCTCAGGCCCTCTGCTGGGGTATGAGAGCTTCGGGACCAACCGCAGCCTTTCTGACCAGGAGCCTCCAAGCTCTCCAAGGAGCGCCAGAGCCGAGTCTGGCTCCTAAGAGACGCAACTGTGGTGAAGCAGAGACATATCATTCCTACCCTTCAGCAAGAAGACTGAAGCCTGTGATGTCACTGCTGGGAAAGATACTGAGACAGTGTCCTTCAGGAGGACCTGCTAGGAAACACGTGACAGAAATCTCAGCTTCTCTTTAGACGCCAGTTTTGTCTGTGAGAAGACAGGCGAGAATGAGAAGAAGGAGGCAGAGGGCAGGAGACCCGGATGCTGGAGCACACGGCTCTGATGAGGCCAGGGATGTGTGAGTGAGACGCCGCAGGCTGAGACGCCGTTATCCTGCTGCAGCACAGAAGTGTCCACAGCTCAGGGC
Organism: Ovis canadensis; assembly: GCF_042477335.2. Classification (NCBI taxonomy): domain Eukaryota; kingdom Metazoa; phylum Chordata; class Mammalia; order Artiodactyla; family Bovidae; genus Ovis; species Ovis canadensis. The sequence goes on from NC_091246.1 coordinate 112,691,673, forward strand.
GCACACACGGAGAGCCTGGGGTCACTCTCCTGACACCTCAGGGAGCACAGAGAGTCACTGGGGTCACTCTGCTGACAGCTCAGGACACACGGACCCTGGAGTCACTCTGCTGACCCTCAGGACACACACAGACCCTGGGGTCACTCTGCTGACCCTCAGGACACACACAGACCCTGGGGTCACTCTGCTGACTCTCAGGACACACACAGACCCTGGGGTCACTCTGCTGACCCTCAGGACACACACACAGACCCTGGGGTCACTCTGCTGACCCTCAGGACACACACACAGACCCTGGGGTCACTCTGCTGACCCTCAGGACACACAAAGACCCTGGGGTCACTCTGTTGACCCTCAGGACACACACAGACCCTGGGGTCACTCTGCTGACCCTCAGGATACACACAGACCCTGGGGTCACTCTGCTGACCCTCAGGACACACACAGACCCTGGGGTCACTCTGCTGACTCTCAGGACACACACAGACCCTGGGGTCACTCTGCTGACCCTCAGGACACACACAGACCCTGGGGTCACTCTGCTGACACCTTCAGGCTGCTCTCCCAGGAGGCGCGTCTCCAGGCTGCAGTCTAGCTGGTGGTGTCTTCTGTTTAGGAGAAATGTGCCGCCTCTTAGCAGCATTCTTTTTCATCTCTAGCTTAGTTTGCTTTCTGAGTATAAAAGATCATGGTTTTAAAAGCCTTAAGTCACTGAGCCCGATCTCCTTGTCTGAAAGGAACTTAATGTTTCACTAATAAAACAACTGGACGTAAAATGCAGTGTGCAGACCCCACAATAAAGAAGACATTGTCTGTAAGGGGGTTTCACATTTCCAGGGAACTGCAAAAACATTGTTCTGCATGTGGTTTAAAACGGAAACAAAGAACTACTGAAACTGAAGATACATTAGCAGAGAGAAAAAAGGAAAAAGCTTCTTACCAGGTTCAGCTGTGGATCGAGGTTCTGTTCCCCACATGAGAAAAAAAGAAATCAAAACAGAGCATTAGAGTCAGTTTCCGTTCATACTAAACCTGCCCATCCTTTACTGTGACCTTGTCTAGGACACGTCTGCGAAAACACTGCAGACAAGCCCCATCGTACAAGAAAGACGGATGGTAGATCAATTTATACTCCCATAAATAAACCAAAATTTCCTTAACAGCTCTCACTAGCAAGGGTTTCAACTGCAGTTCATAGAAGGCTCAGAGCCTCCTAAGATGACCGGCCCAACTTTGAATTCAAATGTGGATTTGCGATTTTGAGGAAGAAGAAAACAAAACCTCAGTCAGGGCATGTGAGGGCCCACAGCCAGCAGGATGGCTTTAATGTGCTGGAGCCCATGTCCCCTCACTTTGAGATCACAAATCTACGCACCTCACACCACTGTCCATAAACAGATACACAACCAGGCCTTCTGTACAGCACAGGGTCCTCTCTACCTCGTACACCAAATAGTGACCTATTTGGAGCAAGAGTCCAAAAGAGGATGGATGTATATATGCTGTTCTTAGTCACTCAGTCGTGTCCGACTCTTTGCAACCCCATGGACTGTAGCCCGCCAGGCTCCTCTGTCCTTGGGATTCTCCAGGCAAGAATACTGGAGTGGGTAGCCTACCCCTTCTCCAGGGGATCTTCCCAACCCAGGAATCAAACTGGGGTCTGCTGCATGGCAGGCAGATTCTTTGAAATCTGAGCCACCAGGGAAGCTCAGATGTGTGTATATGTATAGCTAAATCACTTCGCTGTACACTTGAAACTAATTCAGTATTGTTAATCAACTACATTTTAATAAAAATAAAAATTAAAAAATATCTAGAGGGGTGGGCTGGAGTGGGAGGTTCAAGAGGGAGGAATAAAAAAATAATTTAAAAGTAATAAAATCCCCCTCAAAAACAGGAAACAAAGAAGAAATCCATGCATGTCAGTGACTAAACCCTTCCTGGTTCTCCTGGACTGGAGACAAGGGCCTGGTCAGACCCGGGGGTGGTGTTGTGGGCAGTGTTGTGAGGGGGCCCCTCTCCTTACTTTTCTGCAAGATCCGGAAGTCCGGTGAGTCCTGGATCTCGCTGCCTTGTCGGAACCAGCAGACCTGCAGCGGGGGCGTGCCACGCACACGGCACTCCAGCACGACCACCTGGCCCTCAGACGCACAAATGTTCTGCAGCTCCTGAAACACCGGGACACGCCCGTCAGGTCTGGGCTCACACAGCCACACAACACAGTCTCATGACACAGAGGAACACTTCCCAAGCTCAGAGGAGCAAGCACAGGGTGTGCACCACGCACATGAGCCCCTCCTCAGGTCAGGAGAGCGCGGTATCCCCGGTGATGAAGTGCGGGAGGTCCCGGGGCCCGCCCTGCAGGGCATGGGCTCCAGCACCCATGGAACTTCCCAGTGTCGGCATGATCTGCCTTTATCTACATGAGGATGCGCTGGTGCAATGCACCCATGCTCCACCTGGGGGACCAGGCAGGAGGGGAAGGAGATGCCACGTGTCCACCGGAGGAGCTCGCCAGGCTCCTCTGTCCAAGGGATTCTCCAGACAAGAATACTGGAGTGCGTCGCCATGCTCCTCTCCAGGGGATCTCCCCAACCCAGGGACTGAACCTGGGTCTCCCATCTGTGCCCTCCGCTCCGACCTTCCCCCAGGACCCGCCTCTGTCCACCAGCATCCTGGGGCAGCTGTACCAGAAGGAGGGCTGGCATTTCCTCATCTGCAGGTTCTTTTGTGCTTTTAATACTTAAATTTATTTTTAATTGAAGGATAATTGCTTTACAATATTGTGTTGGTTTCTGCCAAATAGCAACATGAGTCAACCATAGGTATAGATATACCCCCTCCCTCTTGAACCTTCCTCCCACCTGCCTCCCCATCCGACCCTGCTAGGTTGTCACAGAGCCCCGGTCTGAGCTCCCTGAGTCACACAGCAAACCTCCCACTGGAGATCCATTTTACCTATGGTGGTATATATTTTCTTACACTGCTCTCTCCACTCATCTGACCCTCTCCTTTCTCCCAGACCTGCTCCCCGGGTCCATAAGTCTGTTCTCTTTGTCCGTGTCTCCACTGCGGCCCCACAGATAGGTGCACCAGTACCCCTTTCCAGATTCCATTCACCTGCAGGTTCTGAGTGAAATAAAACGGGAGCACTTCCCCCACCTGACCTTCCTTGGCTCCTCCCTCTGACCAGCACTGTCACCCTGGTGCTCCACCCACTCCAGCTCCAGACCAATAAACTTTTACAGCCCAACAGACCAGAAATGAGTGTGGCTTCATAGATGCAAAGAGCTGAAGCTTGTAAACCGGCTACTGAAAACCAAAGGAATAACTGGCCCTTTCAGGTGCCTCCCCTTGCCTTCTTCCCCTGGCCATGGGCCCACTGAAACTTTCTACTACCTACGTGTGTGCCTACAGGGTATCGCATCTGATAAAGGACACGAACAGCTCTTGAAGGAAGTCAGATACAATAAATGATTATGCATAGACCCAAAGCAAACAAATTCACAGTAGGAAGTATGCTTTTTTTTTTTCCTGTTTTCATTTTTGCTTTTTATTTTACATTTTCCTCAAGAGATGGCCAATGGTGTGCTGGGGAAAAACAGATCCTGTAGCAGCTGGCCTGCAGGGCATGTGCTCTGGCCCCATGGAATCCCTGGAAGTCCACAATGTGGGCAGAAGCCGGAAACTCTAATGTACTCGGTGAGAATTTTGGTGCCAAAGGCCTTTATTGGTAAACGAAAAGGTGAATACTATTACCTACTTCTGAGTCCATTCTCTCTTCATTCTTAGTTTTAAATGTAGAAAAGATTTTGGTTTTAAATGGACTTCCACTTTCTGATTAGTCCAGAGAGCAGTATTTCGCAGATCAGCAGGGAAGATGATGCCCTCGGGGTGCAGCTAGTGAGGATGGAGTCATCGGTGTCCCCAGTGTGTCCAGGGAGCATTCACAGCACATTACAGACGCTTCACAAATGCGCTTCACGTGTGAGCTCCTAGGATTGTGCATACTGCTCACACTGGACAATCACAAAGGTAGGGCCTGGGTAGAAGCTAGGCACAGTCACACACACAGGTCTCCGTAGTTTTCCAAGGTCTGACACATGGCTCCTCCTGAGTGAGCTTCTTCTCCTGACCAAAGCCACATCAGCACGGCTGACGTCGGAAGGCTGGTCTGGGGCCCTGGGGGTTTGAGGTCCCCAGGAGGGCATCGCGTGCTGTCGGGTCCACCTAGTACCAAGTCTCCCTGCAGGGTCCACGGCTCCAGGGAGAACGCCACCGGGGCAGCCGCTCTCCTGGCCCCGAGCATGTCCCTGGGGCCCATGAGCTGCTGTCCCCACCAGGTCGGCGGCCCCCGCTTCAGCCACAGGGACCCCTACCAGGGGTATGGGGGGACACGGATGGAGGTGCCCAAGGACTGGCAGAGCCCAGGCCCCTGAAGGACGGAGCAGGGCAGGGAGAGGCACCGCCCCTAGGGGAAGGGTGCTGCAGGCACCCGCGAGGAGGGAGAGGCCCGCACCGCAGGTGGGGACAGCCACTCTGCTGTTTTCGAGTTAAAAACTCAAGCTTTAGAAAAATGTGGACTTCTGGTTTCCTTTTCTATTAGGCTCCGCGCACGCCTCCTGGCTTCCTTTGGGGTGAAGGGGACACTGTGCTGGGGTCTCTGCCCCAGGAGCTGGGCTGCGCTGCTGGGACAAGGATGGGCTGCGGCTGGCCCGGAGGAGTTCTGCAGCCCTGCGGGAGGGAAGGGAAGTCTCAGGTCCCTCTCCGCCGGGTGCCCCAGGACGGGTGTGACACATCAGCCCGGAGGTGCGTGGGGCCCTGGCTCCAAACCAACAGCGTTCCGACAACTCAGCAGGTCACACAGATTTCATGGATGGGGCTGCGTGTGAACAGCTCCTGAGCGCCATGCAGTGTTCATGCCGGCCGCTCTGTGAACGACTCCTGCTCTGAGCACGGACGGATGGATGTCCCCTGCGCTGTTATCCCGACACCGCTGTTCACAGGCGGGACGGGACTTTTTCCTTCTTCCGGTATTTTATCCTGGGTAGGGGGAGGTGGACCCTCACTGGTGTTGTCGACAACCCTCATTCATTGACTGTATCCTCCGTGAACATTCTGCAGGAAGAGGTCTTTAACCAAGCTGGCTGCAGGCTGGCTTAGGAGGAGGCATCATTCCCTGGACGAAGACAGAGACTCTTCTCAGCTGTCACGTGGAAGATTCACAGATCTCAGATAATGGACTGCGGAAACCACTGTTGCATTCGTCTTCCGTTACTTGGGGTTGATCCTGTGAGGTGGCTGAAGCCGGGCCCACTTCTGAGGAACCTACCCTGCCCACGGAGCCTCGCGTTGCTGGGGCATCTTGTGGGAGCTCTCAGGGCCTCATCTGTCTGTCTGTCCAGGCTTGAGCCAGCCCTGCCATCCTGGCGCTCTGCTCTAGGGAGTCCTGACATGTTAGATCCTAACACCATCTCAGCCTGCCCCTGCAGGAGGACCCTGGCTGCTCTCAGCCACTTTCTAAACCACAAAAGATTTAGAATCAGACTGCCAAGTTCAACAACAAACGTCGGTAAAAACGAGGATCTGTTGGAATTTGAGCTATATTACACTGAACTTAGAGACTGGCCTGGGGGCATGACTTCTGACAGTATGCTGGTACACAGACATGGGGCACCTCTTCAACTGTGCCTTTTAAATATCTTTCATTCCAAAAATGATACAAGTGAACTTACATACAAAATAGAAACAGACCCACACACTTAGAAAACAAACTTTACTGTTACCAAAGGGGAAGGTGGGGGAGATAAATTAGGAGATTGGGACTGCCATGTACAGACTACGGTCTATATAAAATAGATAACCAACAAGAAGCTACTGTATTACACAGGGAACTCTACTCAATATTTTTAAAACTCTATAAGGAAAAAGAATCTGAAAAAAAGTACATGTATGACTGAATCACTTTGCTGCACACCCGAAACTAACACAGCACTAAATCAACTCAACTCCAATTATAACATTTTTAATTTTCTCAGAAAGAGGTGGGGAGGAGACAGAGGAGAAACACCCCAGGGGACCATTTCTGAGCTTAGCTGACCATGCCTGGCGATGCAAAACACCCACTGAGACCAACTGAAAATCGGTCCGTTGTTTTTTAAACCATCTACAAACCTTGTTGGTTTCCCAGGTTCCCATCCATCATCCTGTCTTCTCCCATGCATTGTTTGGTTTTCCCAGTCTATTCTGACTTCTATCAGGCCCACCTTTCTCAGACGTTTATATGATCATGGTCACACAGCATCTGTGCACTGAGTATCTGTTTAGCCCCACCTCGATAAGAGCCTGTTCATCACTCGTTTTAATGTTTAAAGACTATACATGAGGCCACAGGGGAATGGAATCAAAGGCCCAGAGCAAACTCAGGATGAGACGTGCAGGTGCCTGACCTTGGTGAAGACAGGTGGGAGGCAGGCGGCAGCGGGTCCATCCGGCCGGCAGAGGAACAAGGTGGGGCTGGGGGCCTGGAGGACAGAGGCACGTGAGTCAGACTCGGAACACACAAACCACGAAAAGACGGGCCCACACCAGCGACAGCGCGGCCACCGACCGGGCTAAGCATTCACTGCACACCTGCCAGTGCCTACACAGCAAACACTAAACAAGTCCACTGGTTCACAGAATGGTTTCTGCAAACCCCACTCTGCTTTGGGGGTTGACAGGGAGTTTCTACTACACATGACACCTTGAGTGACTTCTACTGCTTGACTCTTTCCTCGTGTCTCATCTCAGATGTGCTTTCTCTACAGTTTGCATACCCAGCATACCACAGAGTACATAAGTAAGAGCTAGTCGCTCAGTCATGTCCGACTCTTTTGCGACCCTATGGACTGTAGTCTGCCAGGCTCCTCTGTCCACGGAACTCTCCAGGCAAGAGTACTGGAACGGGCTGCCGTTCCCTTCTCCAGGGGATCTTCCCCACCCAGGGATCGAACCCTGGTTTCCCTGCACTGCAGGCGGATTCTTTACCACTGAGCCACCGGGGAGCCCTGTAATTTGTAAAACACCCACGGGTGCTGGCGCTCAGTGGCTGGAGGGTACACTGATGTTCGTTAGACACACTTATGACTCAAGAATGACCTCACGTTGCAAGAGTCTTGGGTTTACAGATGCCCATCATAGCACCAAGGCTAAGTATCACATTTGATTTAGAGACATCCAGATTCTAATTTTTTACTTAAAAAAAGCTTCAGGTCTTCTGTGTTTGCAAAGTGAACTCACTACAATGACCCAGTCGTGGGTACTGTTGTTCTTCTTGGATAGTCTCACAATGAAATGAAAGCAGGATGCAAATGCATAGTGAAGTGGAGGAGTCTGAATATTCCTACATTATCTGTTAAGCTCTCAGAGGACAGGTGGACTTCTGAGCTCTATCAGGTGGACTTTGGGGATAAGGCGGACTTTTCTCATTTTCTGCTTTGATTTAGATGAGCTAACGAATTTGGCTACATGGAAGATGGCACGTATGTGAGGGAGAATCAAGCAGTAACAGCCAAGACAGATCCCACGAGGATTAGCTGCGAGAAAAAGAAATTCCCAAAGGAAATGCAGATGTTGATTAATCAGTGGTGTGTCTCAGGTTAAAAATTATTTTTAGTGCATTAAAAGGAAGAACTTATCATTGTCTTTTCTCCCAGTTGTGTGTCCACTGAGGAGGTATTTCAAGGGAGGACTACTTGGGGTCTTTATGCTAAAGAGTCTGACTCCCCTCGGGCTGTGGATAAGGCTCACCTGCTGAACAGGGACTGACAGAGGCTGGATCACAGCTGTGGTCACTCCTGACTTTGGAGATGACGATCCAATGGTCAGGGACACGGAAGTGGTTTTCTTCTGAGCTCTGGAAAGTAAGGAGTGAAGTCTTGGGTCACAATTTCCTAGGCAGGAATTATTCTTTGAAACATTTCCACAGAACAGGCCAGTTTGTGTTTGCTCAATCTGCTTCAACTGTAACTGCTTCAGACATGGGGACCCACAACCCACAGTTAGAACAGTGGTGTTCAGTGTCTGTTCAGACGGCCCCACAGTCATCAGCAAAATAAACACACAGATGAAAGTAGCTCATGAACTATGTATCTCAGCTCTTATTAGAAAGCAGAAAGTATTGAACTGGAAAATCCTAAAAGTTAATACTTAGAAAAGCCCAGTCTATGGCAGTAAGCAGATACGTTTAGGAAATGCTTAGGACCGGGCTTCTATATTTAATTCAAAGTTCTGGTGGTTGGTTTTCAGTACAGCAACTGCTCTTCATTCCCATTAACCACTGTGTAAAGTTGAGAATGTCTTGGACTGTGGTCTTTTCTTAGTGCATAAAAGTTAAGAGTTGTTCCTAGGCCCAATTTTGCTAAGTCACAGGCTATGTAATCTCAAGTGAGTCATGTAACTTCACTAAACTTGACATCCTTGCCTGAATGCACAGGTGGCTGAGTATGTGATCTTATTAAGAGCCCTTTAACACAAATGCTCAGTTAGCACTCAGTCATGTCTCTTTGCCACGTTGTGCACTGTAGCCCACCAGGCTCCTCTGTCCATAGGATTCTCCAGGCAAGAACACTGGAGTGGGTTGCCGTGCCCTCCTCGAGGGGATCTTCCCAGCCCAGGGATCACACCCATGTCTCCTGGATTGGCAGGCAGATTCTTTACCACTCAGCCACCAGGGAGGCCCCCTTTAACATGAATGGTCAGTGATAATTTGATGCTGAATGGCTGTGATTGTTATCTATATACTAGTAAATCAAACAAATTTATTAGCACCATCTCAAATTCATGGAGTTTTATACAAAATCTTGCTAGATTTTATCTTTGCAAAATAATTAAGATCCTAAATATTACTAACAATCCCTATGTCTTTGTAGGGAGAATTAAATTTTGAGATTTCCATGACATGATCTAACTGGAGATACACTTTATCCAAATGGAAATCTATTTCTAGCCTAATTAGATATTTTCTAATTTATGTGATAAGTTGTTTGTCATTTACATTTTAGTAATGATTTAAGTAATTTTCTCTCAATGTGACTGCCCCTTCTACACATTAATAAGCAGTCAGTTGTCACTGGAACTAACATTGTGGATGGTTAGATTTTGGGACACGGATGATGAAATGCAGGTTTCAAAGTTCAAAAGTCAAAGACTACGTTCCAGGTTCAAGCATCTGATCTCTGACTGACATCAGCTGACCTCTGCCTTCAGTGCACAACACAAGTGGCCTCACTGAGCCCAAGTCTGCTGACACCTTCTACTTAAACTGACGGGATCGTACACACTTACTGTGGCATGGCTCCAGGTTTCGATCTGAAAGCTAAACTTTCACTGTCAGAATCTGTTGAACTGGCACCTGAGTGAGAAAAAAAAAAATAGATGTAGGTCTATAACCTATTAACAAATAACACATCTATATCCACTTTCAAGGGTAATATTCTTCATTCAGACAGTAACATACAGTCTTACTTTGAAATAGAGAATGTTTCATACCATTTCTACTTAGGCTGTTTTTTCAGATAATCAGTTTAAAAAAGAAATATTGAAAAAGTTTTCTTCAAATCAATACGTGTTTAGTGTCAGATTTATTATTAGTTTCATTTTTGTCCCTTTGGGTATTATAACCATACTTTTAAGTGGCTTAAAAACTATGGAATCAATGTGTGTGTGTCTGTGTGTAAAGACAGCCATGGTCTTAAACTTCAGCTCTTTCCAGAAGATGGCACGGTAGCAGTAGCAGTGTGTGTCCTCAGTCGTGTCCGACTCTTTTGCACCATCATGGAGTGTAAGCTCACCAGGCTCCTCTGTCCATGGGATTCTCCAGGCAAGAACACTGGAGTGGGCTGCCACTTCCTCCTCCAGGGGATCTTTCCAACCCAGGGACTGGACCTGTGTGCCTTGTATCTCATGCATTGGCAGGAGGATTCGTTACCACTGTGTTACCTGGAAGCCCAGATTACACGGTGTGGATTATCAATACCTTCACTCATTGATGAGGAGATGCTTTCTGACTCTGATCAGTTGGAACTTGACTGTGGCTTCACTCGTGAATGGGGGGGTCTCTAAATTTGGATCATACCCTCCCAAGTTCATTCGCTTCATTGCTGTGTTTAAATTAAGGGTCACCTCGTTGGGTTTTCAGGCCAAAAGGCAGGCTGTACTTGTACATTTTAATGCTCATGGATTTTGTGACAAGAGATTTTAGGTGACATTTAGAATTAACTGTGATGGTTAGGAGTACATTCTTGATAATTCCTTTATGAGACATATTTAACATGAGTTATTTAAATTATCTATTTATAATATCTTAAAGTAAAATAATATATGCTTATAGAAAAGTAAAGCTGGGACAGATTGAAGGCAAAAGGAGAAGGAGGTGACAGAGGATGAGATGGTTAGATGGCATCACTGACTCCATGGTCGTGAATTTGAACAAGCTTTGGGAGACAGTGAAGGACAGGGGAGCCTGGGGTCCTGCAATCCATGGGGTTGCAAAGAATTGGACATGGCTGAGTGACTGAACAACACAGCAGGAGAGTAACCAAACAGCACAGAATTGTGTGACATCAGAGTGCACACCAGTACATCCCGTCCCTGATGCCATCCTGCACACGCTAACAGTCTGGCTGTAATTTTCAGACAAACTGAGTGTATTAACAAGCATACAGTGGACCGCCCTGTTATCAGTGGGGGATACATTCCAAGACTCCAAAACCATGGACAGCACCAAACCCTGTCAATGGTATTTTCCCTATACAGACGCACCTAAGATAAAGTGTAGTTTGCAGCTTGGGCACAGTAAGAGCTGAACAACAATAGCTAATGGTAAAACAGAACAACTGTAACAATGTAATCATATTACAGTTATAACAATGACACAGGTACCTGACTGTGGCGTCTCTCCCTCTTAGAATACCTTACTGTATACATTTAATGCCTTCACACACTAGCTGTAAATTTTAGGGTTTCAGACACAATAGCAAAACAATGTGGATTTCTTCTGCCTTCTTCACTGCCTTATGGATCGAAGCGTCATTCTCACCATCCATCTTGGCAACCTCAGCATATGGTTTTCTCCCCTTTTCTCACTAACTCTCACCTTTCACTTAAAGGAACCCTGTGCGGCTTCCCTGTGGCATGTCCAAACTGCCAGCATCGCTCCCCTGGTGCTGTGGGTACATTTTTAGTAAAATTATGGTCGGTAAACACAAGCCCTGGGCCCTTAGTCTGACAACCTCGGTGACTGACAGGTGGGACAGGGATAACTCATGGCCCAGGGGCTGAAGCTGACGTGAACAATCTCCTCAACACTGCTTAGACGGTGCAAAATTCAACAGTGGTCAACTGTTTACTTCTGGAACTTTCCATTTAATATTTTCACTTTCCCTGATGAGGGGAGACTGTATATCTGTGCACGTATTTGCACAAACAGAATTGCACTACATGTGTCTCTGCAGTTGGCTGTCTACCTGCAGACAGCAGCTTCTCAGCTGTTACTGAGGGTGAGCGCCCTGCTCAGGTAACGGTGGGTGTTTGCTGTCCTGCACCTACTGAAGCCCTCGCTCCAGAGCCAGGGCTCTGCAACAAGAGTAACCACCCCAGTGAGACGCCCACACAGCACAGCTAGAGAGGAGCCCCCGCTCACCACAACTACAGAGGAGCCCGTGCAGCAACAAGGACTCAGGTCAGCCAAAAGTGCATAAATAAATTAGTATTTTTTAAAAAAACAGACAAGCCTTTGGAGCTTTTTAAAAGAAAAAAACATGAAGCAATTATTGAAGGGCACCGCTTCATCCAATGTGTCTGCACTTAAAGTGTCACTCTTCCTGGTTAACTGCACTGCTCAAACTCAGAAGCCCCTTCCTACTGGCGAGGAGCTGATCCTGCCTGCTGCTAAGGACATTGGTCCTGAACTTTTAGGAGACGCTGCAGCTCAATTCCTCCTTGGCCAGTACAGTAACTAGACGAGCTAGGTGGTGGGGGGTGAGTGAATCCCCGTGGAACGCAGTCCAGGCTGACGAGTCTGCTGACGTGGGCAACGGACAGCAGTGCTTGTTTCTGGGCTATACGTTTTCCAGGAGGATGTGCAAGTGGACAGGCTACCTGTACTTTTGTTGCCAGCCAGCACCACAGCCGCTGAACTGTTAAGTCTTGGGATGACTATGTATCAGGAAACAGAGTGGGTCACTGGGTGACAGTACACACTGGATCGGCATATACACGGATGGAGCGGCTGCCGAGACTGGAAGGCTTTCTGGTTTCACTACTCGGTCAGAGACTTTGCTTCTGGATATGTCTACCTCCTGTGTCATCCACGGAGAACCGAACGCTGGCTAGCCAGAAAATGTCACCCGAACATAACAGTGCTTTGCAGGACGTGATTAAAAGGACCAACCATACTAAACTACATGCCCTTAACTCACGTCTGTTGGCACAGCCCTGCGAGGAGATGAACGCCGAGCACACACATCTGCTCTTGTGCACAGAAGGGAGAGGGCTTTCTACAGGCAGGCCCTGGCCAGTCTCTGAGGTATGAGAGCCACTCCAGAGACTTAGAAAAACTGTCACTGCTGGCAGCACATACTGTGACACAGAGTGGGTCGCAAACCTTGCTCACTTGTGTGACATTTTCAGCCTGTTCAACGATCGCATTCTGTCACTTCAGCTGTGCTCAAGTTGGTAGAGAAAGTAGCTGTGTTCAGAACAAACTGGAATCACGAGGGCAACAAGTGAGGATTGGGAGTATGGACAATTCAAACATTAGCAGAGATTCTGAAAGAGACTGAGCCACAGCCTTCTTTCTCCCAGCTAGAGTATGATCACCTATCTCAGCGTTTCAAAGGAGTTTGAGCATTACTTTCCAACCTCAAAAGACCCGGGAGCTGGGAAGGAACGGACCCATGACCCATCTGTGAACAGGCCAGGCGAGTCAACTTTGTCCATCCTAGAAGATCAACTGCTTGAGGCTGCAAATGGTGGCGGCCTTAAGAGTACATCTGATACAACTTCAAATCTCCAGCCATTCTGGATTAAAGTGAAGGTGGAATATGCTGAGGTTTCTACAAAAGTACCGAAAAGCCTGCTTCCGTTTCCAACATCCCATCTTCGTGAAGCAGGGCTTTCTGACAGCAACCAAAATGAGATGATGGAGTAGACCGGACATGAGAACTCACTCTGGGTGTTCCTGTCACTCCCACTGCCCCTAGATGGGACCATCCAGTTGCAGGAAAACAAGCTCAGGGTTCCCACCGATTCTGCACTGCGGTGAGCTGTGTAGTTATTTCATTATATATCACAATGTAATACTAACAAGGAAATAAAGTGCACAATAAATGTGATGCACTTGAATCATCCCAAAACCACCCCCACCCCTGACCCTCAGAAAACTGTCTTCCACGGTACAGGTCCCTGGGGCCAAAAGCGTCGGGGACTTGCGCACCCTGGGTACCACCGTGAAACTGTTGACAGCAGCTCCTCACCGCCCACACACTGCTGGGGGAGTCCGTTTCCTTCTCCCTTCCCAGACTTTATCCCCTGGCACCATACTCTGTCTCCCTCTGCAGGGTCTGTTTTCTCTCTTGGACTATTTTCACAGCAGGGAAAGGAAGCCTTTCACAGAGACTCTAGTAAGTCTACTATGAAAACCAACAAGCAAACAGACGGCAGAAAGCATCCTGACCCTGTGCTCCTGTCCAAATTCCGGCCCCTGCCCTGTGGCATCTGGGCAGGACCTCTGGGCACCACCCAGGCATCCCCACGTTTCCTTCCATGTCCGAGGACCTCGGTGCACCGGTCCCTCCAGTGCTCACGGCCCCTCTTGTTGAAATCGCCATCAGCACCCGTAGCTGTGTGTCCTCGTCCTTCGCGAGAGACCTCCCGCAGTGGGGGCCCAAGTCGGCCGGCTCTCCCTCCCTACCTCCTCAACACTGACCTGCTCCACCCGCCCAGGGCCCCCGCTTTGCTCCCTGGCCAGCACCTCCTTGCCCTGGTGCACCCAGGTCGGGGGTCATCCTCGGCTCAGACGGTCCATCTGGTCCTGTGCCCTGGGCCACCATCTACCTCCTGAAGCTTCCAGGACACGTCCTCACCCCGGGCAGTAACTATACCCACACATTCCCCTGCCCACCTGTGTCCACTCGGCTGTCTAGAGGGCCATGCACACAGGTCACTCACTCCCCTCTGTGCCCAACTCCCCATCTTCCCATCTCACTGGTGGGCCACGTCGTCCACACCAGTGGAGAAGCCAAAACCCCTGGGTCTGCTGGTTGCCGTGACCCCTCAGCCTGCACCTGCCCCACCACGTGGCTGTGCAGTCTGACCGCCTCTCCCTCTGTCTACACAGCATGCTTCCCCAGTACCACCATCTTTGCTCAGGCCTGCTGCAGCACGCGTCTTACTGGGCTCCCGATTACAAGCAAACTTCAGTTTAAAAACAGAAATCGGGTACTCTGACTTTTTACTGTAAACCTTCACTGGTGATGATTTTATGTAGAGTAACGGCCAGCTTGCCGACGGCGCCCACAAGGCCCCACATCCCGTGTGAGCTGGCCACCGCCCAGCTACCCCCTCTGCTCCAGGACACACGCGCTGCTCCTGCGGCGACCCCCCGACCCATGCCCCCACATCTGGAGCACCTTCCCTTCGGCCTTCCCAACACTCTCTCTCAGAGTTGGGACAGAGGGCAGATGCCACCCCTCAGAAAGACCTCCTGACTTTCCCCCGCCACCTCTGCTCTCTTCCAGGCTTGCTGGGGGCAGGCCCTTCCCCTCCTGGAGCATTCCCGAGCAAGGGCAGAGGCCTAGCCTGTCCAGCAAGGGTCCCCACCCAGCACCCAGACCTCTGCCTGCCCTCCAGGGGCCTCTCGGGGAGCACATGGCCACTGCCCCAAAGCTCAGTGATGTCCTGAGACGTTGCAGACGCACATCCCAGGCCCGTGCTGGATGGGCTGACGACCAAGTGGCCCCAAGATCCCGAGTCCACCTGTGCTTCCTCTGTGGCTGCTAAGAAGGGGTCACACTGCCTGGGTCTAGTCCGTGAGGCTCAGGTAAGTGTCTGTGTGTGTGTGTGTGTGTGTGTGTGTGTGAGTGTGTGTGTCTGTGAGAGACAGTGTGTGTGTGTGTTTCTGTGTGTGCGTGAGAGAGTGTGTGAGGTCTGGAGCTCTGCGAGTCTCCGTAAGTAGCAGTTCCCAGCCACAGAACGGGGTGATTTTCCTAAGCACTGAATGAGATAATCCATGTAGAAATGCAGACCAGCGCCTGGTTCCCACCCAACACAAGGAGAAAAAGTTCATCACTGTTCTTAAGCTGAAATTTTCTCACTACCATTCTAAAATTTCATGCACAAGACAGTGAGATTTAGACAGTTTCCAACCAGTAGGCCGTTACACTTTTAGGGATGGTTTTGTTGAGGTTTCTGAATCTATAAGAAATTTCCTAGACTCTGGTAACCGGCCCCAGAAAGCAACGGCAACAAGGTTCAGGAAACAACAGAGACACCCCAAGCCTCATGGAGTAAGGAACGCAGAACCATCCTTTCCATTCAGTCATAAGAGGAGCCCAAGAGTTTGTGTGAAATTCTCTCCCATCTCATGTAATTATTCTTAGAGGTATACATACACCAAAATCAGGCTTTAAAAAAGCTATCGCCCTGACTTCACGGGGGCAAGGAGCAGTTTCCTACAGCGCTTTCCAGGAGGCTCTTTCATCTGGTTCCACCCAGACCACTCCTCCCATCAGCACCAGGATCTGAAGCCGGACCCGTGACCACATGTGGCCAGTGTAACTGGGGGTGTTTCCCCAAGTTAAGTAGCTCATGCAGGGACCCCAAAGGCAGAACAGGACTGCAGTGTGGGGGGCTGCCATGCTAAAGACCACATTCAGTGAAATCAAGTTACAGACAATGGCATCCAGGGTCAGACCCTGAAAGAGGTCTACAATTAATAAAAATAAGAATATTCGAAAATATTCAATCCTTTAACTTTCCCATGAATGATATCCTAAGTCTTTAGAGCTGAACGTTGGTTGACAGATCTAGTATTTCAGTATGTTCCCATTCTTTATCTACCAGAGAAACTAAAAATAAGTCGGATATTTAGTGTTAAAAATTTAAGTTCATGTGGCTGAAATGTTTTAAATGAAAAGGAACAAACGCTGACATCAGACATCATGGATGTATGCCCAAGTGTCAGAACAACTTCATTTACCCATAAAGCTTCTGGGACAACTGAGGTTTGATTCATGAAGTTGGAAAGTCACGTTCATAAGAAGTGATGGGTCCCCTCTCACCCACACCCTGCACCCCTGGGTACCTTCGATGAACACCTCGGCGGAGGTGCTGTCGGAGCCGCTGGGGTTCGTGGCCAGGCAGGTGTAGCGCCCTGTGTCGTCCTCGAAGGCCTCGGCAATGACCAGGGTGTGCAGGTCGCCCCCGTCCCAGAGGATCTGGATGTCGGGACTGCTGCGTAGCTCAGTCCCCTCACAGAACCATCTGCCGACCAACAGGAGTTGCAGGATGGGAGGGAGAAAAGGAAATGAGAGGTTTACAACAATAAAGCAGTAGCAAGAGGTGAGAGGCTGTGTAATGAGATGCTTGTTTGATAAAAAGAGACTTGAGTTCCTGATATCACTGAACACTGTTACATTTGGGACCATGAAATGCATGGCTAGACTGCTCCCCTGGGTTTTCATCATAAAGCGTCTTGTAATTTCATCAACCTGGAACGAAGGGAACATTATCAAGCTGGGAAAGCGCCAGTTACAAACAGAAAGGAACACAAATTCCAAGGGCCTTATAAATTTTTATCACTAATGCCTCTTGCACCTGTTACAATTTCATCTACTGTGCTTCCCTAGAAAAAAATATGAAAGTGACAAGAACATGGCGCTCGAAAGATGTGATACGTCCAGGGAGACTGAGGGGCACACGACAGCCCCGGGCAGCAGCGTGCCTGCCGAGCTGCCAGCTGGGCAGATTAATAACCCCCACACCACTGCTATTTGGAGACCTTTCCAGCGGCACACCCAGTGGTGTGGGCAGGGGCCACGGTGGGCTGTGATTCATTCTTGCCGGTCTTACCCCTTTCCATCCGCTCGGTCTATGATGTGGGAGGCGGCAAGAGGCCGGACCATTTTCATGAGGGTTCCTCCTCACATGCCACGCACCTCAAACTCTCAACAGGATTTTTACCAAAAAAATAAAATAAAATAATGAAGCTTCCCTGACCCCCTCCCCTCAAAATGAGGTTTAAAGAAATATGAAGGAACACCCACCAACAACTAAAAGGACTGACAGCTGTCCAGTTAGCTCCTAATCAGCATCAGAGATTTTCTGAGTCTGAAGCTCTAGAAGATTCTTTGGACTTGGCCTCCTTTTCATGTCACTGAAGACCAGCCTTTTCTGCACTTAGACAGCATACTATAGATATCTGTCTGTATTAAATCTAAAAGCAAAGGTAATAAATTGAAGAAAGCAGGGAAAACCACTAGACCATCAGGTATGACCTAAATAAAATCTCTTACGACTATTCAGTGAAAGTGAGAAATAGATTCAAGGGATTAGATCTGATAGACAGAGTGCTTGACGAACTATGGATGGAGGTTCATGACACTGTACAAGAGGCAGTGATCAAGAATATCCCCAAGAAAAAGAAACGAGAAAAGGCAAAATGGTTGTCTGACAAGGCCTTACAAATAGTTGTGAAAAGAAGAGAAGCTAAAGGCAAAGGAGAAAAGGAAAGATATACCCATTTGAATGCAGAGTTCCAAAGAATAGCAAGGAAAGATAAGAAAGCCTTCCTCAGTGATCAATGCAAAGAAATAGAGAAAAATAATAGAATGGGAAAGATTAGAGAACTCTTCAAGAAAATTGGAGATACCAAGGGAACATTTCATGCAAAAATGGGCACAATACAGGACAGAAATGGCATGGACCTAACAGAAGCAGAAGATATTAAGAAGAAATGGCAAGAATACACAGAAGAACTGTACAAAAAAGATCTTCATGACTCAGATATCACAATGCTGTGATCACTCACCTAGAGCCAGACATCCTGGAATGTGAAGTCAACTGGGCCTTAGGAAGCATCACTACAAACAAAGCTAGTGGAGGTGATGGAATTCCAGTTGAGCTATTTCAAATTCTAAAAGATGATGCTGTGAAAGTGCTGCACTCGATATGCCAGCAAATTTGGAAAACTCAGCAGTGGTCACAGGACTAGAAAAGGTCAGTTTTCATTCCAATCCCAAAGAAAGGCAATGCCAAAGAATGCTCAAACTACTGCACAGTTGCATTCATCTCACACGCTAGTAAAGTAATGCTCAAAATTCTCCAAGCCAGGCTTCAATAGTATGCGAACCATGAACTTCCAGATGCCCAAGCTGGATTTTGAAAAGGCAGAGGAACCAGAGATCAAATTACCAACATCCATTGGATCATCGAAAGAGCAAGAGAGTTCCAGAAAAACATCTGCTTCTGCTTTACTATGTCAAAGCCTTTGACTGTGTGGATCACAACAAACTGTGGAAAATTCTTCAGGAGATGGGAATACCAAACCACCGTACCTGACTCCTGAGAAATCTGTATGCAGGTCAAGAAGCAACAGTTAGAACTGGACATGGAACAACAGACTGGTTCCAGACAGGAAAAGGAGTACATCAAGGCTGTAGGGGACAAGACAATGGCACCCCACTCCAGTACTCTTGCTTGGAAAATCCCATGGATGGAGGAGCCTGGTAGGCTGCAGTCCACGGGGTCATTAAGAGTTGGACACAACTGAGCAACTTCACTTTCACTTTTTACTTTCATGTATTGGAGAAGGAAATGGCAACCCACTCCAGTGTCCTTGCCTGGAGAATCCCAGGGACAGGGGAGTCTGGTAGGCTGCCATCTATGGGGTCACACAGAGTTGGACATGACTGAAGTGACTTAGCAGCAGCAGCAAGGCTGTAGATTGTCACCCTGCTTATTTAACTTACATGCAAAATACACTATGAGAAACACTGGGCTGGATGAAGCACAAGCTGGAATCAAGATTGCCAGGAGAAATATCAATAACCTCAGATATGCAGATGACACCACCCTTATGGCAGAAAGTGAAGAAGAACTAAAGAGCCTCTTGATGAAAGTGAAAGAGGAGAGTGAAAAAGTTGGCTTAAAGCTCAACATTCACAAAAGTAAGATCGTGACATCTGGTCCCATCACTTCATGGCAAATAGATGGGAAAACAATGGAAACAGTGACAGACTTTATTTTTGGGGGCCCCAAAATCACTGCAGATGGTGACTGCAGCTGTGAAATTAAAAGACACTTGTTCCTTGGAAGAAAAGTTATGACCAACCTGGACAGCTTATTAAAAAACAGAGACATTACTTTGCCAACAAAGGTCCATCTAAAAGCTATGGTTTTTCCAGTAGTCATGTGTGGATGTGAGAGTTGGACCATAAAGAAAGCTGAGTGCTGAAGAACTGTTGCTTTTGAACTGCGGTGTTAGAGAAGACTCTCGAGAGTCCCTTGGACTGCAAGGAGATCCAATGAGTCAATCCTAAAGGAAATCAGTCCTGTATATTCATTGGAAGGAGTGGTACTGAAGCTGAAACTCCAATACTTTGGCCACCTGATGCGAAGACCTAACTCATTAAAAAGACCCTGATGCTGGGGAAGATTGAAGGCGAGAGAAGGGGACAACAGAGAATGAGATGGTTGGATGGAATCACAGACTCAATTGACACGAGTTTGAGTGAGCTCCGGGAGTTGGTGATGGACAGCGAGGCCTGTGTGCTGCAGTTCATGGGGTTGCAAAGAGTTGGACACGACTGAGCAAATGAACTAACTGAACTGAAAGGTAATAAGACAAACCAGGCTGCTAGTACTCAGTAACCACAGAAACTATACTAAAAAAAAAAAAGGCACAGGATACTTGGGAAAGAACAGCTATGACTTTGGGAATTAAAAACCATTTGAAAAACCAGCCATTGAACAATCATGTAATGCAAGGCATACTGCTTTTGAGGCAGTTGAGAAGGGCAGTATTCCTTGATTCTGGGCAGTTGGTGGTTTCCTGTTTCCAAAAAGTCCTGGAGAACATTCCAGCCTAGAACCGTCTTCTAGCTGCTTCCTCTTTGCTCTCTCCAGTCACAATCCAGGGCCTCACTCCCGAGGACTGACGGTGGCTTCAGTATCGCTCGACCTGCAGTCTTCTCATTGGCCTTGTCACGGCTGGCATGCCGAGGGCTCCTTCTCTGGCCCGTCAGGTGAGTGCATTTGGCCCTGCCCTGCATGAACCGCCCCCTCAGCTTCGCTCGCTATGGTCCGCGTTCCTGTAACTTGGGCCTGGCTTCTTCTGTCCCACTCCCGCAGCATCCTGCCTGGATTGCTTGTTCCCCATGCAGCCCTCAAGCATTTCCTGCTTCCCCTCTCCTCTCGGGAGCTCTCTCCTCACCCTCTGTGCTCATCCCACCCTGGGGCAACTCTCCCCACAACCAAGTGAAACGGCGCCTTCAGCACATTGAAGTCTCCAGAGCACAGGCTGCCTGGGTGCCCTCCGTGTGAATGTCACTGTGCTAAGAGCCGGAGGCCCTGGGAGGGGTCATGCCCCGCGGACTCTGGAACCAGCCAGAGTCTAGGCATCTGTATGGCACCTCGAGTGTGTTAACCATCCATAAAAAGATAACTGTCAGAGGAACAATGGAGCATGAAAAACATGCAATAAACGGTTAAAAGAAATGACAGTTAATCACCCTGGTCAGACCTGCTCCGTGGGGACAGCTCAGCTGGCCACCCCAGCGGAGCGGCACCCTGATCTCGTGCAGCACACTGCCTACAGGCCCCCGCCAGCCTCCCCATGGCCCTGAGCCAGGAAATGGTTTTCATGTTTTTAACGGTTAGGAAAAACTCAGAAGAATAATAGTTTGCGACACATGGAAGTTACATAGAGGACAGATTGAGAGTCTGTAAGTTTGAGGAAGAGAAACTAAAGAACCTCTTGATGAAACTGAAAGAGGAAAGTGAAAAAGCTGGCTTGAAACTCAACATTCAAAAAAACACTAAGATCATGGCACCCAGTCCCATCACTTCATGGCAAATAGAGAAACAGTGGAAACAGTGACAAACTATTTTCTTGGGCTCCAAAAGCACTGCAGATGGTGGTTGCAGCCATGAAATTAAAAGATGCTTGCTCCTTGGAGGAAAAGCAATGACTAACCTAGACAGCATATTAAAGAGCAGAAACACTACTTTGCCGACAAAGGTCTGTCTAGTCAAAGCTATGGTTTTTCAAGCAGTCATATATGGATGTGAGAGTTGGGTCATAAAGAAAGCTGAGCACCAAAGAATTGATGCTTTTGAACTGTGGTGTTGAAGAAGATGCTCGAGAGTCCCTTGGACAGCAAGATCAAACTAGTCACTCCTAAAGGAAATCACTCCTGCATATTCATTGGAAGGACTGATGTTGAAGCTGAAGCTCCAATACTTTGGCCATATGATGAGAAGAGCTGACTCAATGAAAAAGACCCTGATGCTGGGAAAGATTGAGGGCAGCAAGAGAAGGGGATTGCAGAGGATGAGGTGGTTGGATGGTATCCCCGAATTGATGGACATGAGTTTGAGCCAGCTGCGGGAGTCGGTGATGTACAACAGGGAGGCCTGGTATGCTGCACTCCATGGGGTCACAAAGAGTCAGACACGATTGAACAACTGAACTGAAGTTTTGGGGGCTCAGAGCCGTGCCCCTGCACTCACCCGGTGTCTATGGCAGCCTTCATGCTACAGCGACACCTGGGTCATTGGGACAGACTGCATGGCCCACAAATCCTGAAACAGTTACCATCCGGATTTTATAGGAAAACTGTGATCCCCGGGCCAGCAGCATCAGCACCATTTGGGAGCTTGTTAGAAATGCAGTATCTCTGGAGGTTCCTGAGAAAAGTAAAAAGAGAGCTACCTATGACCTAGCAACCCCACTCCTGTGCATCCATCCAGAGGAAGCTCTAATTCCACACAATGCATACACTGCAACACCCACTGCAGCAAGATTCACCGACTGTGAGCCTCAATGTCCACCGACAGGCGAATGGATAGCGAGGATGTGGTACACACACACAATGGAGCCTTATGAGTCTCAAAGAAGAGTGAAACAATGCCGTCTGCAGCAACACAGCGGGACCTGGAGATAAGCATGCTAAGTCAGGCCAGAAGGAGAAGACAGGCGCCATACGGCATCACCTGCATGTGGAGTCCACAGTATGACCCAAATGCACCTGCCTACGTAACGGAAACAGAGAACAGAGCTGCGCCTGCCAAGGGGCAGGGCTGGTGGAGGGTGGGATTTGGAGGGTGGGATTAGAAGACGTAAGCTTTTATACACGAGGTGGATAAACAACAAAGTCCTACTATACAGCACACAGAACTACATTCAATACCCTGGGATGAACCATAATAGAAAAGAATGTAAAAATGTGTGTGTGTGTATATATATATAGTCACACACATATAACTGAATCATTTGACTGTACAGCAGAAATTAACACAACATTAACATACTTCAATACAAAGTTAAAAAAAATAACTAAATTTAAAACAATGCAGAATCTAGAACCTCACCGCAAACCCACTGAGACAGCTTGGACCTTGGTGATTCACACGGACATAAGAGGTGGAAGTTCTGGTCTGCCACAAGCGGGCCGTGCCAGCCTGATCACAGGGCCCCAGCGCTCCCCTGAAGGGCCACGCTTCTTGAGCACAGACACCAAACTGGGTGTCTTAATCTCTGACTCTCTGCACACAAGTGCCCGTGAAACTGCATTGCTTCTCTCTCCTCTACAATGCAAAATGTATAGCATTATTCACTTGGCAATTGATATTATATCATTTTCTACCCTCTGTGTTGTTTCTTTATACCATTATTTGAGGCCTAATACATTTACGGCTCACTTTCCCATCCAGAAAATGGACTGTTTTTCTCTAATCCATAGGTACTGTCACAGTCACAGCATCCTGGCAAAAGACTAAGAACATTTAGTCTCCTTTAAAGAGGAAGAGTTAACAGTCGAGTCTGTTGATTCTATTTTGACTTTAAAGTCACTCTCCATTAAATCCTTGTTGCAAGTACAGCTTAAGCTACAGGGTAAATACACAAAATCGGTGCAACAAAGGTGTGTGTGGGGGGTGGGGGTGGGGAGATACAGCCCAGGTGTGACACTCCGTCCCCTCACCCCCGTCCTAAGGCAGACGTCACTAAGGGTTACAGTGTCCTCAGCCAATGAAACTAAGGATTACAGTGTCCTCAGCCAATGAAACTAAGGATTACAGTGTCCTCAGCCAATGAAACTAAGGATTACAGTGTCCTCAGCCAATGAAACTAAGGCTTACAGTGTCCTCAGCCAATGAAACTAAGGATTACAGTGTCCTCAGCCAATGAAACCGAGTGCCTTGTGGTGGCAGGTCTCACAGCAACCGAGGTGCAAGTCTGCAATGAAACACCCCTGCCATCCTCACCTTGGTCTCCTTCTAGAAAATACACTGGTTTTCCTCCAGATCCTGAAACCGCCTCTCTTCATAAAGAGTGGAGGGTGGACAGAGGGTTGGGTGCAGAGGCAGCCTATGGACACGTGACCTGTGCTTAGCGCCTGCTGCTGCTGCTGCTAAGTCACTTCAGTCGTGTCCGACTCTGTGCGACCCCATAGACGGCAGCCCACCAGGCTCCCGCGTCCCTGAGACTCTCCAGGCAAGAGCACTGGAGTGAGTTGCCATTTTCTTCTCCAATGCATGAAAGTGAAAAGTGAAAGTGAAGTCGCTCAGTCATGTCCGACTCTTTGCGACCCCAGGGACTGCAGCCCACCAGGCTCCTCCGTCCATGGGATTTCCCAGGGGAGAATTCCGCTGAAGGATGTCCGCATGTTTTCTCATTCCGTTTCTAACACCTGGAAGCCACTTACTCAGTGGACAGGACAGTGTACTGGGAAATCAAATCCGACTATCTGCACACCCATTCTGTACCTCCAAGTCTCAGCTTCCGGCATACTACTAAGCTGCCAGTATAAAATGGGTAAAACAAGCTCACAGTTAGGATGAGGAGATGATAGAAGATTTGGGAGCCATGATGGCTTTTAAGAGCTTATCTGATACAAACTAATGGAAAGAGCATGACTCTTTACTAACTGCCTACTACATGCTACATGCTTCGCAAACATGGCCTGGTTTTATCTGCCATCAACCTTGTGAAGTGGTTTGTTACTGTACTGAAGATACAGGCCCCTCCCATTTATCCACAGAACACTGACAATTAAACACAGATTAAACTGTGTGTTTCAACTGTCTTCAACTGTGTCTTTCATTGTATTCAATACTTTTAGTTTCCTCTTTCATCAAGCTTTTAAACCTTTGGATAGAAACAAGCTATAACGAGGTTTCCTGGTTCTTTCGTTAATCTTGATGCAGTCACTAAGCAGCTATGTAATTGCTACACCACAGCTGCTGAGGAGCGAACCTTGAACCTCAGTGAGCATGGTAAATCCCCAATCAAAAGTATTTAGACTTGCTCAAGTCAGAGTAAACCAGTTGAGACCGGCTGTCAAACTCTAAGGCCATAAACAGGGTATGAAAATAAGCCTGTATTAACTAAGAATAAAATGTAAACAGGCTAGCAGATGCAATCTCACTCATTCATTCCCTCATCAACCAATTATTAATTCAACCAGCAAAGGGCTCCCTGCACTTAAATTCCAACATAGAAGCTGACCACGGTACAGACAAATAGAGTCAAGGAATTAGATCTGATAGACAGAGTGCCTGGAGAACTATGGGCAGAGGTTTGTGACATTGTACTGGAGGCAGTGATCAAGATCATCCCCAAGAAAAAGAAATGCAAAAAGGAAAAATGGTTATCTAAGAAATCAAGGCTATGGTTTTTCCAGTAGTCATGTATGGATGTGAGAACTGGACTGTGAAGAAAGCTGAGTGTCGAAGAATTGATGCCTTTGAACTGTGGTGTTGGAGAAGACTCTTGAGAGTCCCTTGGACTGCAAGGAGATCCAACCAGTCCACTCTAAAGGAGATCAGCCCTGGGTTTTCTTTGGAAGGAATGATGCTGAAGCTGAAACTCCAGAACTTTGGCCACCTCATGCGAAGAGTTGACTCATTGGAAAAGACTCTGATGCTGGGAGGGATTGGGGGCAGGAGGAGAAGGGGATGACAGAGGATGAGATGGCTGGATGGCATCACCGACTCAATAGGCATGAGTTTGGGTGAACTCTGGTAGTTGGTGATGGACAGGGAGGCCTGGCATGCTGTGATTCATGGGGTCTGAACTGAACTGAACTGAACTGAGGAGGCCTTACAAATAGCTGTGAAAAGAAAAGCTAAAGGCAAAAGAGAAAAGGAAAGATATACCCATTTGAATGCAGAGTTCCAAAGAACAGCAAGGAGAGATAAGAAAGCCTTCCTCAGTGATCAGTGCAAAGAAATAGAAGAAAACAATAGAATGGGAAAGACTAGAGATCTCTTCAAGAAAATTGGAGATACCAAGCAACATTTCATGCAAAGATGGGCTCAATAAAGGACAGAAATGGTATGGACCTAACAGAAGCAGAAGATATTAAGAAGAGGTGGCAAGAATACACAGAACTGTACAAAAAAGATCTTCATGACCCAGATAATCACGATGCTGTGATCACTCACCTAGAGCCAGACATCCTGGAATGCAAAGTCAAGTGGGCCTTAGGAAGCATCACTATGAACAAAGCTAGTAGAGGTGATGGAATTCCAATTGAGCTATTTCAAATCCTGAAAGATGATGCTGTCAAAGTGTTGCACTCATTATGCCAGCAAATTTGGAAAACTCAGCAGTGGCCACAGGACTGGACAAGGTCAGTTTTCATTCCAATCCCACAGAAAGGCAATCCCTAAGAATGCTCAAACTACCACACAATTAAACTCATCTCACATGCTAGTAAAGTAATGCTCAAAATTCTCCAAGCCATGCTTCAACAGTATATGAACCATGAACTTCCAGATGTTCAAGCTGGATTTAGAAAAGACAGAGGAACCAGAGATCAAGTTGGCAACATCAATTGAATCATCAAAAGAGCAAGAGAGTTCCAGAAAAACATCTATTTCTGCTTTCTTGACTATGCCAAAGCCTTTGACTATGTGGATCACAACAAAGTGTGGAAAATTTTGAAAGAGACGGGAATACCAGACCACCTTACCTGCTTTCTGAGAAATCTGTATGCAGGTCAAGAAGTAACAGTTAGAACTAGACATGGAACAACAGCCTGGTTCCAAATCGGGAAAGGAGTACGTCAAGGCTGTATATTGTCACCCTGCTTATTTAACTTATATGCAGAGTACATCATGAGAAACACTGCGCTGGAGGAAGCACAAGCTGGAATCAAGATTGCCAGGAGAAATCTCAATAACCTCAGATATGCAGATGACACCACCCTTATGGCAGAAAGTGAAGAAGAACTAAAGAGCCTCTTGATGAAAGTGAAAGAGGAGAGTGAAAAAGTTGGCTTAAACCTCAACATTCAGAAAACTAAGATCATGGCATCTGGTCCCATCACTTCATGGCAAATAGATGGGGAAACAGTGGAAACAGTGGCTGACTTTATTTTTCAGGCTCCAAAATCACTGCAGATGGTGACTGCAGCCATGAAATTAAAAGATGCTTACTCCTTGGAAAAAAAGTTATGAAACCTAGACAGCATATTAAAAAGCAGAGACATTACTTTGCCAACAAAGTTCCGTCTAGTTAAGGCTATGGTTTTTCCAGTAGTCATGTATGGATATGAGAGTTGGACTGTGAAGAAAGCTGAGTGCTGAAGAACTGATGCTTTTGAACTGTGGTGGAGAAGACTCTTGAGAGTCCCTTGGACTGCAAGGAGATTGAACCAGTCCATCCTAAAGGAAATCAGTCCTGAATATTCATTGGAAGGACTGATACTGATGCTGAAACTGCAATGCTTTGGCCACTTGATATGAAGAACTGATTCATTTGAAAAGACCCTGATGCTGAGAAAGATTGAAGGCAGGAGAAGGGGACGACAGAGGATGAGATGGTTAGATTATATCGCCGACTCAACGGACATGAGTTTGAGTAGACTCTGGGAGTTGGTGATGGACAGGGAAGCCTGGCGTGCAGCAGTCCACAAAGTCACAAAGAGTTGGACACAACGGAGCAACTGAACTGACAGCGGACTAACTGGGTTTCTCATCTCATGAGAAAACTAGCAGTACAGAAAACAGAGAAGCAACCACAACTACAGGCATTGGCTCATCTAATGAAATTAGACTTTTCCAACACATGGAAATAGGAACTGCTTCAAAAATCTTTAAAAATTGCTTCGTATTGTATGCTTAGTCACTCAGTTGTGTTCAATTCTTTGTGACCCCAGGGACTGTAGCCCAGCAGGCTCTTTTCCCTCCAGGCAAGAATACTAGAGTGGGTTGCCATTCCCTTCTCCAGGGGATCTTCCCCAGCCAGGGACTGAACCTGGGTCTCCTGCACTGCAGGCAGATTCGTTACCACTGAGCCACCAGAAAAGCCCGAAGATTCATTGTAGCTTCTCATGTATAGATTCAGCTTGTTCTGGGGCTCCGCAACCGCGCCCCCCTCCCCACCGCACCCCAGGTGGCGCTAGTGGTAAAGAACTTGCCTGCCAATGCTGGAGATGTTAAGAGATGCAGGTTCGATCCCTGGGTTGGGAAGATCCCCTGAAGGAGGGCATGGCAACCCACTCCAGTATTGCCTGGATAACCCCATGGACAGAGGAGCCTGGTGGGCTACAGTCCATGGGGTCGCAGAGTCGGACACAACTGAAGCAAAGAAAGCAAGGGGCAAGCTAAGCAGTAAGGTCCCTCGCTGGATTTTTCCACCTGGAGGACTGAATAGATTCATCTTGCTCTGGATAGAATACTTGGGCTGAAATTAATCTATTAGAGACGGGATTATATTGATGGACTCGTGAGTCTTGAAGTTTCCTTTTTACTCAAAAATGATTATAATACATAGAAAAAAAGGACTGCAGTATTTAGAGCTCTGTAAAATGGCATGTTTCTTCATATTATTCTGTGCTGGGATTTTGAAATCAACGATGTTTTAATATACAAATACCCGTATATTTCTTTTTGCTGCAAAATGTCTTTTTTCCAGCCTAAACATGGGACAGTGCCAGAAATTCAAGGTTCCTCTTACGGTACTGCAGGATGTGGGAAGACTGAAATTTGAGAAGGTGTTTTACCCAGAAAAGCTTACTATTTAATTGTTCACTTTCTACGTTTCAAGGGGAGGTGAGCTGTAAGCCTGACTTGGCCTGAGTATGATGCTGGCAGAGACGGCCTGCATGTGACTGCAGCCCTGGGAAGCCTCTGCTTGGGAAGGGAGTGGGGAGGAGGATAAGTCACATCAGGGGCACTGCAGCTGCTTCTGAGCGAGCGGCTGCCTTTGGGGACCACCAGTGGTTTCCGTCTTGGACAGCGTAAGGCTCACCTCCCCTGTTTCCTGCCCTTCTGCCCTGGGCATCTGGCAGCCAGCCTCAGAGCGGCACACTGCAGCTGGCTGGACGTCTGGGAAAGCTCAGAACACAGTCCTTCGAGACTGAGGAACAGTGCTGATCTTTACGACAATAAATCCAACGGCTAAATGAGAGGAACTAACAAATCCACTGGCCAAGCAGAGTTTATACTTCTCAGCATGGGAGATGGATAGTTTATGTTAAAAAAAACCCACATATGGCACCACTCAACTTCCACACTGACTAGTATCTATTTTGATACTATCACTTACAAGGAAATACATATTTTAGGGACTGACAGTTTTTTGGGTTTTCTTATTTTTTGTACCACAATGATGTGCCACGGAAGTTTTCTGCATCCTGAACTTTAAACATGCAGTTTTTAAAAAGAACAAATCTGACTTATTAAACTTACAAAGTCTCATCAACGGATCTTGACTAATACCCCCAACTCAGACAAGGAAAACAGTAACTCTCTGAAGTCAGTGAATTGAAACAATGAAAGCTTATGAAATACACACCTTTAAAAATGGTTGGGTTATCATTTTCTCCTATAAGGCAGTTTCCTTAGGCTCAAGGGCAAGACAAGTTGTGCTCAAAGACTTCTGCTTTGCTTCTCAACTCCACTGATCTGTACTTCTCAGAAAAGTGTATGGTGATCATGTGTGGGCGCTCAACTGCTCAGCTGTGCCCGGCTATTTGGGGCCCTGTGGACTGTAGCCCACCAATCCTCTGTCCATGAAACTGTCCAGGCAAGAATACTGGAGTGAGTTGCCATTTCCTCCTCCTGGGGATCTTCCCGACCCAGCGATCAAGCCTGAGTTTCCTGCACTACAGGCACATTCTTTACCCTGAGCCTCTTGGTAAGCCCGTCTGTGGGGACCACATGCCGGCCAGTCGGGCCCACAGCAGTCCCTTCAAAGCGCAAGCAGCCACATGGCCTTGTGGAAGCGCGTGTTGGGAGTAAACCAAGGAACCAGTTTCTTTAATGCTAACAGAGTGGAAATCAAGGGTGGGGAAGAGCCCAGAGACAGGAGTGGTTCCGCAATGACTGTTTTCCAGGAGCCCTTGCTCCCTAAGGAAGGGGAGTGCTCTGCCCTAAGGTGGAGAATCAGCAACACGGAACCAGCAACCTCTGCCCAGGACGAACCTCGCTCATGCTGAGCTCACAGGCAGGCTGGCTGCAGACATCCCATTTTATACATCTTCAGTTAAGCAGCAATTAACTTTTACAGAGCATTTTTTGTCTTGTCACCAAAGATTTCTTAATTCTTTACATGTGTTCACATGAACCGCAAGACACGCCATGTTTATTCTGTTGAGTGGATTTATAGGCAGACCAAAGTGAAGTTAGTCCTTGGCTAAATTTACTATGGGTATAATTTCATGACCGCCTAGCTCGAAGGCCAACAGCTAAATCTGTGTGGACAACAGATGTACTTTAACCTTATGGTCCAAAAGAGACCAATAAATAGATTGATGTCTTGAAATTTAAAGCACAGGAAATGAGAATAGATTCTGAACCAAATAGATTCTGAACCAAAACCAGACTCAAACCAAACAATTCTTACCTTTAATCATCACTTTGTCTCCCAAGATGGGAAGATTAAAATAGAGGAGGACCAAAGAGCTCAGATAAAACAGAACCTAGAGAATGACCTGACCTTGTCTTGTTCTGACCGTGAGAGGTCGCCTCACGTTTGGATGCTGTGTGCAGACAGATAATCACAGTCCTGAGACACAACTATGAAAAAGGCCAGTGGGATCCACACCAAGTCTGTGAGCTGCCAGGAGCTGTTAAACTCTCAGGCCGCTTCTAATCAGTTCCACACTGTGGAATTAGTTAGAGGCTCAGGGTTGGCAGGCCGCAGTCCGGTTCTGGTTCCGCCTGGTCCATAGCCCAGCCCAGCTGAAGGAGAGCCAGTCCTCTCTTCGGGGCTGAGTTTCCGTGTCGGGGTCTCCTCCTAGGTGTCCCTAGACACTACTTCTGCCGCCAATGAGCAGATACCGTTGAAGAGGATTCTGGGGCCAAATAGGTTTTTAGATCACCGGGGGAAACAGAGTTCAACATCTGTCTTCACTACAGAACTTTTTAGAACTCTGGGCCAACGTGCACTTTCCAGACAGAAAGATGGCCGTCCTACTGGATCACAGAACACACGCTCTGAGAACAGGGCTGAAGGACCAGCGTGACGTGGACACAGACTGGGCTGAACTGTCACTCGGTTCCCCACTAACTCTCCAACAGTGACATGAGGAACAAGAAGGGAGAGAGGCCTGCAACCCTCCTGTTGCTCATCCACAATTCCCAGCTGAGAAAGCAGGTTCATCCCCAGCAGCTGTCTATGCAAGCACAAAGCTCAGCATGACCCGACAGGTCGCTTCAGAGCTACCCGCCTGGTAACTCGTGCTGCTGTTCCGAGCCTGGGAGCCCGGGCAGGAGACGCCTCAGCAGACCCAGAGGAGCAACCTCAGCTGGTTCGTGCTGCAGGGCTGTGGGCAGTCGGTACCTGTCGCTGCATCACGGCTGCATTCTGGAGGGAATACAGCGGGAGGCGGTTTATGAGAAGCACATGGTGCTTCTGGAGCGGGTCCATTCCACACAAGGATTGCCTCAGAATTAGGAGACCCTGAGGACTAAGACCAAGGCAGGCACAGGGCAGCCGGCCCTCCTGCGTCCTCAACTCCACCCAGAACAGGTCACCCCGCTCCCACAGGGCCTGGAGTCGGTGTCTGACGAACAAGGCCATGAAGACCCTCCCCCGGCAGGGGCACCTGCCTCCTAAGGTCAAGGTCCAGGAGCTGTCACCCCCGCTTACCCCAGTGTCTGGCATGTGCCTCAGCTTCTGGCCTTGATGGTGCTGGGGAGCGGGGCAGTGCTCCTCTTTGGAAACGCTGCACCTTTAGGGGAGAAAGACCTTCCTTCTCTCTCTTGTCCCCAAGGAGCTTCAGGCAGATAGGGGAGGCAGCCCCCCACACCTTGAACCTTATCCCAGCCTCCGGAACCTCCAAGAGGCCGACATGCACCCTGAGGGGCCTCGGACACATGGAAAGCAGAGTGCGTGTGAGTTAAGTTCTTGTGCACGCCAGCCTGGCAGGGACCCTATGCACACGTGGGCCTGCAAGGCAAGCTTTCCCTGGGCTACCCTTGGCAAGGCCACCTGCCCCACACCCCAATGCCGACCCTGGCGCTCACCCTGTGTGCCTTCCAGCAGTGTGTGCAGAAGCCAGCTTACAGGGAAACAGTCAGGTCAAGAGAGGTCAGCAGTGTAGGAGCTCATTGCTCACAGGTCAGCTTGGGGCCTGTGCCCGCCTCCCATCTTGTAACCCAGACCAGGATGCCTTCTGCACAGGTCATACACATACACACACACACACCCAACCACTGTCAACCACACAGCCACAACCACTACAATCACAACCATGCACACACAAAACCTACACACACAATCACAAGTACTCACAGCCACAGACCCATACACAAGCACACAGACTTGTACACACTCACAACTACACACATGCACTACACACAACCACTACACACACAACCACACACACACAACCACACATACTCATACACAACCACTCACAAGCACACACACAACCACAACCACCACACATACACACATACACAACCACACACATTCATACACAACCACACACATGACCATATGATCACACACTCATACACAACATATACACATAACTGCACATACACACATACAACCACACACACTCATACACAACCACTCATAAGCACGCACACAACCACAACTATACACACATACACAACCACACACTCACACAAAACCACATATACATAACCACACACACTCAAGCACAACCATACGAACATAACTACACATACACACATATACAAGCACATACCACTCTGGATTAAGCATCAGACACACACCTGGGATGGACTTTGGGGAAGAGCCTTCCACCCCCGGAAACACTGTCAGTTACCTGTCTGTGCCAGCCACACTGGTGACCCCTCAGGAGCAACTGCCCTCCTCCAACAAGCTGGAGCGAATACTGCCTCAGAGTCTGCAGAGACTGTGTTCTGTTCTCCAGGGGAGCCCCAGCCAAGCTCCAAGCTGGTGGAGCTGCTTCAGGGCGGGCCGGCCACACCTCATTTTATGTGGCTATCTGAACAACAAAGTGGCAGTTTCCACTGCAGTGGTTTTCAGAGCAAATTATTGGCAGCCAGCATTTCATTCCAACAGGCTACATGTTTCAAAAATGTTAAAATTAATGTTAGGCTTGGATACAGACTAGAATCCTTCTCTTTGAAAAACAGATAGACTTTTAGAATGAAAAAGCTTTCAGACAATTAGAGCCCCTCTGCTGCTAAGCTTTCAGACAATTAGAGCCCCTCTGCTGCTAAGCCGCTTCAGTCATGTCCGACTCTGTGCGACCCCATAGACAGCAGCCCACCAGGCTCCTCTGTCCCTGGGATTCTCCAGGCAAGAACACTGGAGTGGGTTGCCATTTCCTTCTCCAATGCATGAAGGTGAAAAGTGAAAGTGAAGTCGCTCAGCCGTGTCTGACTCTTGGAGACCACAAGGACTGCAGCCTACCAGCCTTCTCCATCCATGGGATTTTCCAGGTAAGAGTACCAGAGTGGGGCGCCATCACCTTCTCCTTAGAGCCCCTCAGCCACCTGCTATATTCCACCATTTAGAGTTTATATTCCACCTGTCCCAAAGCTACTGTGAGCACACAATACACAGTTTGTGAAAACCAGCTTCAAAAGCACTTTTTCCAAGTGCTTGGCAAAAGACAAATCAAGACAAAAACTAAAACCAGTATGAGGTATTGGTTGGGGGAGGGAACAAGGCTTCAGCGTATGATATTTACTAGTTACAGAACATGGTAATAGTTCCTTTGCTTACACAGCAAATAAATATGCATCCTTTGCAGTTAAAAACTGTCACTGCTGATAAGGCCTCTGTGTGTGTGCTGCACAGGACACACTGTGTTCTTTAACAGTGTCCTAGACACTTGCGTGCTGGATTCTGGTTCTCAGAGCCAGGACGTGACTGGGCCATCAGGAGCATGTGACCTCTGGCTCCAGAGAACTGCGTGAGACAGGAAGAGAGACCAGAGGCCCCCTCTGTCCTTTCAAGTCTGCGCCTCATGAGAAAGCCCTTCCTCACTACCTAGCATCCCAGTGACTCATCCTCACCGAGGAGACAGGAGCTCACCACGCACTGCAGACAGGTGCAGGGTCTGTCCGTCAGTCCGTCAGTCCATCAGTCCATCAGTCCATCAGTTCAGTCGCTCAGGCGTGTCCGACTCTTCCCGACCCCATGGACTGCAGCACGCCAGGCCTCCCTGTCCACCACCAACTCCCGGAGTCCACCCAAACCCACGTCCATTGAGTCGGTGATGCCCTCCAACCATCTCATCCTCTGTCGTCCCCTTCTCCTGCCCTCAATCTTTACAGCATCAGGGTCTTTTCAAATGAGTCAGCTCTTCGCATGAGGTGGCCAAAGTATTGGAGTTTCAACTTTAGCATCAGTCCTTCCAGTGAACACCCAGGACTGATCTCCCTTAGGATGGACTGGCTGGATCTCCTTGCAGGCCAAGGGGTTCTCAGGAGTCTGCTCCAGCACCTGAGCTACACGTGAACGCTGTGTCACTCACGTCTCCTCTCAATTCCTTTGCTAAAAATAATCACACTCTCCCTTAATGTTTCATTGGTCCAGCTTTTCCACCTTATATGAAGCTGGTCTTAAAAACACTTGCCCACATATGAGGTCAGGTCAATTTTCAGGATCTGAAAAAGTTCCCAGAAGCTTCTTATGGCTAAAACAATTCCCTGTGCCCAGAGATGAAACTGACAGGTGTGAACTCCCGAGTTCCTTGTCATGAGATCTATTGACGCTGGAGGAATAGGTGGCAGGGATCTTATAGAAGAGATCCGAGAACTAGATGGGTAAGTGGTTGGGAGATTAGGAAGACTGGGCCTACAGCCTTTCTCTCAGCAAACAATGGATCTGCAGCTGATGAATGAGAGTGGGCGAGGTCTAAGCCTGCTGTGCTGAACACTGAAGAATGGCACAGTCCTCTTGATTATGATACACTGAGGAGATTAGCCTAATTTAATCACAATAATGAGCCTTCCAGGTGCTTTTTAATTAGGATGGTTCACTGGGGATACATGAGCACATTCGGGATCCCCGCCCACAAAAACTCACACACGCAAAATGCTATGTTTCCTAATTTCTAAACAGTTTGCACCACACAATATCTTCTAAAAAAACAATTTCATACTTTATACAAAAATGTGGGTCAATAGGTGATATTAGAGTATTTCCTTTAAAATAAAGGCTTTCAAAACTTGGTCATATTCCTTATCTATTTATGTGTACTAGAGGCCTCCCCGGAGAAGGCAATGGCACCCCACTCCAGTACTCTTGCCTGGAAAATCCCATGGACGGAGGAGCCTGGTAGGCTACAGTCCAAGGGGTCGCAAAGAGTCAGACACGACTGAGCGACTTCACTTTCACTTTTCACTTTCATGCACTGAAGAAGGAAATGGCAACCCACTGCAGTGTTCTTGCCTGGAGAATCCCAGGGATGGGGGAGCCTGGTGGGCTGCCGTCTATGGGGTCGCACAGAATCGGACACGACTGAAGCGACTTAGCAGCAGAAGCAGCAGCAGCAGCAGAGGCCTCCCTTGTGGCTCAGATGGTAAAGAATCCACGTGCCAATGCAGGAGATGCAGGTTCAACTGGGAAGATCCACCGGAGAAGGGGATGGCAACCCACTCCAGTATTCTTGCCTGGAGAATCCCATGGACAGAGGGGCCTGGCGGGCTACAGTCCATGAGGTCACAAAGAGTTGGACCCTAAACAACTAACACAAGCTAGAGTTTCCAATTTTCTTTTGCTGAGGTCCATGTTTGAGCCTTGTTTCATCAGTGAAGAACCTATAACTTTAAAGATGTCTTAGGACATCACATGCTCAAATTCAAATCCAGTGAGGTGTCATTTACTTTTTCAAAAGTGCATTTGAGAGTTCTGAAGAGATTTACAAATGTTTGCCATTTAACTGAAGAACAATTGTCATGGAATTCATTTTGCAATGATTCTTTCATAGCTTTCTGAATATCCTACCCTTTCCCCTCATTGTTTATATCATCCTTATTTTTCCCACACTTC
The DNA here is from genome assembly GCF_042477335.2 of Ovis canadensis. Taxonomy (NCBI): domain Eukaryota; kingdom Metazoa; phylum Chordata; class Mammalia; order Artiodactyla; family Bovidae; genus Ovis; species Ovis canadensis. The sequence continues at coordinate 112,727,389 of NC_091246.1, forward strand.
TTGGAGAAGTCATACCACTCTTTTTGTAACAAAATCCCAACTTTGTGTGTGTGTGTGTGTGTTTCACAAGCTCAGACCCCACTGTCCACCCACCAACACAGCAACTTCTCAGCCTTTCAGCTTCCGTGCAAAGGGTCCCACCCCTCTGCCCTGGCATATGCTGTCCATTCTCAGTGCTGAGGGAAAACAACAAAACTGAAGGAAAATCAGCCCCTTAGGTCATTGTGCAGAACCGCTATCTCTAAGTGTCCACTTTTTGTTCAAAAGTAACTCTCCTGAATCGGATGCAAAATGTGTACCTGTGATCAGTACACACAACACACAGACATTCATCATCATGACGTCCCATCTCTTGAACTGGGCCCCTGCCACAGAGGAGAGGAGGAGAGATTCCTCCTCTCCCCAGCCTCTTCCTCTGAAAAGTATCATTATGACTTCTAAGTGACTAAGAACTCAAAGTATTTAATAGCTCTAGCATTCTGGTAGGATTATAAAGAGATTTTCAGCCAATGACTAAAGAGTTAATCCTAGACATTTCAAAGAAAAATGTTAAATCTGTTGCCAGGTCATTTGCTGCGATGTTAAAGCTAAAAGAATGAGTTTGTCCAACACTCTGGAGCCTAATAATGTAATTGTAACTAATAAACTGAGGAGACAGAATGGTTCTAACACAGCTTTGCACATGATTTATTGACCCCTATGCAATAATTCTTCAGCGGTTCATATAACCAGAATTTACAGACTTATTCCTAACTTCAGGAAAAATTGACTTCACTCTTGAACCCGATGCCTTCTTGCATCAATCTCTGAACTTCACTTATTAAACTAAAATCACAATCCTGAGAAGGCCTCCCCCCACTCCCTGGGGTAGAGAATCTGCTTGTTCAGAACTGTGACTGTATCATTTCGTCTTCGGAAAGCCGTCTGTAAGTATTTCATAAACTTAGCGAATAACACCATCAGAGCGTACACACCGCCTGTGAAGGAGGAAAGAACGGGGTTTTCAAGAAGCACTGCTGTGCTGCGCAGCTGCGACACACACGGTGCCTGGAAGGTGTGCAGGACTCTGTGCAGGAGGCAGCAGAGGCCAGAGTCAGGAGCATTCCACCGGGGAGCTATTGGAGCGTGTAAAGAGAAGTGAACGCAATGAAAAATACAAGCAAGCACTCCTATACATTGAAAATGACTGTCACTAATATGGGACTACTTAGGGACTGGTGCAACCTTTTAAGAAGACAATTTGGCAACATTTAGACCCCATTCATCTGACCTGGGGGCTTCATTTCCGGAAAGTCAGGCTCATACGGGCACAGGACACATGACACGTATGTGTTCATGGATGTTCATTATAACATCTTTTTAACTTATTAGGAACACACTCTTGTTGCCCTAAGTGTCCTTGAGAAAGGAAATGGCAATTCAACTTTGGCATCCCACACAAGGCAGGTAAAAATACCTGTCAAAAGGGCATGGTCTGTCCAGTAAACCACCAGATTGGAGAAGGGACAGTAGACTTCTGGCGGGGGGGGGGACAGACAAGAAATGCACAGCTTTTTAGTTATACTGAGAGGAGAGACTGATGCTGAGCAAACTAGAAAATTTTCACTTTCACTGTATGATTTTTTTTTTTACCATAAGCAAATATTCGTCATACACATTAAACGTGTTAAAAGTGAACAAGAAGGAAAACTAAACAAAACGCATGGTACTATTAGAACCCCAAGCTATGTAGCATTTTCAAACTGAAAAGGAATCCATACTTCCGAGAACAATAAAGGAGACCTGCGTTATCATTCTGTCACTTATTAACTTCCTGTGGTCTTTGACTCATATTCTATCTGTCCCCACCTTGCAAGGTTGTTACAAGGCTGAAACAAGGTAGTGCACGTTGAGCGTTTGGTATGAGGCTGGACGCACTGCACTTTAAACGGTTGCCAGCTGCTGCAACTTCAGACAAAAGCTAAGGGCACTGTCCCGTGTGGGGGCAGGGCTGAATGTTCGTCCCCAGTGTCTACTCCCTGCCCCCAGCTTGAAACATCCGCCCTGACTCTGTCTGCGAAGCTTCTCACCGCATGCCTTCTAAAAACATGGTCCCAGGAAGGATTAAAGGGACCTGACTAAAAAAAATCAAATGTTAGTAGATTGTCCCCTACACTGACGTCGACGGTCGTGAGACTGGATCTCGAGGTGCAAACAGATGCTGAAAAAAATTCACACCAGCCGGGGGATGCTCTCGTCTCATTTCCAACAGTAGGTGAAAATGCCAAGTGCCCAGAAATGAGCGTCTATAGCGTGTGGCACATTAAGGTTGAATTCTGCTGTTTCTCCTTAACAACCAAGCAACAGTTGACAGGAAAATTCTTGGCTCTGCTGAGTAAAGGATGCCCTGGAACCAAGACAGAGTGACGCCTGCAGGCCACAGGGGTCCGGCCCCCTGCCTCACCCCGTCCTTTGGGCCGGATGGTGAAGATCGAGCTGAGAGGACACAGCAGCTCCTCTTGGACGAATGCAGACGTGGCTCCTCCGGGGGCTGCGCTGGGCAAGGGCACGAGCGCTCAGACTAAATAAAACATTCCAGATAGGGCCACACAATGGGACTAGGGTAGGAGGGTAGCTGAGGACCAGAGGTCACTTCCTGCCTCAACAGTGCAATGGCGCTTCCAACCAAGTTGTGTAAGAAGAGAGACATCAGCACACAGTAGGAGCTTCAAGAGGAGGCCTTGAAAGCAGATGCCTGATGTGAAAATAGTCATACTAAGAAACTCCCCTCCTTGGGTGTATGAGGACGAATTGGCACATCCTTCACCTTCTAGGCAAATGTAATTTATAGTTTCTTTTCCTGAGAGCATCCTCTCCTATTTATAGCCATAAGGACCAAGAAGCCTTTACTCATGACCTACTGGAGAATTCCAATCCATCTCTACAGTGAAAGGACCCATGTTCTCTGTGCCACCTGCCAGAGTTCCAATTTTCCTCTCAATCTGTAAAGTAGCTGTTTTTTAATGAATATGGATGGGTCTCAGAACTGAACTGCTATTATTGAAGGAGGAGCTTTCCTCCAGCAGTCCTGCAAACTGCTCAGAGTTCTCCTCTGTCTGGAATGTCGGAGGCTCTGGTGGGTGAGAGAAAGAGTAGTTTATGGGATGGCCCGGTGAGAAGCGCAGTGGGAACTCTCTGGGGTGTATCAGCTCTTTACAGGAAGCAGGCAAACCAGAGAGCAGGAGAGAGCTCACATCACATCACCTTCAGAAGCTGCGGCAGCCCCACAGAGCGCACTGAAAGGGAGAAGGGAAAGGCAGAAATAGAGCTGCGTTGCTCGAAGCGCAGTGTGGACAAACAGGAAAAATGTGTGATTCTTTACCCTGGGCGTGCAAAGGCAGGTGGTTACCTCCTGCACACCTGCAGGGCTTCTGTGACGGTACAGTTTGGTACACCCTCCCCCACCTGGTCAAGAGCCCCTCTCCCACTCAGGCTTATTACTGGGGGATCTACTGTCTTGGGCTGTCTGCCTAGCAGCCTTAGAAACATCTCTTCTTCTGTAAAATTTTAATAAACCTGCACACTGAAGAAAAATTGAATAATATATTCCCTATAAAAAGTGACCCGGAGAATCTCATTTGCATTGTAAACAGAGTCAGCCAAACCTTTTTGAATAACTTGACTGAGTGTTCAAGGAAATATTTTAATTCTAACTTTTACCCTTTTTCAGGACCTCTTATGGGTTTAAAAGGCTACTACAAAAAATGGGCAGAATGCCTAAATAAACATTTCTCCAAAGAAGACATACAGATAGCCAAAGTGAAAGCGAAGTCGCTCAGTTGTGTCCGACTCTTTGCGACCCCATGGACTGCAGTCTACCAGGCTCCTCAGTCCACGGGATTCTCCAGGCAAGAATACTGGAGTGGGTTGCCTTTTCCTTCTCCAGGGGATCTTCCCAACCCAGGGATCGAACCCAGGTCTCCCACATTTCAGGCAGACGCTTTAACCTCTGAGCCACCAGGGAAGCCAGACAAGAGGCACATAAAAAGATGCTCAACATCCCTATTAGAGAAATCCAAAGCAAAACCACAGTGAGGTATCACCTCACACCAGTCAGAGTGGCCATCATCAAAAAGTCCATGAACAATAAATGTTGGAGAGGGTGTGGAGAAAAGGGAACCCTCTTACACTGTTCGTAAGAATGTAAATTGGTGCAGCCACTATGGAGAATAGCAAGGAGGTTCCTCAAAAAACTAAAAGTAGAGTTACCATATGTTCTGGCAATCCCACTCCTGGACATAGATCCAGACAAGGTGGCGTGGGATGGAGGTAGAAGAGGCAGGGGATATATGCATACATGTAGCTGATTCACAACTGTTGTACAGCAGAAACACAACACTGCAAAGCAATTATATTCCAACAAATTAAAAAAATATATAGATGCATCTCAATGTTCACTGCAGCACTAGTTATGATACCCAGGACATGGAAGCAACCTAAGTTCAACAATAGATGAATGGATAAAGATGTGGTACACATATACAGCGGAACACTGCTCAGCCGTAAAAGCAATGAGATAATACCATTTGTAGCAACACGGATAGACCTGGAGATTATCACACCAAGTAAAGACAGACAGACAAAAACTAATACCACATGATATCACCTACATGTACAAGCTAGAAAATGATACAAATGAATTTATTTACAAACCAGAAAGCGATCACAGATTAGAAAAAAAAAATATGGCTACCAAAGGGGAAAGGCTGGGGGGCAGAGATAAATTAGGAGTGTAGGGTTAACATATGCACACTACTATAAATAAAACAGATAACCCACAAGGGCCTACTCTAAGCACAGGTAACTCTGCTCAATATTCTATAATAACCTAAATGGGAAAAGAATTCGAAAAAAAAGAATAGGTGCATATACACGTGTAACTCGTCACGTTGCTGTCCGCCTGTAACTATCACATTGCTAATCGGCTATCTTCCAACATAGAATTTAAAAAAACGTTTAAAGCCTACTGCGGTGTCCAGTTCCTTTCATACGTGATGATCAGCAAGCACCTCTGACGGGCTGAAGGAAAGAGGGTGCAGGAGAGACTGACACCATGGCTCCTCAGTGGTGACCTTTCAGTTCCTTTCCTTCTTTCTCAAACTCTTTTGGCTACATAAATTGAGAAGCAGATTATTTTTTCATCATATTTTACGTATAGGTATACTTTTATGTGCTATTTACCTAAATACCTTCAATTTTTTTTGAGGACTAAGATCCTATCATATTTAGACTATTATGTAGAGAAGGTATCTGTAATTTTTACATTGTAACACATGTTACATGTCATGGAGCATTATACTCTTGAATGACGAGACGCCTGCAGACGTTACCCTAACCTCCTGAGATGCTCTACTGCAAGCGTCAAGGCTAAGACATTGTTTATCTTGTGGTCGTTTCTGGAATCTCTGCCTGGAGCTCTGGACAGCAGTCTGATGCCTGTGACATCAGAGGAAAGCAGGGGCCTTCGGCACCGTGGTGGCGGAGGCCAGATCTCGATTCACCCTTGGAAGGCTGCGTCCACTACTTCACCAGTGACGCCTGCAGACCAGTCTAAGTAATCTCGTGTTGGAGTCAGCAGGGGCTCTGGAGAGAAGAACATTCTGGGTGGATGGTAACGGGCCACGGAGGGACAGGTGGCTGCCGCCTTAGAGCAGCAGCCCTGTGCCCCCGGCACGCGCGCCAAGGCCGGGGCACACACCCACTGCAGTCCTGCGTGGGGGAGGGCTGCAGGGCCCCTCTGGCACCAAAGGGCTCACGGTCAGGCCCCACAGCCCTCCTCCGCAGGGAGCCTCCCAGCAAGGCCGCCTGGGGGTCTTGCCTGCTTTTCCTGAAACTGCGGGGGACACTCCTTTTCTAGCAGAAGCAAATACTATCTCTGTGACAAAGAAGGAGCACTCCAGGGGTGGTGGAGAGTGACCGTGAGCAAGGGTGTCCAGCACAGAGTCCCACGTGGACTCACACTGCCATGTCCTGTCCTGTCACCCCCGACGCAGGCTGGGTGGTGGGAGAGGACAGGCGACCCACCAAAAAAGCCTGTTCATGGAGAGTATTCAAGGACCTCCCCTGCACTGCCCTGTCTAAACCCCAAGACAGACTCGGGGCTCCACCAAGACCTAAAGGATACCACCATCCAGAAAGTTCCTGTGCAGCTCGTGCCCAGCACCTGCAGCCAACAGCGGCCCTCATGTAACTGCTACCGTCTCCGAAGGCTCCACGTGGTTCAGAAAGGAGACTGGCCTCCAACAGCGAGGGCTCTGTGCTGGGCAGGAGCCTGGCTCTGTCCTTCCCTCTAGAGACTTGGCAGGTTCTGAGCTCTGGTCCCTTGGTGGCCGGATGGGGTGCTGACGGCACCTCAGTCACAGGAGAGTAAGGGAGGCGACACATGGACAGGGGTTGCCGACAGACTCAGCGCAGACTGGACCACGAGAGGTGAGCCCCCCCTGAGACGCCCAGTGGGAACTCTGCTCGGCCCCCCATTTCCGTGAGGTCACCCCCGTCTACACGCAGGCACCTCCCCTGAGCTGGCACCTGGCCACCTCTGATACCCCTCACCAGTCTGCTTTCCTAAACCTGCCAGCTCATGGAGGGGAGCTGTGCTTTTTCAACAGACAGAGTTTCCAAGTGCCCCGGTTGGACACTGCGGGCCTGGACGTCTGGCTCAGGAGAGCCTCATGCTGGGATGATGACCAGGATGAGTGCGTTGGACACCGGGCCCTGCCTGCAGTGAGCCAAGGCACAAAGCCAGACCCTGACCAGAACATTCCGGCCATCACCCTGCCATCACCACTAACGCCACGAATGCCAGTTTCTGGATTCCAAGTTGTCAGTTGCTTGCATATCACAACCAAAAGAAAAAATAATTGTTTCCTGTGAATTATCCTCGAGTCAGACAATCTGGGTATGAATTCTGCCCAAAAGCAATACTTCCCCAGCGGTTAGCAAACCAGACTGCGTTTCCTTTTTGGTTTAATTTGACCTAATTAAGGACAGGGAGGAGAACTCTGCCGTAATGCTCTGAGAGCCTTTAACAAGTATTCCTTCATAGCTGGCCAAGTCATAACATAAAAGGGAACTGCTTATTTCAGCAAAACTTTGGCTCTCATGTTTGGATAATATTCCAAGGCTCCAAATGGAGCTCCACCAAGGTCCAAACATTCCTCTCCCTGCGGCCCAAACACCGAGCTGTCTCCTTACAAGCTCACACCTCTGCTCACAAGGTGACGTACATACCTGACAATCACTCAGGAGCTTCTATTTGGAAATTTCCCTCCTGGGGGCCACAGGACAGCCAGGGCCAAATGGGGGGAAACACCGTGTCTTTGCATCGTGCCCTTGACTGTGAAAGCATCTGAGTCCTTCCTGCGTCTCTGTCACAATCTTCGTGTTTCTTAAGAAATCTGCAAAGAGCCAGCCTGTCGTGAAGGGAGCAGCGAGTGGAACATGCGCCCCCTCCCCCAGCCTGGGAGGCCACGGGTCCACGGAAAGTGTCAGCCACACTGTGAGTCTGCTTGGACCCCAGAAACCTTTTCCTCCGGGGCCGCTCTTCCTCTGTGATTAGGCACGCATGAAAGGATCTAGGGAGGAACCCCACAGATTGGGGAACCCCACGCCTTTGGTGACTTCCACGGGGCAGGAACAGGGCCTGAGGAGAGAGGCTCCAAGGGCCCAGACATGGGGAAATGGACCCCTATGCAACCACTCAGATGGATGTCTGATGTCTGATCAGGGAAGGGTCATGACACATATGCTGTGGAGAGGAGTCACCGTGCCTGGCTGTGGGCCCCCGCGGATGCTGACCACACTGTTCCCTGGTCACTTGCTGGCCCACTGGACTCAGCAGGCTTTCAAAGAACAAGAGCATGAGCTCTCTGAGTGGCAGGACCCCAGGTGGTTTCTTTCTGAGGGAGCTGGCTGGACTTTCTCTCAGAGAGGCCAGTAAGTGATGTCCAGCTTGGGTGCCCGGGACCGGAGGGGTCCCCAAAGGGACTGGCGGTGGGGAGTGTCACCACAGGACCCTGCTGACTCAGGTGCAGGCCCACTGTGTGGCTGTGCCTGGATGGGCTCCGCCTGGATGGGCTCCGGGAGGCGGGCTCTCTGATTGGGAGCCACAGAGATGGATAGAACCTGGGGTCACAGCTCCTCAGGAGCTGAGCTGGGCACTGAGGCAGGAGTTCAGCAAGGAAAGTGCAGGGCCTGAATGCAGGGTGAGCCAGGGCTGGATGGCCAGTCTGCGGGCCGCAACCAGGTCCTGGGGGTAGGGCATCCATGGCTGGCTTCACTGACAGCTTCGTCACAGGGAACAGGTGGGCCAGAAACTAAGGTCCTGCAAGCTGGGAGGCACCGCCAAAAAAGTCTAGAAAGGAGAGTTTAAGGGACAGTTTCTTCTGATGAGATAACACCTCAGGAGCACTTGGGAAACACAGGTTCCGAAGCTCCCGTCGAGCTTCAGGAATCAACACCATTTGGAGTCAGAGCCTAGGAATCTGTGTTTGTGCCAAGCAACATCGCTCTCGCCATGTCCCAACTAAGCTTTACGCCCACTGAAGCCTGTTCAAACACAAGGAACTTAAAGGCAGGAAGCTTGCTCAGTTACAAGCATGGCCGTGCGACCCTGGGGGTCACTGGCCTCATGAGCCTCAGCTCTTCATCTGTAAAGTGGGAACAACGCACTTCTTCACAGGACAGTGCTTGAGCTGATGGAGAGCAGAGTGCAATCTGTCAGTGTGAAGGTTTGCGATTATCGTGTTTCTGAGCCCAGGTGAAATCTTGCAGGCTTCCAGCCCTGTAGCTGAGACAGCTCTGGGTTCCAGTCACTGTCTTTGAACTGGTGTCCCTAAGGGGGACTGTCCTTGGCCGTGGGTCTCCTGGAAGGCCCTCCAAAGGGCTGGCATTTCAGGCAGCACTTTCTCCTCTGTCTGGTGCTCGGTTTGAAGGCCCTGTGCCGTGGGATGGGCCCATGCTTTTCAAATCCTGGAGTCATGAGGGAGAAGGGCTTTGAGGGGCAGTAGTCTCGGGGTCGGCTCCCACAGGGGTGAATCCCAGGGACATCGGATGTGCTAAGCTCCTTGGGACAGTAGCTGGCATGAAGCTCTAAGAACTGGAAGAGCAGGATCAGAGGCCCAGGGCAGCTGACGAATGCAAGACGTGGTGAGGAGCAAAGGAAGGAGCAGCTCCACAGGGAGGCTCCAGACGACCACTGGAGGAGATGATCGTCATCCCATACGAGCCGAGCCACGTCCAGCAAGCGGTTGACGGCTCACGATGATACAGTGAGGCCCAGCTGCCATCACAGCCCGGCAGAGTCGACAATACCCCTGAGGCCCAGGGGGAAGGCAGTGTCAGGCTGGGTCGTTGCCACACCCTGTGCAATGCCTCTCACGGCTCGAGAGGCCTGGGGCGCTGGACACAGCTCAACAGACAGAAAGAAAGACGATGGAGCTGCTGGCCAACAGAACTTGGAGATAAAGCAAAGTGATCTGGTGTCATTTAACCCAGAGGAGGAGCCAAGGTGAGATGCAGAATCGAGCGACCGTGGCTCTTCACGCCCCGAGGAGGAGGCCAGTTCAGCGGGACCGAAAGTGTTAGGAAAAGAAAACAGGGTTTGTGATGAGCGTCCCAAGTATGGTCAAGCTTGCAAGGCAAAGGAAAGACCCCTTTCCCAACCTGGGCAGGCAGAGATGATAAAACATCAACTCAAGCCACAGTGAAAACTGGAAGGAAGATGGTGCCAAGTGGCTTCGGAATCAGCCCTGGCCTAGAGCTCAGCTTGGGGACAAGCAGTTAACCTCTCTGGGCCCCCATTTCCGCATCTGTAAAGTAAGGTCATGGTCTACAGGGCCTCCCAGGTCCTCCCTCCTCAGCCTGAAAAGTCACCTTCTGTGGGCCCAGGGGGAACATGGCATCTGTGTTTAATAGCATGCTAAACATTTTCCTTCCAAGGAAACAAAAACAGGACACGTGCAGTGGGGGTGGGGGCCTGACCTGGGCTTGGAGACCAGCTGCACAGTCCTGCAGGGGGTCCTCTGGTTCTGGGGGGGAGGAGGGGAGAGGAGACCCAAGTGGAAGGGAGCGCGGGGAGGCCAGCTGGGACTCGGAGGGTGCAGGAGGCTGTGGTCGGGCAGCAGCGGAGAGGAGGAGCCTGTCCAGGTGACAGGCCATTGCAGGAACACGAGGGTGGGGCTGTGCCCAGCAGGGAATGCCCCGGGTCTTCGCAGGGGACTGGGTGGGCTGCCCGGGTTTCCATTTTCCCTCTGCTGTTTATTAGCCCGTGTTCTTAGGCAAAATGCTTATCCTCATTAGAACATCATTTCCACGTAATAAAATGGGGGTAACAGATCCACTTCATGGTATTTTTGTGAGGATTAAACATGATTATGTGCCTGACACGTAGCAAGGATGGAAAAACTACCATCATTCTGAGGTGGGCCTGCGAATGGAATTAAGGCAGAGAAAAAAGAAACCTCCGTGACTCACAGCTCAAAGACAAGACCTGACGCGGGGCTGCTTCCGCAGACGTGGACGGTTCTCCCTGCTCCTCCCTCAGATCCCAGGAGCACTGAACTTCCCGGGAGGGGGTGCCATTACTTCCCCACTTCAGGGCGGGGACGCTGAGGAGCAGGGCAGCTGAGCCTCAAGGCGCTCAGCTGGAACTGAGCTGTTGAGATGTCGCCATCACTCAGGCTCCTGGCTCCAAAGTTGCTCCTGTTCTCCCAACATCTATCCCCGGGAGAGAGACCAGGAGAAAGTGGGAGGCGGACACGTCTTCTAAAGTGACAACCTAGTCAGCTGAGTAATTTGGGAACAGGATACTGAACTGGTCATTCCTCCAATGACCCTGAGCCTTGGAAGCCCGCCAGAACCCACCTGGCACTGGGAAGGCGGATGGGCTGGGGCTCCTCTGGGCGGGCCCAGCAGGCACTGTCGCAGAGACGAGCCTGTCCTCCCCGCCCCACGCAGAGGGCCGGCGTGAGCGGCCAGCTCTCACACTCCCAGACGAACAGCACGCCGTGCGGTCTCTGAGCAGACCCCTGGACCCAGGCCCAAGGTCATGGCTCTCCCCAGCCCCGAGGGAACTGGAGGGTCTTTCCTGAGCCACTCTGCTCTTTCTCCCTCTTGGCACAACGACCCCTGCTGAGCTCTCCCCACTGGACGCCCCCCAGGCCCAGAGCCTGTCCAGGACTCGCCTCTCCTGTTCCACCTCCTCCCCCGGGACAGCACTCTGTCCGCTGAGGCCAGACACATAGCCCTGGGCCTCCACACTGGGCCCCCATCCCTCATCTCCCTTCTCTCTAGAATGCACTCACACTCTCCGGCTCTGGGATTGTTAAAAATAATAATAATAATAAAGCGAGGTGGGGGGCATATTTTCTTTTCAAAATAGATAAGAGTCCTGCTGGCAGCACGCAACATGACTAAATGACTTCTTAGAGTCCCTTCCAGCCAGTGATTCACCAGACCTAGAATTTAAACTGGAAAGGACTGTTATACTCTAGGCCAAATGTCTCATTTTTGCAAATAAGGAGAGTACAGTCCATGGAGGTTAAGAGTCATGGGGTCCACTTGCTGCTGTGGAGGAGCACAAGGTCTGAAGGTAGATGCTCCGTGTCTGACCAGACTGGACCGGCCACACGCTATGTGCCCTGGAGTGGGGAAAACGCAAGGACGCTCTGCTCCTCCTGCCTCTGCGCCTCGTCCTGGCCGTCAGATGACAGCATACCCGTGAAGGACACGACGCAACGTCAGGAACTACTCCATCAACATGAAGCGGTTTGCTCAAGGTGGCCCTGGGTGAACGCTGTCGTTTGAGTCTCATCACACACTGCTGCCTTCTTGACGTTTTGCCAGGGCTCTGGTTGTTTTTTCCCATAAACCATACTAATTTGACCTCCACAAGCGTTCCTTTAAGCCCCTCGAGGCACAGACTCAAACAGACCGACTTGGAGGAAACTCAGCCTTCCACCGACTCGGGGTCATGGCCCTCTGACCTAGATCCAGAACTGCCCAGGGACAGGGCGCACTTTCCCCGGAGCCCTCCCGCCTCTGCAGGCCAGGCTGGGTGCCAGGGGCACTGCTTGGGGTCTGTAGAGGACTGTTGGGCCACAGCCTCTACCTTGAACACTGGAAGAGGTCAGGGGTGAGTCACCAAGCTAGGTAACAGATACTGGCTCCTCCAAGCTCACACTGGACAGAGCTGGGAACTAGCTCAGCCACGAGAGCTGGCTCACTTGCCAGTCTGTGGTCGGGCACAGAGGAGAGGCAGGAGACGGCAGCCGGGCCCCGGGGATGACGCATGGACCTCCGAGGGCTGTACGCCCTCACCCCACTGCTGCTGGAGCCTGGAAAGGGCATCCATGCCCCTTGGATAATCACAAGGTGAGGTGTCCTCGGCAGGTAGGCCAGCGCCAGCCCTGCACTCTCCCCAGGGAACGTGCGTCCTGCTGCTGCGACCGCCTGGCCCACGGGGCCACAGGGCTGACAGCCCCCTACACTTGACACAGGGTGCCTCCCCCCTCAGCAGAGAGAGCCAAGCCTCTTCTCTGACAATGGTCTCCGGCCCGTGAAGAGACCAGCAGAGAAATCCTATGTCCCCTGCTTTCTGAAGCATGAAAACTGTGTCACGCTTCAGGAATAATGCTGAGGTCAGGCCTACAACAAACAGACAATATAACTCTTTTGCTCTAAGCAATAAAAGAGCAAAAAATGGGGAAAATCCCGTGAGCCAGTTCAGCCAACAATTTCCATGTTGAAAAAAAAAGTTAAAAGTCCAAGCTGGAGCCATGTGGATACATTTTCTTTACCCTATACTTCAGGCGCCCATAACCTTCCTTTTAAATCATCTCCAAGCAGCCCCAAGTCACGCCAGCCGCAAATCACGAGGTGGCTTTGGTCTCGCGGCAGTGGAATGTTCTGCAGCGGACTGCCGCTTCCCGGGCGCCCGGGGCGGGGGGCGGGGGGAGCCCCCAAACCCGCGAGGCTGAGAGCACGCATGACATCAGAGCTCAGCCATCCAGGAAGGGGCTGCGCAGGCCGCAAACCACAGCGGGCAGATAAAGCAGGGAACAGCCTTGCTTAGGAAAACATTCGCGAATACCACAGGCAGCTGGCAGAGGCAAGTTTAATTACATTCACAGAAAGCCACTGTTTCCTCCGCCCCGCAGCCCTGGTGCCGACCAGCAAGTGGGGAGTGCCCGGCAGCCCAGCCGGCATGGAGGGCCAGAGGAGCTGAGCGGATCACCACTTCCCCCCATCTGCGCTCCGTGTCCCGCCTTCATTGGCCCCAGCTGTGGAGCCGCTCAGTGGGCTCTGAAAGGGTTTTCAAGCGAACTAGACCTCAGGAGTAATCTATCCTTCAATTTATAGCTGGAGATCAAGAGCATCCATTATTCAATTCATGATTAATTGCCAAGGCACCAAGTGCACCCTGGGCATAAATGAAGCCGCAGCGAGTGCCATCTGCCTTCACATCAGGGGACCAGGGCTGTATTTCGCAAGCGCCACTGCAGCTTTCACTCATTTATTTATTTATTGTTTTTAAAGGAAGGGTTCAAAGAGTTAACTATATAGTGTTTGAAGGGCTGGTAAATGTATTGGATGTGCCTCTGGGCACCTCAGAGGAATAACGTTCAACAGGTATTGGTAACGCATGATTAAAGCTCAAGGGGAAAAAATGGTCCTGATAAAAATGCTATCTTAGAGTATTTAAGCAGCATCTTACAGTAACTGCTAAAGTGGGAGTCTCAGGAGAGACTGCAGAATCTTTTATGAGACAAGAAGGATATGCCTGAAGAGTTCCCTTCTTTTCTAATTTTAGCCCCAGAGAGCATGTCTGCTGCTAATTCCAGTCTGATTCCAACTAAGTGGAGGATTATCAATAGCAAGAAGGGAAAACAGGCCCAGGGAAACCACACTACAAACACATAAACAAGCAACAGATGGAAACACTGCTGATCAAAGCAGGCCTCATTCTTAAAGGAACAGTGAAAAACTACATTGTCATTAGTGGCCCTGATGGCCAGCGCCTAGTCTTTTCAGAAACAGGCTATCTTATAGCCTGGTACTGCATTGGCAGTGTTCTGCACCAGAACCCACTGTCCATTTCAGGAGGAGGTGAGGGGAGGGCCCCAGCGCGTGTTCATAATATCTTCATGGAACCTCTAAAACAATGGCCGGAGAAAAATGCAAGGCTCCCGAGTTGATGAAAATAACCCGTTTGCCTTTGTTAGGAGCCAGGACCTGCCTTTAGAAATTGCTGGGGTCATGAGATCTCTTGTAGGTTTACTGGGAGCAGGAACAAACAAGCACCCACTGAGCTCCACCTGAAGAGTGAGAAGGGCCATAAAAGTCTTTTCATCATGTGGAAAGAGACTCAGGGTAACCTACCAGCGTGTTTCACAGCATTCCAGTACCCTGAGACTCTCTCCTTCCCCTCCTCAGGCAGTCCTCCCCACCCCCAGCCTATCACTGTCACCACGGTCACCCTCGACCACCCACAGACCACCTGCCCGGCAGGAGGGCAGTGACTTCAACATCCCTGTGAGCCCAGGTGTCAGGGTCTTCACGCTCATGGCACAGGAAGTTTGGGGGAAACCTCTTCATAAAATCATGCTGGCTAGCTCTGGATTAGCTAGTTTCAAGAACTCACCAACACCCAGTACTTATGAAACAGTGACAGCAAAGCTTTCCATAAAAACCATCAGATTTTGGCTAGTCTTTCTAGGGCAGGCGAGTCATCAGGAATGCATTCTTCCCATTGTGCTCGGCCTGCCGCTTGTTCCCTGACAGCGCAGCCAACTGCACACTAACCAAGGCACAGACCCCATCCCAGGGCCTTCCAAGGGAACAGGAGGACTCCGCCAGACAAAGGGTTGCAACCAGGTGACACCCAAGAAAACAAGCAGACAGACAATCTGGAGGCAACTGCAGGGCGTCCAGTGAGAGAGCTCCCGGATTCCTCGTGGAGAGAAGCATCCCGAACCCTCAGCCCTCGAAGCGTTTCCAGCTGAAGTTCATTCAGCCCCGGATCCGCAGCCAGGCTGTCAGGGAGCGCTCTCCTGGGAGAGGTTCCGTCTCCTTGGACCAGCGATGGAGACTGCAGGGACATCGGGCTACCCCAAACCGGTGCAAGCCGCTCCAGGAGCACAAACGCTTGAAAGAGCTTTGGTCAAAGTGTCACTTTTTAAAGGAAAAGGCCGGGGGCGGGGAGGAACCTCAGCCTTTTGCCTCTCCCCGCCCCCACCCCTGCTCTAACCGCGGAGAAGTCTAGGGCGCAGGACCCCTCCCCGACCCCAGCGCCGACGGACAAGGAAGGACAGGCAAGAGCGCGCGCTGCTCTGCCCCGCCGACCTGCCGGAAGGCGGCCTGGACCCCGCGCGCCCCCCGGCCCCGCGCGCCCCCGCGCCCCGCCTGCACTAACCGGCCGCGCAGCAGACACCTCCTGCCCCGAAACAGCTCGTCTCGGGCCTCTCAGGACTCAGTCCCGCCCGGCTCGCAGCGCCGGCCTCTGAATTCGGTCTCGTTGGCGGAGCGCCGGGCACGGAGAGCGTGCAACCGGCGGCCAGGAGCCGGCGCGAGGGCGGCGGGAAGACTTCTCGGTTCAGTCGGCCCGCGGTGGAGGGGGCCCTGAGCGTCGGGGCCGGGTTGGGGAGCGGAGGGGTGTGTCCTCCGGCGGCTGGGGAGGGGGAGGGGTGTGTCTTGGGGGAGGGGGAGGGCGTACCCTGGGGCTGGGGAGGGGTGTATCCTGGTACTGGGGAGAGGGGAGGGGGTGTGTCCCGGGTTTGCAGGGGAGGAGGTGTGTCATTGGGGGTGCTGGGAAGGGGGGAGGGGTGTGTCCTGGGGGGTTGCTGGGAGGAGGAGGGCTGTGCTTGGTGGGGGGAAGGAGGTGTGTCCTGGGAGATGATGGGGAAGGGAGGGGGATATGTGTCTTGGAGCTGGAGAGGGTGCCGTCCAAGGAGGGGTGTCCCAGGGAGCACAGAAATAACGCGGAGCGAGCGCTGGGGGTGGGGGGTGGGGAGCAGGGGCTGGGAGAACTCGGAGGACGGCAGGCGAGTCTCGGGGGCTCTGCGCCCTCTGCACATCTGGCGAGGCCTGCTCCTCCTCCAGGGTAGCGATCAGCCCGCAGCAGGTAATAAGCAAGCTGCCCCGGGGTTTCAGAGGCGTTTCCCACAGACCTCTGTTCCTTTAGTCAAGGTAAATGTCTCTCAGGACCCCTTGGGGGGCGGTGAACCTAGGTAGTAACTGGTAGTGAATCCCTATCATTCATAGAAGAACTCACCTTCTGCCTGACCTTCCTTCTAGGCCCTTCTATGCCCAGTACCCTCGGTTACACCCTCCATCTTCATTGTTCTTGTGAATTAAACTGCTTCTCTGATGTTGCCTTGCTGCAAAGCTATAAATTAATTACTACATCACCCCCCAAGCCCCTAGGAAGAAGAATGCCAAGAATAAATCCGAGCTTTGTTCTGTTTCATGTTGAACAAGTCTGTCATTAATCAAGCCTTCCCACCCCATCCAGGGAACAGACCCAAGACTGCCAGACAAGTGTGTGTCCGGTGATCCTACTGTCTGTCTTGGCAGTCTTACGCCACGGCGACTCAGCTCCCACCCAGACGGCCTGCTGGGGAGATGACAGCACAGACGGGACCAACCGTTTCTTAAAGACCTAAGACTCACCAACTCTAGCCTGCTGGCAGACACAGCCTCATGTTTAAACATTTGCAAAAATTGTCTCCTGCCTTGCAGTCACAGAACTGCTTGTGATTGGTCAATCTGAGAGAAAGCCAGGGCTGTCTTTGGAAATTTAAGGAAGAAAGTCATAAGACCCATGAAGCTATTAATTTTAATGTATTGTATAACATGTCAAAGGCATGACAGACTTGAAGTCAGTTAGAAACCAGGTCAGAAAGTGTGTTGCAGAAATAGAATCATCTTGAAAGTTCTAACACAGAGATAGTGCAAAAAACATTTTTTGAAATGAAAGTAAAATGTTAAGAGTCTAGTGCCTCCTTATTACACTAAGGAAGTGGCGGTCATGAAACAGCACACTTTTCCTCCCTTATTAAACGCCCCCCTTTCTTTGGGAACCAATGTAAGGTTAATAGAAGTGAAGATTCTTTTCAGATATGAAGCATCTGGCAGGTTCTGTCCCTTTTTGTGTGTGATGAGGTCCTCTTATGTTTTCTCTACACTTGCTTCTCCTGTCTCTGAATAACCTAGGGAAAGACTTGTGTCCCTCACTTGCATCAAGTGAAGCCATGGCCTTGCTGGGGAAGGGGGCTATCTCTAGTAGACATGGCAGGTCCCAACTGCCATTCTCAGCCCAGGAAGGGCTGTTAGGATGGCCTTTCCTCTGTGAATTAAGAGGGACATTTCACTGATCATGTTGCCCTGGCAAACAGGAGGATCAGTGTGTCAGCGGGGACCAAGGCCACAGGGGTCCTGGCAGGCACTCTGCTGACACTGCGCACTGTTCAGGAGCCGGAAATGCAGAGAGACCGCCACCACGTAGAAGTCTCAGTGGAAGACGGCAGCCCTCTGGGCGTCCTGCGTTCAAGTGTGGGTGAAGTGGAGGGCCCACACCAGGAGGCCCCTGGAGAGTGTGGCTCTAGCTGCAAAGGGCCCTGGCGCCTCTGCCTCCTTTGATGTGTCCAGAGGAGCCATCAGCGCTAAACCTTCTGTAGAGCTTCTTGGGTCAGGAGAGGAACAAGGGAGCTGGGAGTGTTCTCAGAGTGTGGTCTGCAGCAGACCTGTCTTCAGGATGGGTGGGGAGCTTGCTGAAAATGCAAATTCCTCAGGCCCTACTCAGAACAGCTGAATCAAAGGATCAGCCTGCCTGGGGGTTCTGATGTCAGTCTGTGTGTGTGTGCGCGCGCACGCATAATTGAATATTTTGAATAAGAAATATTTGTGTAATTCAAATAAAGGTCCAGACACCATGGTCTTCCTACCAGAGGCCCTTCTGTCCAGTCCACACCCTTCCCTGGAGGTAACCACTGATACTCATTTTTTTTCCTTCAGACTTCCAAGTTTCATTATGCATATACCTGCAAATATAAATTCCTAATCTTTTTCTTTATTTCTTAAAAATATATGCAGAATAATTACTGTCTTTTAACTTGCTCTTTCACTTACATATGCATTTGGATCTTTTCTGTATCACATGCTCAATCAATCATTCATTTGGAAATATACATTTGTTAGGCACCTACTACATGCCACACCAAAGAATTGATGCTTTCAAATTGTGGTGCTGGAGAAGACTCTTGAGAGTCCCTTGGACAGCAAGAGATCAAACCAGTCAACCCTAAAGGAAATAAACCCTGAATATTCATTGGAAGGACTGTTGCTAAAGCTCCAGTAGTCTGGCCACCTGATGCAAAGAGCTGACTCATTTGAAAAGGCCCTGATGCTGGGAAAGATTGAGGGAAGGAGGAGAAGAGGGCAACAGAGGATGAGATGGTTGGATGGCATCGCTGACTCAATGGACATGGGTTTGAACAAGCTCCAGGAGATAGTGAAGGACAGGGAAGCATGTTATGTGCAGTCCATGGGGTCACAAAGAGTCAGACACGACTTAGTAACTAAACAACAACTACATGCCAATTGAGGCTTCCCTGGTAGCTCAGCTGGTGAAGAATCCATCTGCAATGCAGGAGACCTGCGTTCGATCCCTGGGTTGGGAAGATCCCCTGGAGAAGGGAAAATCTACCCATTCCAGTATTCTGGCCTGGAGAATTCCATAGACTATATAGTCCATGGGGTTGCAGAGCGTCGGACATAACTGAGCGACTTTTACTTTTCACGTGCCAACTAGGGCTTCCCAGTTAGCTCAGTAGTAAAGAATTTGCCTGGCAATGCAGGAGACTCAGGTTTGACCCCTGGGTCAGGAAGATCCCCTGGAGAATGAAATGGCTACCCACTCCAGTATTCTTGCCTGGAGAATTATATGGACAGAGGAGCCTGGCGGGCTACAGTCAATAGGGTCACAAAGAGTTGGGCATAACTTGGTGACTAAACAACAATACATAGGCCCAAGTACTGTTGTATATCATAGGGATATGAAAGTCAACAAAACTGATGACAATTCTTGCCCCATAGCATCTATATCTTGGGGGAGGCACATAAGGCAGACAGTAAACATGTAAGTTCTATGTTGTGTTAGAATATAATAAAAGTAATTGAAAACAGAACAAGATAATGGAGATTGGAAATGTCAGGTGGGGACTTAGATTTTAGATGGAGTGGTCAGAGGTGGCCTTGTGGAGAAAGTGACATTTAAGCAGAGAAAACGGTGGTGAGGGGTGAGCCCTGAGATTCTCTGGGGAGGCTGAGGGAACAGCTTGTACAGAGGCCTTGAGGTGGGGGGCTGATCCGCATGTTCGAGGTACGGGGAAAAGGCCATGCAGCTGGAGAAAAGCAAGGTGGAATGTCAAAGGAGGGGAGGGAAGTCAGGGGGCCACAGTCAGCCGTCACAGGGTCTCAGGCAGAGGAGAGGCGCGGCGCGGAGCGCTCTCACTGTCACATCTCAGGGCATTGTCCTGGACAGACGCCACACAGCTGCAGCAGGGCCCGAATGAGCGACACTGAGCTGCTTCCAGGACGCAGCTATTAAACCGTGTTGCAAGCTTCCACACGTGACAGTTTACCCTCTCCAGCATGTGTCTAAGGGACTCATCCCGGCAAGTGCAATTACTGGGCTGTACACTCCTAATTCTGGTGGGCACGGCCCTGTTGCCCCTCAAAGGGCTTGGCCAGCCCACCCTCCCACCAGCAATGCTGACCACTGCCTGTTCACCATGGCCTTGCCTACAGAGCGCCTTGGCAAACGTCAGAGTGTCCACCAGTCAGATGGGTGAAGAGTGATGGCTCAGGCAGACTCACAGGGGCTTCCCTGGGCATCCAGTGGCTAGGACTCGGCCCCCAATGCAGGGGGCCCAGGTTCAGTCCCTGATCAGGGGACTAGGTCGCATAGGCCGCAACTAAGAGTTCTCATGCTAAATAGTCCACTCGCCTCAACAAAGACCCTGTGTGCCACAACTAAGACTTAGCACAGCCAATAGATAAATACAGGAAAAGAAAAAAGAAAAAAGGCATACTCACAGATCTTGATTTCAAACTCTACAGTGACCAAAGGGGAAGTGTGTGGGGAAATAACAAATTGGGAGATTGCGGCTGACGTATACACACTCCTATATGTAAAAAAGGTAACTAATGAGAGCCTGCTGGATAGCACAGGAAACTGCAATATTCTGCAATGACTTACATGGGGAAAGAATCTAAAAAAGAGGGGATATATGTATATGTATAACTGATTCACTTTGCTCTGTAGCATAAAGTAACACAACATTGTACATCAATGATAATAAATATTAAACATAATAAAAAATCAAACATTAAAAAAAAGATGATTCTGATGGCCTTTCTGTGATATTCAAGTAGCTAGTTGGCTACCTGAGTATCATCTTTGGAGAAATGTTTCAAGTCTTTTTCGCATTTTAAATCATGTTATCATCATTGCTGTTGAACATGAGAATTCTTTATGTATCCTGGATATTGGCCCTATAGCAGACACATGGTTTGCAAACACTTGCTCCTATCTTATAATCTGGCTTTTCACTGTGGGCTGTGTCCTTTGATACACAGAAGATTTGCAGTTTAATGTGTGATTAAACTTGTGTGATTTTACTTCTGTTGGCTGTGCTTTGTTCCACACTTTGTGATAGTCACCATCTACCTACCATCTTCTACCTACCTACCTACCTATCTACCTACCTGTCTCTCCCATCAGAAGCTTCCATAAGCCTCTTATCCCTATCCATCAGAAGGTAAACAGACTGAAAACCATAATCATAGAAAACTAACCAATCTGATCACATGGACCACAGCCTTGTCTAACTCAATGAAACTGTGAGCCATGCCAGGTAGGACCACCCAAGACAAACTGCTCATGGTGGACAGTTCTGACAAAATGTGGTCCACTGGAGAAAGGAAGGGCAAAGCACTTCAGTGTTCCTGCCTTGAGAACCCCATGAACTGTCAGTTCAGTTCAGTTCAGTTGCTCAGTCATGTCTGACTCTTTGCGACCCCATGAATCGCAGCACACCAGGCCTCCCTGTCCATCACCAGCTCCCGGAGTTCACCCAGACTCACGTCCATCGAGTCTGTGATGCCATCCAGCCATCTCATCCTCGGTCGTCCCCTTCTCCTCCTGCCCCCAATCCCTCCCAGCATCAGAGTCTTTTCCAGTGAGTCAACTCTTCTCATGAGGTGGCCAAAGTACTGGAGTTTCAGCTTTAGCATCATTCCCTCCAAAGAAATCCCAGGGTTGATCTCCTTCAGAATGGACTGGTTGGATCTCCTTGCAGTCCAAGGGACTCTCAAGAGTCTTCTCCAACACCACAGTTCAAAGGCATCAATTCTTCGACACTCAGCCTTCTCACAGTCCAGCTCTCACATCCATACATGACCACAGGAAAGGCCATAGCCTTGACTAGGCAGGCCTTAGTCGGCAGAGTAATGTCCCTGCTTTTGAACATGCTGTCCAGGTTGCATGAAAAGGCAGAAATGTCTGACGCTGACAGATGAACTACATTAGCAGGAGCCCAGTATGCCACTGGAGAAGAGTGCAGAGCTAAGTCCAGAAAGAATGCAGGGAGGGAGCCAAAGCAAAAGCAACACCCAGTCGTGGATGTGAGCGGTGACAGAAGCAAGGTCCAGTTCTGTAAAGAGCAATATTTCATAGGAACGTGCAATGTTAGATCCATGAATCGAGGCAAATTGGAAGTGCTCAGACAGGAGACGGCAAGAGTGAACATCAACATTCTAGGAATTGAACTAAAATGGACTGGGATGGGTGAATTTAACTCAGATGACCATTATATCTACTACTGTGGGCAGGAATCCCTTAGAAGAAATGGAGTAGCCATCATGGTCAGCAAAAGAGTCTGAAATGCAGTACTTGGATGCAATGTCAAAAATGACAGAATGATCTCTGTTCGTTACCGAGGCAAACCATTCAATATCACGGTAATCCAAGTAAATGCCCTGATCAGTAATGCTGAAGAAGCTGAAGTTGAACAATTCTATGAAGACCTACAAGACCTTCTAGAAATAACAACCAAAAAATATGTCCTTTTCATTATAGGGGACTGGAATGCAAAAGTAGGAAGTCAAGAAACACCTGGAGTAACAGGCGAATTTGGCCTTGGAATGTAGAATGAAGCAGGGCAAAGGCTAATAGAGTTTTGCCAAGAGAACACACTGCTCACAACAAACACCCTCTTCCAACAACACAAGAGAAGACTCTACACATGGACATCACCAGATGGTCAATATCAAAATAAGATTGATTATATTCTTTGCAGCCAAAGATGGAGAAGCTCTATACAGTCAACAAAAACAAGACTAGGAGCTGACTGTGGCTCAGATCATGAACTCCTTATTGCCAAATTCAGACTTAAATTGAAGAGAGTGGGGAAAACCACTAGACCATTCAGGTATGACCTAAATCAATTTCCTTACAATTATACAGTGGAAGTGAGAAATAGATTTTAAGGACTAGATCTGATAGACAGAGTGCCTGATGAACTATGGACGGAGGTTTGTGACATTGTATAGGAGACAGGGATCAAGACCATCCGCAAGAAAAAGAAATGCAAAAAAGCAAAATGGCTGTCTGAGGAAGCCTTACATATAGCTGTGAAAAGAAGAGAAGTGAAAAGCAAAGGAGAAAAGGAAAGATATATGCACTTAAATGCAGAGTTCCAAAGAATAGCAAGGAGAGATTAAGAAAGCCTTTCTCAGTGATCAGTGCAAAGAAATAGAGGAAAACAATAGAATGGGAAAGACTAGAGATCTCTTCAAGAAAATTAGAGATACCAAGGGAACATTTCATGCAAAGATGGGCTCAATAAAGAACAGAAATGGTATGGACCTAACAGAAGCAGAAGATACTAAGAAGAGATGGCAAGAATATACAGAAGAGCTATACAAAAATGATCTTCATTACCCAGATAATCGTGATGGTGTGCTCGCTCACCTAGAGCCAGACATCCTGGAATGTGAAGTCAAGTGGGCCTTAGAAAGCATCACTACGAACAAAGCTAGTGGAGGTGATGGAATTCCAGTTGAGCTATTTCAAATCCTGAAAGATGATGTTGTGAAAGTGCTGCCCTCAATATGCCAGCAAATTTGGAAAACTCAGCAGTGGTCACAGGATTGGAAAAGGTCAGTTTTCATTCCAATCCCAAGGAAACTCAGTGCCAACGAATGCTCAAACAACCGCACAATTGCACTCATGTCACAGGCTAGTAAAGTAATGCTCAAAATTCTCCAAGCCAGGCTTCAGCAATACGTGAACCATGAACTTCCAGATGTTCAAGCTGGTTTTAGAAAAGGCAGAGGAACTAGAGATCAAATTGCCAACATCCACTGGATCATCAAAAATGCAAGAGAGTTCCAGAAAAACATCTATTTCTGCTTTATTGACTATGCCAAAGCCTTTGACTATGTGGATCACAACAAACTGTGGAAAATTCTCCAATAGATGGGAATACCAGACCACCTGCCTGCCTCTTGAGAAATCTGTATGCAGATCAGGAAGCAACAGTTAGAACTGGACATGGAACAACAGACTGGTTCCAAGTAGGAAAAGCATACATCAAGGCTATATATTGTCACCCTGCTTATTTAACTTATATGCAGAATGCATCATGAGAAATGCTGGGCTGGATGAAGCACAAGCTGGAATCAAGAGTGCCAGGAGAAATACCAACCTCAGATATGCAGATGACACCACCCTTATGGCAGAAAGTGAAGAACTAAAGAGCCTTTTGATGAAAGTGAAAGAGGAGAATGAAAAAGTTGGCCTAACGCTGAACATTCACAAAACGAAGATCATGGCATCTGGTCCCATCACTTCATGGCAAATAGATGGGGAAACAGTAGAAACAGTGTCAGACTTTATTTGTTTTGGCTCCAAAATCACTGCAGATGGTGATTGCAGCCATGAAATTAAAAGATGCTTACTCCTTGGAAGAAAAGTTATGACCAACCTAGACAGCATATTAAAAAGCAGAGATATTACTTTGCCAACAAAGGTCCATCTAGTCAAGGCTATGGTTTTTCCAGTAGTCATGTATGGCTGTGAGAGTTGGACTATAAAGAAAGCTGAGCACAGAAGAATTGATGCTTTTGAACTGTGGTGTTGGAGAAGACTCTTGAGAGTTCCTTGGACTGCAAGGAGATCGAACCAGTCCATCCTAAAGGAAATCAGTCCCTGAATATTTATTGGAAGGACTGATGTTGAAGCTGAAGCTCCAATACTTTGGCCACCTGATGTGAAGAGCTGACTCAAGACCCTGATGCTGGGGAAGATTGAAGATGGGAGGAGAAGGGGACGACAGAGGATGAGATGGTTGGATGGCATCACCAACTCAACGGACTTGAGTTTGAGTATGCTCCAGGAGTTGGTAATGGACAGGGAGGCCTGGTGTGCTGTGGTTCATGGTGTCGCAAACAGTTGGACGAGACTGAGCGACTGAACTGAATGAGCTGACCTACTGTTTTGAGATGCCATTTTCATCAGGTATTGAGTTCCTGCGTATGGCTGGGGCTATTTCTGGCCTTAGTTCAGGTGACAAGCGTCACTGCCCACTGTGTTAACTGTTGAGGCTTTCACTCTCGGTACCCAGTGAGGCCCATTCTCTCATGGCTCTTCCAGCTCAGAGCTCCCGTTTATCCTTATTTATTGTCCCATGTGAACTTCAGTAACAGTAGAAACAGTGACAGTAGAAACCCTTAACAATATTTGTATTACTAGAGTGAAATTTACATGATTAACATAAAGTTACATAATTAACAAAACATCTTTTTGTTACCAAGTTTTCCTAGTTGAAAAAAAGATCTATTTGTTCAAACTTATTTTATGATTTGGAGGAATTTTTTTACAGTTTTCTCCATACGTGTTTTGTACATTTATTGTTACATTTATTCTCAGTTATTTAATTGTTTATGATTATAATGAGGTCTTTTTATGTTTTAATTTGTTATTGAAGTACACTTGATTTATAGTGTTGCGTTAATTTCTGCTGTACAGCAAAGTATATACAAATATATATACGTATTCTTTTCCATTATGGTTTATCCTAGGATATTGAATGTAGTTCCCTGTGCTACCGTAGGACTTTGCTATTTATCCATCCTATATATACTAGTTTGCATCTGCTAATCCCAATTTGGGATGAATGGAGTCTTTTATCTCCTTTCGTCTTCTTATTGAACGTAATCAACTAATTGTAGTGTTTTCATTTTGTACCATTCTGTTACTAAATTCTGAGATTATTTATAGATATTTTTCATGTATTTATAGTATCATCTAAAAACAAAGGTTAACTCTACTCTCCAAATTTTATAATTTTAATTTTCCTCTTTTCTTATTTCATTGTCTATCAGGCACAATGTTAAATAACAGTAGTAATAGTGGACATTCTTGCTTTATATTTGATGTTTTGCACCTTAAAAAATGTTCTGGCATGTGGGATCTTAGTTCCACAACCAGGGGTTGGACTTGTAACCCCTGCATCGGAAGCTCAGAGTCTGAGCCACTGGGCCACGAGGGAAGTGCCACCTGATACTTGATTTTAGTGGGGAAGATGCCGCCAGTGTTTCCCCAAGAGGTGTGGAACGGCCTCTGGGCTGAGAATAACACATTTTATTGTGTTAAAGAAACATTAACTTATTTTATTGAGGGCTTTTTTTCTTGGTCAAGTATGATTATTGACTTTTGTCCTAGTGTGTTCTTTAAAGTGTCTTTAGAAATGATCATATAATGTTTCTCTTTAGATCTTTCAATTTGATAGAATATAATAAATTTCCTGCTCATCAGCTATTCTTGTATTTCTATAATAAACACCACTTGTGTCACGGTAATTATTTTTTGATGCGGTGACTGATGCTATTTGCTAATATTTTATTTAAAATTTTTGCATAGGTTTTAATCATTGAGATTTTGACAATTGTTTGTGTGTTACTGCATTGCATTCAAAGAATATCATCTGTAAAATTTCTGTCTTTTGGGATCAATTGACTTTCTTTGTAGCCTAATTTACAGACAATTTTTATGTATGCTCCTTAAAAAGTGAAAGTGAAAGTCACTCAGTAGTGTCCGACTCTGTGAGACCATGGACTATACAGTCGATGGAATTCTCCAGGCCAGAGTACTAGAGTAGGTAGCCTTTCCCTTCTGCAGGGGATCTTCCCAACCCAGGGATTGAACCCAGGTGTCTCGCACTGCAGGCGGATTCTTTACCAGCTGAGTCACAAGGAAACTCCAAGCATACTGGAGTGGGTATCCTATCCCTTCGCCAGTGGATCTTCCTGACCCAGGGATTGAATTGGGGTCTCCTGCATTGCAGGCAGATTCTTTACCAACTGAGCTATCAGGGAAGATATCAGTATGCTCCTGGGTCACTATCGATATTTTCAGGATATAGACCTGAATAACATATATCTTATTAATGAGGTTATTCATGTCTTCTTTGAACTTCAGGTATTTTGATTTGAATTTATGGTGGATGAGTTTTCATCTATGTATGTTTCTCCTTGCATCCACTGTAATTTCTGCTTTATGAGGTGGATGCTACCTCATTTGGTGAGTATATATTCGTAGGTGGCTTCCCTGGGGCTCAGTGGTAAAGAATCTGTCTGCTAACGCAAGAGACTCGAGTTCGATTCCTGAGTCAGGAAGATCCCCTGGAGGAGGAAATGGCAACCTGCTCCAGTATTCTTGCCTGGAGAATCCCATTGACAGAGGAGCCCGGGGTGCTACAGTCCATGGGTTGCAGAGTCAGACAGGACTCAGCAACTACACAACAGCAACAGTGTCATCGTAACTGTCACAGCTTCATTTTGAGCTGTGTCATTTGGCGTTTCGAGGCGCCCTTTCTCATATTACATCTGTCCGTTGGCTTGCATTCCGCCTCATCTGATGGTGAGGGCACAGCATCCTTTTGTGTTCAGCTCCCCTGCCTTAGGCTTTCACTCTGTCCTGAGCCGCCTTGATTTGTTTGTGTCTATCATGTTTCCTGCAATGCGATCCCTGCCGCCCCCCTCCTCAAGGCCTCTGGCACCCGCTCTCACCACTGGCGGGCTGTACCTTGCTGCTCCTCCTTTCCAGGGGACCCCTCATCTTCACGGAGAGCCTAGCTTTCTTGAGTACCTACGTGCTGTTTACTGAACAAAATGTCTGCGTCTGTCATTTAGGTTTATATTTACACTATTGTTTTTCAGGAGTCCCCACTATTTCTATAATAGAGTGACTTTAAATGAGAGCTTTTGGATGCAGGTTAGAATGGTGATCTTGGAGGTGGTACAGGTGACACCCCCCAGCGCAGCCTGATACAGGGTCCCTCTGATCCTCCCATTGCACTGTGTGTGCAGAGCAGCGATCCCCCTCATACAGGTGGGAGAGGGTGAGGCGAGGCTTCTCAATACTTTGTTCCTCATCCTTTCTTACACAAGCAGTCAGACAATGCAGCTTTCAGATATACCACAGAGGGGCCTGGATGTGGGGATGGATGCTTTTTGGGGCCCCCTAGGCAGAGCTTCACATTATAAGAGGTAAAGTGAGCATAGGTTTATTTTCCTTCTGAAAATGCTAACCTTGCTGAAACTCTGGAGGGTTTTCTTAGTGGAATCTGCTCTGCTGAGGAAACTTTAACAGAAAAGCTTTGTCTCTTGAGGTCAGCGAGAGAATGGTCCTGCCCTCCAGGTCTGGGTAACCTCCAGAGTTCCTTTCTACTGGAAGGTTCAGGCAGGACATCTCAGGGTCCAGATATGTCGTTTCATTTCCAAACTTAGGCCCGAGAAGAATGATCTGCCAGGAGATGGTAATCACTGACATTCATATTTAAAATCACCCAGGGGTTATGTAACAAGATGCTACCTCACGAAGAAACTGAGGTCAGCGCCCAGTCTCAGCACAATAATGCTACTTCTCTTTGGGGTTAGAGACAAGGAGATTATAAACAGCTTCAAATTGCTGCATGTTAAAGGAAACAGAGTCCCTTGGACTTCAAGGGGATCAAACCAGTCAATCCTAAAGGAAATCAACCCTGAATATTCATTGGAATATTGAAGCTGAAGTTCCAATACTTTGGCCACCTGGTGCGGAAGAGCTGACTCATTGGAAAAGACCCTAATGCTGGGAAAGATTGGAGGCAGGAGGAGAATAGGGCAACAGAGGAGGAGATGGTTGGATGGCATCACTGACTCAATGGACATGAGTCTGAACAAAATCTGGGAGATGGTGAAGGACAGAGAAGCCTGACATGCTGCAGTCCTTGGAGTCGCAGAGCATCAGACACAAGTGAGCCACTGAACGACAATAAAGGAACCCCTCCCTCTCTCCAGAAATAAGCTTCTGACTGGGATTTATAGGGCGGCAGTGATGTTGGAACAAGTTTGAGTCTCGCAGTGAGGAGGGAAGATTCACAGGACTATGTCCTCTATGCATCAGCTTGATCCAGTGTTTAGTCTGCGCTTATGCAGAACGGGCCTCTGCAGGCTCTTCTTAGGCAAACCCATCCCCAGGCTTTCAGAGGTTTAGCCACAGCCAGGCAGAGAAAGCAGCCAAATGAACCCATGTGCCTTTGAAACAGCTGCAGGATGACCAAGTCCCTCTGTGTGGCTCTGAAATGTGGTTCTCAAGTTGTGTGCGTCCAAATCAAAGGTTCTTGAAGAAACGCAGGTTGCCAGGCCCTCCGATGGGACTCAGAGGGCAAGGTCAGCGATCTGGGGTTTAAACCTGCCTCTTGGGTGAGCTGATGGGCATGGTCAGTGAACCCGACCCTGAGAACCCCTGGGCCTGATGTGATTTCATTACGGAAGAGGTAGGGGTTAGAATCCAGTTGAGATCTCACTACCTGGGCCGTTGGCCCACTCTTATCCTTTATGATTCAGAGGCATATTCAGCTGGACATGTGGTCAGGGTCAGCATTTGAGGTCTGGACTGTTCTCCGGAGGAGCGTGTGCTCTCCCCGGGGTAGGAGGGCATCCAGGTGGGATGGCACCCCCGGGTGGGAGAGCCTGTCCTGGCCCGTCCCCGAAGCCCCTGGTGCCATCCAGCAGACACAGCCCTGACCGTGGCAGTCCACATGCACCGCTGTGAGCCTGCCTTCCTCGGTGTCCACGGGCAGGGTCTCTGAGACACTTTTTGGTTGGGTTTCATGATGTTTGGTCCACGGGAGGACACTGATTTTGGAGATGCCTTTCAAGCAAAGAGAAATGAAGTGTCGTTGATCGGGAGTGCTGATGGTGTCGTGAGTGGGGTGTGGTGGCTTGGACTCCCTGGGTCCACTCTGTTCCTCGGCAGCTGTGTGTGGAGGCTGAGAGCCCGGGAAGGTGTGGCTGGGTGAGAGCGCTGAGGGCGCATGGCCCGCCCTGGCCCTGTGAGGTCTGTGCTCTTTGCCCCCAGGCCCTGGGGTCTTGTTGACCACTCGCTTTGGCCACAGGAGGAGCTGCTGTTTAGAAGGGTGGCTGAAGAGGCCCGAGGTGGCCCACACCCATGGATCCTGTTCTTCTCAGGAATGCATTAGCAGCGAGACCCACGGCGTCAGCTTGACTCCAAGCAGACCTCTCCGACACCGTGAGGAGATAACCCCAAAGCCTGCGATAAATGATCAACACAGCTTCCTCAGCCACTCTCACCCCCTTAGATGCCCCTAATCCGAGCTAGCTGTGTGGAGAGAGCCCCATCGCAAGCGAGGAGCAGTGAAGCCAGACGTCCCCAGCTCAGCCCCAGACTGCTGAGGTGCCAGCTCAACTTGGGGGTTGGTCAGGCCATCCTGGTCGGGTAAGGAAGCGACTCTCACTGCAGCTGGACGGGAACAAGGCCCTTGCAGAGCCCCCGGGCACTCCACGTGGGTCCTCACCCCCCACTCCTGGTTCCCCTCAGTCTGTCCCATCACAGCCGCAGCGCCTGCTCCTGCCCACCTGCCAGCCCAGCTCCTAAGTCGCTGTCTGCTCAGAGACTTAGCGGGTGCTTTCCCACCACCCAGCAGAGACCCCCGTGTCCCTGAGGAGGGGCTGGCCCCACCAGGCCGGCGCCCCCCAGGGAGGGCAGTCAGGCCCGGCATGCTTGGGCCTCAGCCTCCTGGCACCCTCACACAGGCACAAGACCAGGCGCGTGTGGCCAGCAGAGCTGTGCCTTCCAGAAGCCTGAGGATGAGTGTGCGAGGGCTCATCACGTGAAAACGTGCACGAAGGACTCGCTGTGCGTGGACTTATCAAGACCCAGCAGACAGTGCGTTGAGGTGTGACGCGGGGTGACACTTGTGAGTAGACACACCGTGTTCATACCCCAGCCATCCTCGTGTAGGAGGAACTCCTGCGGCCGGCCGGGACGGCTGGGGCATTCTGTGCCCTGATGAGGCCCCTTGGGGCCTTGACCGTGGTGCAGTGTGTACAGCCCCCCCCCCCCCCCACACACACACACACACACATGCAGACACACACACACAGATATAAACACAGACACACACATAGACACACACACACAAACACAGACACACACACACAGACACGCATAGACACACACACAGACATAAACACAGACACATACCCCCACACAGACACACTCATACACACACACAGACACACCCACACACACACAGACACACCCCCCCCACACACACACACACGCAGACACACACTACATTCAGAAGAGATGCCCGTCTCTCCTAACAGTTGAATTTGACTGGCTGTTCAAAACTCTTCCTTTTTGCACAGTGAAGAGGTTAAGTAGTGACTAAGAGGGGTGGCTTGGTCAGTAAAGAATCTGCCTGCAACACAGGAGACCCGGATTTAATCCCTGGGCTGGGAAGATCCCCTGGAAAGGGGATGGCTGCCCACTCCAGTATTCTTGCCTGGAGAATCCTACGGACAGAAGAGCCTGACAGGCTACAGTCCATGAGGTCACAAAGAGTCGGGCGTGACCTAGCGACTAACCCAAGAAGGGTGGGTAACTGGAGTGCCTCTGAGCTGTGTGGGCATCACTGGGTGGACCACCTGTGAGCACATGGCTAGTGCAGCCCTCGCATGCCGGCACCTGGAGGTGGGCACACACGTGACCTCTGTGCCCGCTCCCCGCTCTGAGCCCCCGTGTGAGTCCGGGTAATGCCCTGCACATCTCCCACTCTCTGCACTGCACGCAGCGTGCCGTGTGCTTGCCGTGCTCTCCCCTCAGCCATCCTGGGAGGCAGATGCTGGGATCCCCATCCTGCAGGAGGGAGACTCCTCCACCCACAGACAGCCGGCCTGTCCCCCATCCCCTCCCCTACTGTCGCTTCGGTCTCTTCCTTTTTTCCAGCCACCGGTGGCCGTGGAGATGAAAGCCACGGATCAATAAAGGACGCTGCTGGTGACTTCTTCATGCTGCCACGGTAGGGACTTCAGGGTCCTGTTTAAACGTCTCTCTGTGTCCAGAACTTGGCCTCTCACAGTGTTTCTCTCTCAAGTTGGCAGATGGCCACGCCCAGGCCCAGCCTGCTTCCCCGGCTTGGGTCACTTGTTAAGAGACCAGCCTCTCTGTTCTGGGCAGGCTCTGGGGTTCCGGAGGAGAGGAGCCAGCGCTCCTCGGCGTCTGTAGGACGAGGGCGCCTGTATGCGACATTGACCCTGCCTACCTCCTGGCCGAAAGCAACATGAACCACGTACATGGATGACTTACAATGGGGAGAGACGTCTGGTTAGGATGTTATGGCAGCATCATGACGTCAGGGACGTGGGTTCCTTCTGTTGCCCCGTGGTCTCACTCCTAAGGCGGGTGTTTGGGTGCTGGTCGCTGCACCCCTCTTCTGGGGAGAAGGGAGAGGCAGCAGGGTACGTGGCAGCTGCCCTTTGCTTCTGCCCCTGGCTCCATGGGGCCTGGGCGCGCTGCATGGCCACTGGCGGCTGGAGCCGTGAGGGCTCTCTCACTGGGGAGGGAGGGAGGTGCGACTGTGGGCCGAGAAATGCACTGGGCTGCCAGCTCCCCCCGAGAGCCCCTTGGGCATCCCGTGGCAGTCACCCCCCGGACTTGGGGGCTGAAGCCTCTCCTGGGAAGCTTGTGAACGATTCCGAATCTGGGAGCCATGGTTAAAGAGTTTGTTTTGTAGGTTCGGGGCAGGGCCCAGGAGCCCCCACTTTGCTCATGCAGCCCTTACTCCTCATCTGGGAGGTTCTGATAAAGGGGTTAGGGACCCACCTGCTTCTTGGGCTCCAGTCAGAAACCAGGAGGAGGGACTCACACTCAAGAATGTGAACCCCCCTGTTTCTCCTCTAGTGAAATAACATGATTCTAACCTGCTTCTTAGACCCCACTGTGGGATCTGTGGAGTGAAAGCAAGTCAGTTCCCCATTGTAAGAAACAGGGATGAAGTTGGCAAACTAGCCTGTTAATTCTGTGAACAGTCCTCTGAATTAATTTGGATATTTTTCTAATCTAGGATTCATTCTTGAAAAAGAATAGCTAATGTAGTTTTGCTTTTAACCCTTAAAGCCTGAAATGAGAAAAGGTTTAACAATCTCAAGAGACTCACGCGGCCATTAGAATTGCTTCTCCCGTGATTTAAAATAAGTCAGAAAGAAGCCAGGGTGTGCAGAATGCCACAGCAAGTCACGAGGTCTACGGTGACAAACTCTTTGGTCACAAAATTAAGGTAGACTCCTTGAAATATGTCCCAGCTCAAACTCACAGCCAAAAGGCACACGCAAAATAAAAGAGCAAAAGTAAAATGCTAAGGTTGTCCTCAAAGCACAAGGACTGTTAAAGAAAAACAGAAAAGAGAGGGAAAATGGTAACACCATCATTCCCTCCTTAACAGTCACATCGTAAATAACTTCCCCCAGCCAGCAGCAAACTCTTTTCATCCACAGCCTGAAGGCAGAGACCTCATATATTAACTGGGATATTCCACCCTGGTTTGACCACAAGACAGTGATTATTTAAAAGTGAAGGCTCCTGCTGATGTGTTTTTCAGAGTGAGTCCCCTGTGGGGTTCAGAACAACTGAACACGAGAAAACACGAGAGGAATCACAAGCCCCCCCCCTTCCCCCCGGCCCATCCTCCCAAGCCGGGCGCAGCCACGGGGCCTTCAAAGGTCACGGCCCTCAGCCTGAGGACCCCAGGTCCTTCCTGGGGCTGGCATCCGGCCACCGCCTGCGAGCTGGCAGTATATGCTCTTGAATATCAGCAGAGAGTGGACGTAGAGGAAAACCCCACCCCACGCAGAGAGGAATGTGAGCCCAGCCTCTGCACCCGCTGAATTGTTGTCTCAGAACCTCAGGACTCCTGTCCCACTAAATGCACTCAGCCCGCCACCTACCCTTGGGGCCCCCGCTCTGCTTTTGCCCTTGTGAAATGTGAGGAGACGATCTTCACAACCCCAAAGTGTATGTGGCTGGATCGTAATCTCCACAAATCATGTTCTCTTCGCTTGATACCTCAACCCTGCAGAACAGGCCACAACATAGCTTTAAAAGAATAAAACCCATGTGTCTGTTTTCACGATATTTGGACAGAAAGTGTATGAATCTGAAGTGTGAATACAGTATCTGTTCTCAATGTCTTTTACATGAATTAAAAAAAATGTTAAAGTAATGTTTGTAAGAACTATTTTTTCCCTAATTCAGCCTTCTCCCTAGGAATGAGGGCAAAAGTCCTCAGAAGATGTCTTGCAGGAAGGATGGGCCAACCCCAGACACAGGGTTCACTCCCTCAGGCAGAGACTGCAGCCCATCTGTGTCTTCCTTCTGGGCACTTGTGCTGGTGGGCCAGGCTCTGCCTAGTCTGGGAAACTTGCTGCCTCCTGTCTTAAATACCCAGAGCCCATCATAATGGTGCTCAGAGCCCATCAGAATAGCACTGCACGGCTCTTCACGCCTGCATTCACTTGGTTCTGCAGGACTCTAGCAAGTCCTTGAGACAGCACTGCCCATCGGTGTGGGGCCCCCCTGCAGGACTGCAGAGGGACGACCCTTTGGAAAGAAGAGGGGCCGGGTGGTGAGGATCCACTTAATTCATTATCCTCTTGGCTCCTTTTCCAGCATTAGGTTCTTTTCTTATGATCTTTAAAAAAATATTTTTTATTGTGGTAAAAGTCACAAAACATAAAACATACTGTTTTAACTGTATTTAACTGTATAGTTCTCTGGCGCTAAATACATTCACATTGCTATGCCCTTCTCACCATCAGCCTTCTCCCAAATTTCTCACCTTCCTAAACTGAAACTCTGTCTCCATTAAACACTAACCCCCCTCCCCCGACTCCCCAGCCCCCTGGCATCCGCCAGTGCACTTTCTGACTATTCTAGGTACCTCTTATAGTTTCTCATGATCTTTTAAAAACAACAATGAATAGCGCCCCAAACACCCCAGCCAGTGGACAGAAGAGTGGTCTAGACACATCTGGAAGTGCCCTGAGCAGGGGGCCCCCACAATATAAAGGCAAGATGAGACCCCTCAATAAACGCATGTAAAAGCGTGCGTGGGACTTACAAAGCTTTTTTCCACCAGAGTTCCATCTGTTTATTGCTCTTTAGACAAAGCTATTTTAAACCCATATGGTATACGTGAGCCATCCCCAGAGAGGAAAGGATCTCTGTCAGAAGCCTCTTGGGGCAGCGGCCTTGCACCCTGGCTGGGCCCTGTGGGGGCCGCAGGGGCCCCTTGGGCAGTACTGTGACTGCCCCACTAATTTATTGCCATGATTACTTCTAAATATGAGTAACAGAGTCTGCAATTTCTCTTTTAATAACACTGAAGTCCAGGACTCTTAAGAAAAAACAATTAAGGCCAATGTAGCCACAAGGTCAGAGACTGTCCATCTCCTTCATGAGACGGGAGACTCTCAGCCGGCTTACGGGGGGCACAATCCTCAGCTTTATCAGGTGGACATTCCTCACGAGGTTCCGTGAGTGGAGGAAGAACGGATGAAAGCAGATTCTCCGAATTCTGCAGCCCTGAAATGAGTCCCCAGCTACGGACCAGGAGCCTCGCATTGCTAGGGCTTCCGGGGGTGGGAGAACAGAGCTGTTCTGCTCAGCTTTCTTGCACAACGCCGGCTTGACTTTGCGTGACCCACGTGTTACTTAGGTGGTTCCAATACTGCGTTTTAAAATAATGCTTGGACCTCTGCCCACGAATTAGTTCAGTCAGACTCTGCCGCTCTTGTCTGTAACGAGACCTGGTGTTTTCGCAGCCAGCATGGCCAGAGGCACGCTAATGTCTCTTGGAGGATGCCGGGTCAGCCACGCCCTCATTATTCCTAATGACTTCAGATCCGAGAGCCTGCCAGAGGGAGGGAGGGGTCTTCTCTCCCCCACTTTCTCTCGAACATAAATACGGATGTTTCACAACCAGACCCTGGCAACCAATCCCTAAAGCCCACATCCATTTCTGGCACTGAGATCTGGAATTCAGGGTGCAGCACGATTAACCTGAGAGGGCGCTGACAGGCATCCAAAGATGAGGGAAAGATTATGCGGATAGGTAGCGCTGAAGACTGGGGTTTCTGAAAAGAGTCACAGTAGGTGTGCTTTGAAGGTCGCAGCCGGCCAAAACCTCTGATCTTAGCAGTGCTGCAGCGTCTCTCTTCATCTTGGGCATGGAGCTGGGGTGGCCAACTCATCTGTGTTTGTCCCGACCTTTCTTGGCTTCAGCACCGAACACCCTGCGTCCCAGGAGACCCTTCAGTCATAATAAAGATGAGATGCTTGGTTACCCTCCAGGGTGCAGAGGCGTTGGAGATGTAAGTACACGTGATGCATTTCAAAGAGTGATGTTAAAAATGAATGTTTCTGTTGTGCCTTCTTCCAGGACATGTGTATGTTATTCTCCACTTGTCACTGAAGGAGGAAGAGGCGTTTCAAAAGTGGCACCCTCAGTCCCTGAGCCAGTCAGCGGGACTTCCTGATGCTG
Source organism: Ovis canadensis (assembly GCF_042477335.2). Taxonomy (NCBI): domain Eukaryota; kingdom Metazoa; phylum Chordata; class Mammalia; order Artiodactyla; family Bovidae; genus Ovis; species Ovis canadensis. The sequence goes on from NC_091246.1 coordinate 112,763,379, forward strand.
GTAGCCCAGCTGTCCTGAGGGCGCGGCACAGACAGCCTTTAGACCCCAGAACAGCTCTGGAGACCCCTTCTTAAGGCTGAGCGCCCCTTCCCCAGCATGTGCTCCTTCTAAAGAGGACTCAGTGCCGTGCTGTCTGGCTGCTGGCCGGAGCAGACTTTTCAGGGAGCTCAGCTCAAGGAAGCGTGGTGTGATTCCCTTGCGCTCAGCCTCTAAAGAGTTGCCAGTGAAACAGGAAAGTCATTTTTTTCTGAAGATATTTTTGGTGACATGTGTCTGTTTCTTGTGGACGGGTCACCTGCTGAGAAGGACTTGGAAGCGGAGGTGAATTGAATTAAAGAGCCTGCTTTAATTCAGCTTCCATTTGGGGCAAATGCCTCGGAGTGCGGACGCAAAGAACTATGCACAGCTGCACCTTGGATGGAATGATCACCCCAGAACACACTCATCCACTGAGTTATGGAAACGCAAACCGAGACCTCGATGGGAGATAAACTGCTCGGAGCATCGTGTCCAAATCAGAGGAAACTGCGGACCTTCCTCCAGGCTCAGTTACCACCGTTACTCTGAGGAAGCCTATGCTGAAGCCGGAGGGATGCCTCTCGATTCCCCAGCTTCGTGGAGAGGCAGTGCTCTCAGCGCCTTGGAGACAATGCCACGCCCTTAGCAGAGGACAGGAAGGAAGCGGGAGTGGGTACTGGGACAGGCTGGGCGAAGCCCCAGGCCCCAAACATGGTCTGTAGTTGGTGGGAATGCAGGGATTTCAGGAGGATGCACCCTGAGGAGGATGCACCCTGGGAAGGCTGCCCCTTCCTGACCCTCCAGCACCTGTTTCATGGATCAGAGCAGCGAGAGGAGGACAGATACCAAAGAGGCTGGAGCACGTCATGTAAGTTGGGGCCCAAAACCAAAAATCCACCAGCAGCAGCGGCTCTGAGGTGGGAGAAGGGCTTGAAGAGGAGCAGCGTCTGCCGAGGGTTCTCCTGTGACGACCTTCCTCCTGCTGCTGCAGTTGTAGCTCAAGGCCTTTGGTAACAGCTTGTGTTTCTCGGGGAGCAAGGCTGTGCTGATACAGGCCACAGGGTGTAGGTCTCAGGGAGACTCACACGGTGACACTCCATGAATATCACGGTGTTTGGGAGAAGATTAATGCCGACGACATCAGACGTATCAGGTGAGGCGGAGAACACTGGGCATGATTCAGACGTGCCCCAGGTGTGCAGGCCACTGTGCTCGAGCACATGGAGCTGGTCGCAGCCTGTGTGTGTGTGTGTGTGTGTGTGGGGCCTGGTCCAGACCACACACTCCTGGATGCTGCTCCTGCTGGGACCCTATGCTGAGGGACAAGCTGGCCCCTTGGTAGGGGGGACAGAGTCCTCTGGGAGTTGTGGAGTGAGTCCATGGTCAGGGAGTGGCTCTCCAAGTGGCAGGACCCACAGTGCCCACACTTGAGAGCAGCCTATGGGCTGTGCTCTCATCCCGGTGGACCAGGAGGCAGAGGAGCAGAGCCTGAGGGCGTGGAGGCCCTGTTACATCCCTGTCCTCAGGGTCTCTTACCCTAACAGCAAGGTTTTATTTCGCTGGTGCTAGTACAGCTGAGTTCTCTCTCAACCCTCAGGAGGGGGGAGGCGCAGGAGGAAGACTCTCAGCTCAGTTCCTTCCAAGGACGCACCAGAGTCATGACAACAGAGAGAACACTCCCTCTGGGGAAGATGTCAAAGAGCAGGATTGCTCTTCTAGCATCAGGGGTGTAGAGGAAGGGAGGTGGGGAGGAGGGGCAGAGGCATGACCTGACCTGGCGCATGCCCCCAGCGGGTGACACACAGTGGGAGGGGACGTCGCAGATGCAGAGTCCCCCTGGAGGAGAGAGGGGTTCCAGCCATTCATCGGGCACCCCAGCCCTGGGGACCTGCACCAGGATGATGAGCTGCTCAGCTGGGTCTGAGAAGCAGCAGGGCTCAGGACAGGAAAGCTGGAGGGCGGTGGGAAGCCGGGACTTCACTCCTAAAGGCCAGGCACGTGCTCACTCCCCTGAGTCCCAGCATGGGGGCAGCAGAGAAGCACCTGGTGCCCCACCCCCCAGCTCCTGCCAGCCCCTCACCCTGACCACGGAAGCCCCTGTAGATCTGGGGAGGCCCCTGCCTTGCTGGGCTCCACCTCTAACCCTACTCAGCCCCCATCAAGGCAGTGGCCACAACTCCATGAAAAACGCTTGGCCTGCACTCGCCTCACTTCCCAGCCTTCTTTCAAAGCCACCAGCACACACAGTCTGCACAGGGCACTCTTGTTCAAACACACACGCTCAGACAGGGAGAGGTAACCGCCTACCTTGTCCACAGAGACAGAGAAAGTCAGATAAATGAGGGGGCTGGGGAATGCATTCCAAATGAAAGAACAAGATAAAACTCCAGAAAAAAAAAAAAAACCCACAAAACTCTAATGAAACAGAGGTAGGTAATTTACCTGATAAAAAGTTCAACAATCATAAAAATGCTCTCTGAACTTGGAAGAAGAACAGAGGAACACAGAACTTCAACAAAGCATCAGAAAATACTAAACTTTCCTGGTATAGAATCTGCCTCTCAATGCGGGGGACTGGGGTTGGATCCCTGGTCTGGGAAGATCCCACATGCCTCAGAGCAGCTAATCTGGTGTGGCACAGTTGCTGAGCCTGTGCTCCAGAGCCTGTAAGCCATAACTAGTGAGCCCATGAGCAGGGACTACTAAAGCCTGCTCACTGCAACTGCTGAGCCTATGAGCTGCAGCTGCTGAAGCTCATGAGCTCTGGAACTCATGCTCTGTAGCCAGAGTGGCCAGCCACTGGACTGAGAAACCCGTGCGCCATAACTAGTGAGTAGCCCCCGCCCTCACAATTAGAGAACACCCATGCAGCTTTCAACAAGGCCCTGAGCACCACCGACAAATAAAATTAATTAATTAAAAAAAAGAAAAAATACAAAGAAGACCCAGTCAGAGCTGAAGAACACAGTCTCTGAAATGAAAAACACACTGCAGGGAATCAAGAACAGCTTAGATGATGCAGGAGAAGAAATCAGTGGGAAAGAGTAGGAATCCCACAGTCACAACAGCAAAAAGAGAACAAGACCTAAGAACAATGAGGATAATTTAAGGAGCAACGGTAGCAACTCACGTTAGCATGAGAGGCTTCCTGGAAGGAGAAGAGAGTAAGAAAGGCAGAGAACACACTTGACATAAGAGTGGCTGAAAACTTCCCTGGCTGGGATGGAAGCAGACACGTAGGTGTAGAAAGCACAGCGTCCCAAACAGGACAAACTCGAAGGGGTGCACACCAAGCAAGGGTGTAATTAAAATGGCAAAAGTGACAGAATTTTAAAGGCTGCAATAAAAAGCAAAGAGTCAACTATCCCCCCATAAAGCTAATAGCTGATTTTCCAGCAGAAACTCTGCAGCCAGAAGGGAGTGGCGGCGTACGAAAAGTATTAGAAGGAAAAAACCCTAAAACCAGGAACAGTCTACCCAGCATGTCCATGCTGATTTTCAAAGAAACTGAATACAACAAGCGTTCAAAATGAAACACGTGTTCACTTCTGCCTGTCTCACTGGTAAGGGTTCAGACAACTTCCACCTTACAGTCAAGAAGGTGGCAGAAGAGCCTTGCTTCCAGCAGTAAGAGCTTGTACAGTCTTCACAGAGGACACTGTGACCATTATTTCAGGAGTCTAAAGTCTATCTACTCTTTCATTGAAAAAAATTACATTCCTAGAGGTCTGTCCTAAGAAAAAGGTAAAACCCTCAAACATGTACAACAACCTATGTTAGTATTTGCACAGCAAAAATATCTGAACACCAAACTATAAGCAGTAAACGCCTCTGGTGGCAGGGATTCCCTTTTCATATATTTTAAGCTACCTAAAACGTTTTATGAGATGAAAAGTCTTTTTTCAGTTTTGGGGGACAGTGGTGCTGAGGTCAAATGGTGGCAGGTGCAGAGCCGGGGGTAGGTTAGGGCACTGACGGGCACTGTGGCCCAGCCCCCACGCTCTGCAGGCCCATCTTTGGTCCAGCGGCCTTGCTTGTCTGCTGCTCATTTTCTTAGATTCCAAGGCTGGCCTCCATGCCAGTCTTCAGGTCCACTTGCCTCCACACTGGCCGGAGCCCTGACTTCACACTTAGCTCCCTGCAGGTTTGAGACCCTCCCTGGAAAGCGGAGCCCTGGGGGGAACATGCTGGGAGACTCTGACTTATGCGGACTTGCCTGGAGAACTTGTTACAGAGACACTTTCCATTCCCAGAGGTTCTGCCTCTGGTTGAGCCAGGGGCCAGGCATCTCTCAAATGAATCCGGTAGCAGTCAGGCCCGAGTACCTTGGCACTAGGGACTGAAATCAGGGCCCAGGCCAGAGCACAAGGGAGATTCTTGAAGGGCTTGTGACGACTGCTGGACATCCCAGAGGGTGGGTCATGGCCTGCTTGATCTCCAACACAAACATTCTCAGCTTCAGAAGGCATTCAATGCAGGATTTCAAATGAACACAGGATAAAACTGGCGCTGGGCTGCCTTCCTCTCTCCTGATGGCCAGAGTGGACACTGGCAGCCACACAGACATCTGACCAGTGCGAGGCTGTGTTTCCATTTCTGGGAGCAGCACAGCTCTGCAGAGGCGAATCAGCTGAGAGCTGGTTAATCCTCTGCTTGCCGGGGGTCCAGCAGCCTCGCTGAGCCATGCCTGAGTCTCGGCTGAGTCACCAGCATGGACGCAGTTGGCAGCAGGTGCGGCCCCAGGACAGCTCTGCCCAGTCGCTACAACAGGAATTCTCAGAGACATGCACTTCCTTCAACGTCTTCCCTATTAATCACGCACAGTCAGTTCATTTCAGTTCAGTTGGTCAGTCATGTCCAACTCTTTGCAACCCCTTGGACCACAGCACACCAGGCCTCCCTGTCCATCACTAATTCCTGGAGTCTGCTCAAACTCATGTCCATTGAGTCGGTGATGCCATCCAACCATCTCATCCTCTGTCATCCCCTTCTCCTCCTGCCTTCAATCTTTCCCAGCATCAGGGTTTTTCCTAATGAGTCAGCTCTTTGCAGCAGGTGGCCAAAGTATTGGAGTTTCAGCTTCAACATCAGTCCTTCCAATGAACACCCAGGACTGATTTCCTTTAGGATCAGGACTGGTTGGATCTCCTTGTAGTCCAAGGGACTCTCAAGAGTCTTCTCCAACATCACAGTTCAAAAGCATCAATTCTTCTGTGCTCAGCCTTCTTTATAGTCCAACTCTCACATCCATACATGACTACTGGAAAAACCTGGTCTTGATAAGAAGGACCTTTGTTGGCAAAGTAATATCTCTGCTTTTTAATATGCTGTCTAGTTTGGTCATAACTTTCCTTCCAAGGAGTAAGCATCTTTTAATTTCACGGCTGCAATCACCATCTGCAGTGATTTTGGAGCCCCCCCCCCCAATAAAGTCAGCCACTGTTTCCACTGTTTCCCCATCTATTTCCCATGAAGTGATGGGACCAGATGCCATGATCTTTGTTTTCTGAATGTTGAGCTCTAAGCCAAGTTTTTCACTCTCCTCTTTCACTTTCAGCAAGAGGCTCTTCAGTTCTTCTTGACTTTCTGCCATAAGGGCAGTGCCATCTGCATATCTGAGGTTATTGATATTTCTCCTGGCAATCTTGATTCCAGCTTGTGTTTCTTCCAGCCTAGCATTTCTCATAATGTACTCTGCATATAAGTTAAATAAGCAGGGTGACAATATACAGCCTTGACGTACTCCTTTTCCTATTTGGAACCAGTCCGTCGTTCCATGTCCGGTTCTAACTGTTTCTCCCTGACCTGCATACAGGCTTCTCCAGAGGCAGGTCAGGTGGTCTGGTATTCCCATCTCTTTCACAGTTTTCCACAGTTTATTGTGATCATGCACACTATTGATATTCATACTGTGACACTGTAAAGTTCGCTTTATGGAAACAGGCCCTCTGCTCCCTGCAGACTCTTTGCGCCTCCACCAGGCACAAAGCGCCCATGCGTCCGGCTCTTTTGTCATGTCTAGAGATGCTACGACTCAGAAGCTCGTCCATCATTTTGTCAGAGTGCTGGGCTTATTGTTAAGTCAGCCGTGCGGTGATTTCAGTTAATAAGATTTTATGAGATTTCTCTAAAGGATTTCCTAAAGGAAATTCACCCTGAATATTCATTGGAAGGATTGATGCTGAAGCTGAAACTCCAGTACATTGACCACCTGATGTGAAGAGCTGACTCATTGGAAAAGACCCTGAAGCTGGGAAAGATTGAAGGCAGGAGGAAAAGGGGATGACAGAGGATGAGATGGTTGGGTGGCATCACTGACTCAGTGGACATGAGTTTGAGCAAGCTCTGGGAGTTGGTGATAGACTGGGAAGCCTGGTGTGCTGCAGTCCATGGAGTTGCATAGAGCTGGACACGACTGAGCGACTGAACAACAACAATGAGATTTCTCTGGTGCTGAGACTCCTCCTTTGATTGGCTTCCAGTCTTGTCTAAACTAAGTTAGAACCCAGGAACATATGGATGGTGGATGTGGGGTTTGCTCTGGTTCCTGTGACAGTCCGAGATGACAGGGATGTCTGGTTTGGTATCTGCAGGCATCTTTGTTCCTCTGGGTTTCCATGGCACTGCTGGGGTCACTGTCCCACCCCCAGCTCCCTGGAACTTGTCAGCTGCTCTGACCTTCCTCCCCTCCTTGTTCCCATCACAACTCTCATGATCTTGTTTCTAAAGGAGGAGTTTTAGTGTAAGGTTAGAAACATCTACCCTGCTTCATTGACTAAGATACAGCCTTTGACTGTGCGGATCACAGCAAACTGTGGAAAATTCTTGAAGATATGGGAATACTAGACCACCTTACCTGCCTCTGACAAAGCTGCATGCAGGACAAGAAGCAACAGTTATAACTGGACATGGAACAACAGATTGGCTCAAAAGTGGGAAAGGAGTACATCAAGGCTGTATATTGTCATCCTGCTTGTTTAACTTAAATGCAGAGAACATCATGAGAAATGCTGGGCTGGATGACTCACAAGCTGGAATCAAGATTGCCGGGAGAAATACCGACAACCTCAGATATGCAGGTGATACCACTTTATTGGCAGAAAGTGAAGAGGAACTGAAGAGCCTCTTGATGAAGGTGAAAGAGGAGAGTGAAAAAGTTGGCTTAAAGCTAAACATTTGGGCCTCCCTGGTAGCTCAGTGGTAAAGAATCTGCCTGCCAGTGAAGGAGACACAGGTTCAATCCCTGATCCAGGAAAATCCCACATGCCTCAGAGCAACTAAGCCCGTGCACCACAACCACTGACTGACTGTGCTCTAGAGTCCAGGAGCCACCGCAACTGAGCTCAGGCACCACAGTTACGCTCTGGAGCCTGTGCTCCGCAATACAAGAAGCCCATGCACTACAGCTAGGGAGCAGCCCCCACTCCTGACAACTGCAGAGACACCTGCGCAGAAGCGAAGCCCCGGTCTAGCCAGAAATGAAGAAATAACCTCAGCATTCAAAAAGCGAAGATCATGGCAGCCAGTCCCATCCCTCCATGGCAAATAGATGGGGAAATGATGGAAACAGTGATAGATTATTCTCCTGGGCTCCAAAATCACTGCGGATGGTGACTGCAGCCATGAAATTAAAAGATGATTGCTCCTTGGAAGAAAAACTATGACAAACCTAGAGAGTATATTAAAAAGCAGAGACATAACTTTGCTGACAACGGTTCATTTAGTCATAACTATGGTTTTTCCAGTAGTCATGTATGGATGTGAGAGCTGGACCATAAAGAAGGCTGAGCGCCAAAGAATTGATGCTTTTGAACTATGGTGTTGGAGAGGGCTCTTGAGATTCTCTTGGACAGCAAGGAGATCAAACCAGTCATTCTGAAAGAAAATCAGTCCTGAATATTCATTGGAAGGTCTGATGCTGAAGCTCCAATACTTTGGCCACTTGATGCAAAGAGCCAGGTCATTGGAAAAGACCCTGATGCTGGGAAAGATTGAGAGCAAGAGGAGAAGGGGATGACAGAGGATCAGATGGTTGGATGGCATCACTACCTTAATGGACATGAATTTCAGTAAACTCAGGGAGCTGGTGATGGACAGGGGAGCCTGGCGAGCTGCACCCCGGGGTCACAAAGGGTCAGACAGGATGTAGTGACTGAACGGCATGAGGCGCCTAACGTAGAGTAGCGCTCACCAGACTGTTCCATGAGTGACTCCACGAGGTGGCCCTGGATCGAGAGGATTCCCTGCCTGAGGACGTGTGGGGAACGCTGCACTCTCTGCTCTGCTGGGGATTTACAGGGCGCATCAGCACAATCCACTCTGAAATGTCAGCAATGGGAAAGACAGAACTGTGTGCCTTTAATCCCAGTGCTTCCCAGACTGCTGGACTGGCCAGAAAGCTCGCTATTTTTGTGAGCTGGGAAACATCGAACGAACTTTCTGGCCAACTCAATACTTTGACCTTTGGATACTTTTTGGCATCCTGGGACATTTTGGGAAGTATTGCAGGAGACCAGCTCCACCACACTGAACAGGCCCCCTAAGCTGGTGAAATCTATGGGCCTCGTATATAATGAAGGAATAATAGTAGCCTGTAGCGGGAATTACTCTAAAAATCAGAAGAAACACCCTAAGGAAAACACAAAGGCAAACCTAAGCAGAGTTAACATGGAGATTTCTTATATTCTACAAAAGAAAGCTTTTTCCTATAATTATTGATAACTTATAATAGAATGTTATTGATAAAATTGTACATAATTGCACATAATTACTGTAATTAACTGGGCACATTTTCATCTGAAGGACAGGCGGTTACTCTCTTGCAACTCTACTCCGGAGCAAATTGATAGCCTTAAATAGACTTCAGAACATGAAGTCCCCTATGTAAATATTCTCGGATGATGAACAGACTGCTGCTGTTTTTTCCCTCAGGAAAATCAGTCCTGAGAGCCTGTGAACTGTAGCTGAGGCAAGTCAGGAGGTTTGTCTGTAAGAAGGTGGATGTAAGAAGGTGTAAGAACTGTAGCTGAGGCAAGTCAGGAGGTTTGTCTGTAAGAAGGAGTGTGCAGGCAGCTCTGGGCTGCACAGGCTCTCACCCCAACAGTCAGCACGTCACTGGAGGCCAGCCTGGACTCGATGGGAGCAGAGTCCCCCCCAAGGGTGGCTCAGGAAGACCTGCACGTCACAGCCTGGTTTTAACATGGAACCCCCGAAGCTGCCCTCCAGGAACCAGTTTTCTGCAGCTCCATGGATGTTAACAGTTCCTCACTCTAATTTTTCTTCCAGCATCTGAGGTGACCGAGAAGGCCCATTCAGGCAGGGCGGGGAGCAGAGCCGAGCTGCTGGGGTTGAGTCGGGGGTGACCCACCTGCGCCTCCACTCCTGGAGCCCCATCTGGTGGGGCTGCCTCCCCACTCAGTGTCTCCGGGTGGCTGGAACAGCCTCCAGACACTCCCCTGGAATTCAGTTTCTCTGGCTCCTGAACACATGTCCCTCACGGCTCTTGTCCCCTGGACACAGCTGTGTGTCCCCCTGCCACTGCCCGTCCTGGACACCAAGCGCCGTTCAGCGGGAGGAGTGTGTTCTCCTGTGCTCGCTGCGCAGCCGGTCTCAGCGCTTGCAGACGTTCGAGGCGGCTGCACGGACACCTGCAGGCTCGCCCTGGCTACAGGGTCCCTGTCCTGGGCTCTGACGTCCCCACTGTCTGGCTCTGCTCCTCCTGCCGTTGGAGACCTGAGGGTAGAAACGAGGGAGGGCTGAGTGCCTGGAGGCCCAGGCTGTGCAGACAGGGCAGTGCTGCGCCCCAGGCCAGCGGGCAGGGGCAGTGGCCAGGGCCCCCTCGCCCGGAAGGGAGCCAGGCAAGACCCCGGGCCAGGTCGCGTGATGGCCGAGGCCGTGCTTCACTGCACAACCGCTGTACCCTTGCATGGACCTTCTCTTGCTCATGCTGACTGAAGCTTGTTCAGTTACCCGCAAATGCATCCTCCTCTCTGTTCAGATCAGGCAACTGAGGCCTGAGGGAACCCAAACAGAGGACGGATGTGGGGGGCCTTCCTCCCGGGTTGTGTTCAGCTCCAGGGCTTCTCAGCGTGGCCCCCGGTCAGTGCTGGCAGGGCCGAGGCCTGGCTCTTCCTCACCAGCTAGGTGTGGCTCCACTTCTCATGTGGAGGAAGAGTCACTGCTCTGGGGGTGTGGGGAGAAGTGGGACCCCGCCTACAGCTGGTGGGAACAGAAACTTGTGCAGCCACTATGGAGAACAGTGTGGAGGTTCATCAAAAAACCGGAGTTTCTGTATGATGCAGCGATCCCACTGCTGGGCACAGACCCAGAGAAAACTCTAATTGCAAAAGACACGTGCACCCCAGTACTCGCTGCAGCAGCTCACAGCAGCCAGGACATGGAAACAACCTAACTGTCCATCAGCAGATGAGCGGCTAAAGACGTGGTACATATATACGATGGAATATCACTCAGCCATGAAAGAATGGAACAATGCCATTCACAGCAACATGGGTGGGCTGAGAGATTATCACACTGAGTGAAGTAGGAGAGAAGTATCACACGATTTCACTTATGTGTGGAATCTAAAGAACTGATACGAATGAACTTATTTACAAAAGCAATAGACTCACAGATTTTGAGAACAAACTTATGGTTGCCAAGGGGAGGTAGGCGAAAGATAAACTGGGATTTGGGATTAACAGATACTATATACAAAATAGACAATCACCAAGGACCTACTGTATAGAAACAGAAACTATACTCAGTATTTAGTAATATCCTGTAAAAGATATAAAATAATATCCTATAAAAGAAGAGAATATGAAAATTATTTTATATATATATATATATATATATAAAACAATCACTTTGCTACCCACCTAAAGATATCACAACACTGGGACTCAGGTACAGGCCAATTAAAAAAAAAAAAAGAAAGAAAGGCCACTGCCTCTAACACACTTGGACTGAGCTGACACTCCCGAGATGCTCTGGATCACAGTGGCCGCGAGCCGCCCTGCTGACCCGCGGCTACTGGTGCCCGAACAGCCCTGCTCTGAAACAACCCATCCTGTCTCCTCCAGTCTGTCAGGCTACAGACACATTATGTGTTGGATCTTTTCTTGTTTATAAATAAACAATGTGTCAAAAAGCTAGAATTTTTGGACCTAGGTTGTAACCAGCTAAGCATATTTTAAAACGGAGAAGGAAGGAAAGAAAGGGCTCACGGCAAATCCAAACTTGCAGAAGGGAGAAGGAGCGAGACAAAGGAAGCGGTGATAAATCGTGATTTCTCAATACCCTTGCATCACATACAGGAGGCAGGGAAGGACGCTGTTGGCCAGGCTCTCCCCAGGCGGAGCTGACTCTGCATCACGACACTACACCCTTGCTCAGGAGTCAACTTCTGCTTTGCAAGGAAGACCCCCTCCAGTGTTCCAGAATACACCCACTACTCTCCCGAGACAACCCAAGGCTCCCAGCCTCCAGTCCCCTAGGAGCCACCAGTCACAGGGTGGGTCTTCCTTATACCCCCTGCTGGATTGTGACGACATAATAACTATCCTGGTTTCTGAACAGAAGACCTTAATGCATCCTGCCCACCCAACGATTATGGCTTTTTACTCTGACAAATAAACCCTGACAAATACTGAGTTTACTTTTGTCCTCGAGTTGGGTCACAAGGTTGAGATGAATACAGAGTGAGCAGAGACAAAACCCCAAATGACAGAGAAGGTCAGAAGAGGGGCTGGCTGTTTCCAAGCGGAGCTTCTCCAGGAGATGAGCTTCTATTTAACGTTTAGAGAAGATGTGCCTGAAGGGAGAAAGTGGTGATTTATGCAAGAGAAGTCACGGAAATAGTTTTTGAGCAGAGGTTTAAAATATTTTTATTATAAAAATCAAATGTTTTGTTTTGCAAAGGGAGGAAATAGTATTAAAGTATACAAATATTTATAAGTAGAAATCCTCTATCCTCTTAGTCCAAGCCGCAGAAGTGGCCTCTATAAGTAGGATGATAGGTGCTTATGCAGAAACTGTCTACATAAATGTATCTATATATAAACTCTATTGTGGCTGAATTACATGTGGATGGATGTGTGTGCTGTCACGTCTGACTCTGTGTGACCCCATGGACTGTAGCCCACAAGACTCCTCTGACCGTGAGATTTCCAGGCAAAATATGGGAGTGGGTTGCCATTTCCTCTTCCAGGGGAGCTTCCCAACCCAGGGATTGAACTGCGTCTTTTGCATCTCCTGCACTGGCAGGCGGGTTCTTTACCAGTAGTGCCACACATATACCGTTTTACAGCGGCCTTTTTTCAATTAAAATATAATTTGTACACCTATCTCTGTATCTATCTATTTATCCATCCATCCATCCATCCATCCATCCACCCATTTATCTGTCTGTTCTCTATCCATCCATCCATCCATTTCTCTCTCTCTGTATCTAGCTATCCACACATAACTTATTCTGATCATGGTACAACTATCCAAAACTGATTTGACCAGTCCTCTACCGGTACTTGGAATGTTTCCATTTTTTTTTTGTCTCTTCCATTCTTGTACATTAATTTTCATCCCTGTGGGAGTCCACCTTCCGAGTGAATTACTGGGAGTGGAAAAGTGGGCTCCAAGGTGAGGTGATTCATAACTGTGGCCAATCCTGCCAAGTTCTCCAAATACAGGACCAGCATTTCTGTCTACGGTGAGCTGATCAAACTTCAGCTCAGATCCCTCACTTCCACACGATTCTCCCACAGCCTAGAATCTTGAAATGTGTAGCTGTTTCTATTATTTTTGTGAAATTAGCAAAGTAAGATATTTTAACTATAATTGGTGGTGATTCCCCTGCCATCATACCCCTCACCTGGCAGGTGGAATTGAGAGAACTGGGGGGCATTTGGGGCCAGGCTTAAAGGAAGCTGAGTTGGGAATATGCTATTTTAGGTCAAATTGGTAAAGACCTTTCACTCTGACTGGTGAGCTCCTTCTCACTCCTAGGGCCCCTTCAAAGGCTCCCCACAGAGCAGTGAACCTCCTTCCTAAGGGTAAGTCTCCACTTGGTCACAGTGCCCCGCCCCCGCAGCATGACACGACATTGCAGCCTAATATGCTCTGTGCTTGCTCCCTCCACCACGTTAGAGCAGGAGCTTCTGCAGGTGGAGCTGTGTCTCGTCCATCTTTAAATCCACAGAACCCAGCGTGGGGTCTGGCGCTAACAGGACATTCCTGTGGCGTGTGCGCAAGATCTTGAAATATGATTTAAAGGGAGGATCAAGTGGTACACCCAAACCACCAGGAAATCTTACCACAGGCACGTTTATCCCTGTGTAAGTGGGTGTGGGTAGGTGGTGGTGACTGGCCACAGAATGCTCTGTTGAGGGGGTGGAAGTAAAACCTGCAGGGCAGAATCTCACACCCACGTGTCTCAGACCTATGTCCCGGGACTGAGGGCACCCGCATTCTCTCTCCTGCTCAAGGATATCCCCCAGAATCTGGAGTCATGGGCTCGATTCATTATAAACAGGAAATTCACTGTTTATTCACTATAAACTCGTTTACTCCAATACAATCATCTTTTACATAAGTGAAACTGCTAACATCTAGAGAGGCATGATGTTGGCATCAAAATAACAGTACACGTACTTTAATAAATACTCAATCATATAATTACAAGTAGAAAATGTCTTGGATAAAGGCCTCTAAGTCTTTGAACCGTATATGGTAAGTGATGTGATCTGCAGAGGAAAGCAGATGCTGTGGGAGTTGGGGGTGGGGGGCCACATCACATACTTCTGGTGTCATCCCATCTGTTTATTTCCCAGTACAGACCTTCCCAGGGTGGGGTGGGGCTTCTTAGGCGGCATTAGTGGTAAAGAATCCGCCTGCCAATGCAGGAGATGCAAGGGACACGGGTTCAACTCCTGAGCTGGAAAGATTCCCCTGGAGAAGGTAATGGCAAGCTGGAAAATTCCATGGACAGAGAAGCCTGGCGGGCTATAGTCCATAGGGTCACAAAGAGTTGGACATGACTGGACAACTAAGTGTGCACACACGCACACACCCATGCAGTCCTTCTGAGTAAATCCTTGTGCTCTAGAGGTGCGAGTTTCTCATTTACTCTTGCCTTCCTCTTACCTGCTCTCCTCTGCGGAGCACAGTGGAGTTGGGGAGGTTAAAATAACCTGCTATTACTTGGTTCTAGACCTGCCCACTGACAGTGATTGTTAAGGAACCCACATTTTTCAGGAGCCTCTCCACGCAGACCAGGGAAGGAAGGAAGTCATTAGTTCTCTAATAGCTTCTTGTCCAGTCTGCTCATCCACACCTTCGGCTCACCCGGCATTCACCCGGGAAAGTGAGCCTCACAATGACAAGCTCAAAGGTATTCAACCTCTAGCTGTAGGAATAGATAATTCACAGACTTGGAATGGATAACGCTCTAAGAAGATTCTGTTCATTGGGATTCCTCTTTGAAAGTCTGAAGTCCAGGAAAGTTTCTACAGAGAGTTAGTTAGATTTCCTCTGTCGTGATCTACTTGAATGTACTAGAGAGTAATACTGTCTGCTCAGTGTGGGACAGCTTCAAATACAGATACATCACAGGACACACAACTTGTAAGCTGTTACTGACAGATTCCAGAAGCGTATTGTCAGGTATTGAATGTCCAGTCGACACCAGCTGTACATAAGATCTTCTCAGTGACGTCTGTGTGCTCATTGGTATCATAGCACAACTGAGGACCAGCGAGGTCAATCCATTCATCGAAGGTTACAGAACAGAGCCTGCATTCAAATCCAAGCTGGTCTGACCCAAATGCCTGCCCTTCCCACTATGCGGGTTTCATTACGTTCTATACAAGCTGATAGTGCATCCCTTTTTGTGTTATAGACATCTGCAGATATTTTATAGGATGGTGGGTCCCTCTCCCCTCACTGACCCCTGCTTTTTAAGATGACTCCTTAAATAGCACCCTGCTTGCCCGGTATAGTAACTAAGCAGCCAGGAACAAAGGGTCCCTTTGGGACCAGGGCTGGGCTTGCCCTACTCTTCCTTTTCCACCTCCCTTGCTTACAGCCAGCACCTTTCTTCTCTGCCACTCACCCCATCAAGTAACTCCTTCCCTATCTGCTCTTTTGTCAAAGCTTCCGCAGTGCTTCGGAAATAAACACACAATTCCTTTTCCTGTAACTTCTGCTTCTATATTTTCATCCATCAGTCCACAGTTTCCCCCAGGTGACTGAGAAATATCGGAGAGCCAAGAACAACCCACCTAAAACCAGGGGCTGCAAACACCCCACACTCTGAACCACACAGACAGCACCACTCTCCAAGCTGTTCTAGACCCATCTAACTCAGTATCTTTCCAGAAGTGCAGCATTTCTGAAAAATAGTTGAAAAAGTCCCCTTTATGTCTTATGATCTTTAATGCCTCTCCCTGCATCTACTTTTTCATCTCAAACTCCCATGTCCATAAACAGGCCCCAGCATATCAATTTAGGTGGGCTTCTGTGATGCACCTGCTCCATAAACATGATTTCTTTTATTTATTTAGCTGCACTGAGTCTTAGTCGCCACATGCAGGATCTTCATTGCTGCTCACTGACTCTCTAGTTGTGGCGTGTGGGCCTCATAGCTGTGGCGTGGGCTTAGCTGCTCCACAGCATGTGGGATCTTAGTTCCACAACCAGGGATTGAACCTGCGTCCTCCGCATCGCAAGGTGGGGTCCTAGCCACTGGACCACCAGGGAAGTCCCTCCATGATTTCTAATAGCACATTCTGGTTCCAAGAACCAACTGACCAGTAAACTAAGACATTAGGTCTTAAAATCGGGGACCCATGTGTCCTCTTTCAGCAGAGATTCACGTTTCCATTCTGATGGTCTGTGGACGACGGATTTGCTCTCAAGCTTCCTCTGCCCCTGACCTCCTGCTACCGTTTCTGGGAAGATGATACGCTGCCGACAGAGCCCTGCAGGGAAGTGCTGAGGGGCACACGGAAGCCAGCATGGGCTCTGGCTGTCTCTTTCAGATCTAAACTTCTGATTATCCTGATATTATCTGTGCCATCTTTCCTTCGCTCTTGCTTGGTGACTGCTCATCACTTTCTTACACAGAGCACTTTTCTGGGCTGAGAAGTGCCCTGAGGAGGAAAATATGCTAAGCCATCCTGCTCCCTCCCTAGACTTGCGGCAGACCCAGTGAGGGGAGCTGGCGAGAGGAGGCCCCTGTGTTTGGAAGAATCCAGGAGCTTTCAACTGTGTTTGGAAAAAGCTCAGTTAGAAGAAGAGACGTTGCTAGCGAGGAGACAGAAAACCTTATGAAGGTGTGAGAGTCCCTTAACCATAAACATTTAAACGCTGGATGCACTGCAGTGCGAGTCGCTCAGCTGTCTCTGACTCTGTGACCCCATGGACTGTAGCACCCCAGGCTCCTCTGTCCATGGGATTCTCCAGGCAAGAATACCGGAGTGGGTTACCATTCCCTTCTCCAGGGGATCTTCCCGACCAAGAATCAAACCTGGGTCTCCTGCATCGCAGGCAGAATTTTTACCATCTGAGCCACCCCAAGGAAGCCCTGAACAAAGGATATGATGATTTTAAAAAATCCAACAGAGCCTATAAAATAAACTTCACAGAGCAGATTATCAGGGAGGCAGTCGTTTCACTGTGTGTTATACTATGCTGAGTCTCTTGCAGTAGTTTTTGATTGGCTGACTATGTTTTAAAGGAAGGGGGTAACAATACTGCATTTCGCTCGGCTGAACGTCTCAGAAGCAGAGCCTCTGTTCCTGTGCGGGTGTGGTGTCGTTCACCCTTCTAGATGTGGGGGCGTCTTCTGAATGTTACTGCTCAGCTCTGTCTGGACAGTGGCCTCGAGTCCTATTCAAGTTTGGTCCTGCAGGGCATTGCCTCACATGCCACACCAGCACTGTTCTTTATCCCTTGGCTTCAAGACAGAACAGATGAAGTTAGAAGAGACACATGTTCTGGATAAAAACGAATTTTAATAACTACTATGTCGACAACAGTGATCTGATGTCAAAGGAATAAGCCATGGCAGATGAGCTAATGTCAGATGGTGAAACGGAGTGAGATATATTAACTTGGTTTTTGTGCTGCAACTGGGCCATCTCCACGCAGTGGAGTTCCTGAATTTTGGAACAGATCAACTTAAGCAAGTAATCTCACACAAATGTAGGGTTGATGTTGCTGAGTGAATTTCCCAGGTTGTACTCAGGGGTGAGGTGAGGTTCTGTGAAAGATTGTCTATACTGGTGATGAGAAGAATTCTACAGTAGCCATGCTTGTGATTACCTTTTGTGGAGAGTCTACCGGAGCCCAAGATACATTGTTATTTAAACCTGTACTTCTAATTTTCAGCCCAGGTTTATAGGGAGAGGTTATGCTCCCTCTTCATAAATTGGGAAACCCAGGCTTAGAGGGAATCAGGACCCACCTAGAATTCCATGGAGGGTATCTGACTCACTGGGATTTAAACTCATCACCTGACTATGATACTGTGTGCTTTCTGTACCTTGATGCAGACTCAGACTATTACTCGAATCTCTCTGATGCCCTTGTGTGCAGGCAATGTTGCAGTGATTCTGCTGGCAGAGGCTATGGTGTGATGGAGAGTAAGCCTTCCTAGACCCTTCCAGCTGACAAGAGGGCTCTCCTCCTTTGCCCCACACTTTGCTCCATGAAGCATGATCCTTCTTCGCTGAAGTCTGGTTTGCTTAATGAGCAATTACGTTAGTTATCACCAGTTCAGAGTGCTATAAACATTTCTTACCAGCCCAGCTGGCCCCTGGCACGTCCTGTCCCGGTGGCCCGGGGTGGTCTCCAGGCATCACCCCGACTCCCCCTGAGAAATGACTCAGAGCCATGTGCCCCGGGACGGAGAAGGCACTGGCCACGTGACCGAGAAGGCGCTGACCAGCTGACCGAGGAGGCGCTGACCACGTGACGGGTAACAGATGGTATGGATTAGTGCTGTGCCATTAAAGCACAGAAAGTCAGTGCCACCCTCATGGGTCCCTGATGATTTTATACCAGGTTGGCAGTGAAAGTCTTAGAATTTCTCTAGGGAAGAGTGCTATTTGTTGGGCAAGCTTAAAATATACAGTGGAGGCCAACTGATGTGGAGACTGTAAGGAGGGGTTAAGACTTCTAGAGAAAGAGCCAGGAGCGAAGGTTTCCACTCCTGAAGGGGTCAGCAAACTCTCCCCTGGATGGCACTTGGTGCACATGAACGTCCTTGTAAAAACTCGTGAAAGGCTGCCTTTTACAGCCACGGGTCCAGAGAGCAGCAGCACGCATGTATGCAGAACAGAAGCAAAGGGGATCACGAGAGAAAAAGCAAGGGGTTGTCAGATGCCTCCAGGGGTGTTGGCCTCCACAGGCCTGGCACCAGGAGCCCTTGAAGTGTGATCCTCTTGGCAGCAGGAAGGTTTGGCTCATATCTGGATTACAGCACAACTCACAACTGCATGGAACCTGTTCTCCTGAATAGCTCCCTGAGCTTCTCTGTCCTATACCTCACCCCAGATGATGATACTGAATAGAAATTTCAACTTCTTGCCTTCACTCTTGAGCTTTCAAGGACAACAACATTGACTCTGGTCCACCTTGGTAGTGGAGGGGGCTTGAAGGGAGGGAATCAGTTTCACACAGGAAAGATCTTGGGCCTTCAAAACCCTCCTGTAGTCCCAGGAGGAAATGAGAAAGAAATTGCCTTTAAAAGCCTGGCTCAGAATTCTGTGAGAAAGTTGAGCCACTTTGTGACC
This sequence comes from Ovis canadensis, assembly GCF_042477335.2. Taxonomy (NCBI): domain Eukaryota; kingdom Metazoa; phylum Chordata; class Mammalia; order Artiodactyla; family Bovidae; genus Ovis; species Ovis canadensis. The sequence continues at coordinate 112,782,191 of NC_091246.1, forward strand.
TCATCCTGAAGCTTCCAGAAGCACCTAGGCTTTCCCTGGGTGTCCCCTGCCTGAAGGCTTTCCCTAGGGGTCTTCCACCTGACAGACAGGGCTTTCCCTGGGGGGGGGGGCGTCCCCCACCTGACAGGACTTGGCGCATGCTGTTTGGCCCTGAGGGGTGAACCAGCAAGAACCCTGCCCATGGCTGCTCTCAGTAGGGACTGGAGAGATCACTTTTGGGAAGCAAAGATCATGGTATCCAATCCTATCACATCATGGGAAATAGATGAGGAAAAAGTAGAAACAGTGACAGATTTTATTAACTCCAAAATCACTGCCAACAGTGACTGCAGTGATGAAATTAAAAGATGCATGCTCCTTGGAAGGGAAGTTATAACAAACTTAGAAAGCATATTAAAACGCAGAGACATTACTTTGTCAACAAAGGTCCATATAGTCAGAGCTATGGTTTTTCCAGTAGTCATGGACAGATATAAGAGTTGGACCATAAAGAAAGCTGAGCACTGAAAAACTGATGCTTTCAAACTGTGGTGTTGGAGAAGATTCTTGAGAGTCCCCTGGACAACAAGAGGATCAAACCAGTTAATCCTAAAGGAAATCAACCCTGAATATTCATTGGCAGGACTGATGCTGAAGCTGAAGCTCCAATACTTAAAGGGTCACCTGATGCAAAGAGCTGACTCATTGGAAAAGACCCTGATGCTGGGAAAGATTGAAGGCAGGAGGAGAAGGGGATGACAGAGGATGAGATGATTGGATGGCATCATTAACTCAACGGACATGAGTCTGAGCAAACTCCAGGAGATGGTGAAGGAGAGGGAAGCCTGGCGTGCTGCAGTTCACAAAGTGCTGGACATGACTTAGCCACTGAACAAGAACAACTTCCGCCACAAGTGGCCCACAGGGGCAGATGAAAGCTTCTGCACTAGGGGCCATTCTGAGGGCCAGTGAGGGTGTGTCTGGCTTTAAAGCAGCTGGCTTTACCCTTGAAACATCCAGTATTCAGGGCTTTCCAGAAGCCCCTGCATCCACTCCAGGTTTTCATCTAAATGTGAAAACTTACTGTCAATGAGCAGATGAAGGCTTCACAATTTCTCTGCGGGTGAAAGGAATACTTGAAAGAAGAAATTTCCTAAAGGAGAAGAATTTTACCTGAAGGGGTTTTTGACAGAGATTGAACAAGGCTAGTCATTAAAATATCTCACACTTCACATTACCAGGCTGTTCATGAATACTCCAGCTACCTTGTCTCCTGTGTTGCATCCAAAGAAGAACACGGTGAGTTCAAAGACTCAGAAAGGCAGTGTGGTTTTCTGGAGCTGTTTCTCCAGGAAGTGAAGGGCTTCTCATGCCTGGCATGCTTGCTTCAGCCTCATCATTCATGCCCCTCTTCCCATTGCCTCCTGTGGCTTTCAACCCTCACTTCCTTCTCTCTTAGTCCAGGGCCCTCCATGGTGTCTCTTTTAGTAAAAACCAACTTCACCTCTTTCTTTTCCCAAATCACCTCTCCATTTTCACTTCTGTCCCTCACACAGCAAAACAGTCTCTTCCAAGGACTTCCCTGGTGCTTCAGTGGCTAAGATGCCAAGATCCCAGTGCAGGAGCCTGGGTTCAGTCCCTGGTTGGGAACTAGATTCCACAACTAAGAGTTTGAATGTCACAACTAAAGATCCTGCAGGCTGCAACTAAGACTCAGAGCAGCCAAATGAATCAAAGAAAACAAAACAACAACAACCAAAAACCCTGATCTGTAGAAGGAAGAGGGAAATTACAAATGCTTTTTGTATATCTTAAAACCTTCTCATACATATAATGAAAGCCCAAATTAAAGAGTACCAGAAAACACTGATCTTCTGTGAATAAGACTTGTTTATTTGTATTTCTTCAAATCATTTAAAATTAATTACTGAATTTCATAGAAAGTAAGATCCTTCATATTTTATCTACCAATCATCTTATGTTCCATGAATAAAATGCTGCCAATGATTTCTTTAAGCGACACTGGTGGCTAGAGGTCTTCCGGTTTGAGAGACATTAAAGTATGAAAAAAGCGTATCTTAGAACCAATTAAACATACTGGCGTTTTCTTATCTATTCTACAAGTAGCTCCTATTTTGTAGACAGTTGTGGTGATACAAAAATTCCACAAGCGATTTGCTCTTTCCAGACCAGTTTCCCTGCCACAGGGGAGCACGGGTCGTCTGTGACAGAAATTGCCCAGGGCTGCTCATTACAGGGCAGATTTCAGGGCCCCATGCAGACCTCCTAGAGCAGAATCTGTCGCAGGATCTGGGCAGCATGATTTTTTCAAGTTTTTCAGGAGATTCTAACAATCAGCCAGAGACGAGAACTTGAAAGTAGCCCCAGATCAACACAATGGTGTCCCTTGGGTGCTTCTGAGACACGCAGAAGCTCAGCCCCCAGCCCAGACCCACTGAGGCCGAACCCACACGTGACCTACATGGGTCCACTTAAGTCAGAGAAGCCCCAGGCCCCAGGGCTTCTCAAAGTGTTGTTTCTAGGCCAGCAGCAACAGCAGCACCAGGGCCTCATTAGACGTGCAGATTCTTAAGCCTCAACCCAGATCTCGTCATTTAGAAACCTGTGGGATGGGGTGGGGTGGAGCCCAAGTTCCCTGTGTGTTAATAAGCCTCCAGGTGATTCTGATGCGTGACAAAGTGGGGGACCCTTGCTGTCACCCAGCCACGTCTTATACACACCTGATGACAAGTGCTCAAGGTAAGTCAAGGCAAAGGGATTAGGCTCGGGCAGATGCCAGCTCTGCAGTCACGGTGATTAAGAGGCATTAAGTAGCATCTCAAGGGGTAAGTAAGCCTTTAATCCCAGATGTTAAAATCACAGCAGATAGAACACTTGGGAAAAGACAGGTAATCAAACACTGGTGAATGTCCAGCTCTCATTTTTAAGTGAGTCAGAGTCAGTAAATTCATTCTAAGCCTGAGGAATCTTTCTAGCTTTCATCTTTTGCTTTAGCATTTTTTCCCCTGACTCTTCAAAGCATCTACTTGACAAAGGCTGCTTATTACTAGATCTCTATAGAACCCAAGAATTTCTACTTTCAAATGCTGCCAACCTCCAGCTCAAATTCAGGGTGAAAGAGTAGGTCCTGAACATTCCTTTTCCTCACTGTGTAAAGCAGACCACTGACGATGCAAAGGGTCTGCAGAATGACTGACTGTTTGGATTGTCGTCAGCACCCACGTCAGTGCAGTGACACGGGGTGCTGAGAACTCAAGATGAAAGGGCAGCCCCTTCTCTTGAGGAGAACACCGAGAATTAGGGAGACAAACACAGCCCGCAAATAGTCTCACCACAATAAGATGCACTGAGCGCTGAATGCATGAGGCCGTCATTGACTACACAACCACCAGCCAAACAGAGCTCGAAGATAGATGAGGACGGTGAGAAGAGCAAGGAGAAGGTCAGGGAAAAGCTGCCATGAGGGTTTAAGGCAGGACGCTGAGCAGCGACAAAATGTGGCTGGGACACTCATACAAGCCTCTTCTAGACACAATGTCTTACAGTCAGTTCTGTGTCCACTGAATTGACTGGGCATGAGAAGTGACTCGGCCGATTCAAAATCATTCTTGAAAAAAATCTCTGACTATGGAAGGTTTTATAAGAACCATATTTTCAGTTCTCCGGTAAATGTCTGCGGCTTCTCAGCACACCCTCTTTATGATGTCCAGCATTCCGTGACTATGTTGTTTATGCCAGTAGTATGCTTGATTAAGCGCCTGACAACACCAATAAGATCAGACAGCAGGACATGGCACAGATCATCCCAAAATGCAGCTATCCTTCAGCCGAGGACAAAGCTGACAAACCAGAGAGACGTTTCCCAGGAGCCGTTTCCCTCTGACTGCAAATCCAAAAGTGAGAGGTTCTGTTCCTAGGGGAAGGACCGCAGTGGCCGTGTCTCCGCGTGTAGAGTCAGCCTCAGGGTTCACGCTCCACAGCAACAACCTTACGCTGCGTCAGCGTTCTGAGAGGAGCGCTCTTGTGCCCTGTTTTGTTTTCTGTTCTTTAAGAACCTCGTGTCTTATGTGTTTGGTGTTTCGACCTCAGGGTCATTGTGTTTTAGTGCTCACATTGTCCCTTCTTAGCTGAGTGGGAGCCTTTCCAGTCGGCTCTGTGTCCTTTGAGAAGATCCCCTTGGTCCCTGACAGCTTTCCTCCTTCCTGGCTCAAAAGACAGACCAACATTTAACTTGTCCATTTCTGGCCCAGAGTTGAAAGCAGCAGTTTCTCCAAAAACCTTCATCCTTCTGTGGCAACTGGACTCAGAAACTTTGCTTCAGGATGCTGGGGCCCTTTTACTTTGAGGCCGCCACTGCTTCCAGGCCTCTGAAGTGCACAGAACTAGGAAACATGGGCAGTTTTGTGTGAGAGAGAACACTGGGAGCTTTTTCCAACTGAAACTTCAGCTTACGGCATTCTAACTCAACTCTGTATACCTTTTCTATTACAGAGAGTCTTGGGTCCTAAGGGCATAATCATTTGCTTTTCCTACAATATAATGTGAACAGCTGCAAGGCGACAATGCTAGTAGCGTGGCTTGCAAAGGAACTAATGAAGCTAGTAGCATGGCTCGCAAAGGAGCTAATGAATGAAAAGAAAGGTTTCTCTGTGACCTTTTTCCGAAATGAGGCATCATCGGCATCTGACATCATACTAGTTTCGGGTGTGTGACACAATGATGTGATACTTGTATATGTTGTGAAAGGATCACTACGGTAAGTCTAGTCGCCATTCATCACCTCACTAGGTACAGACATTTTTTCCCGTGTGATAAGAACTTTCTCCAAAGGAGAGAAGGAAAGATATATCCATTTGAATGCAGAGTTCCGAAAAATAGCAAGGAAAGATAAGAAAGCCTTCCTCAGTGACCAACAAAGAAATAGAGGAAAACAACAGAATGGGAAAGACTAGAGATCTCTTCAAGAAAATTAGAGACACCAAGGGAACATTTCATGCAAAGATGGGCACAATAAAGGACAGAAGTGGTATGCACCTAACAGAAGCAGAAGATATTAAGAAGAGGTGGCAAGAATACACGGAAGAACTGTATAAAAAAGATCTTCATGACCCAGATAACCACAATGCTGTGATCACCCACCTAGAGCCAGACATCCTGGAATGCAAAGTCAAGTGGGCCTTAGGAAGCATCACTACGAACAAAGCTAGTGGAGGTGATGGAATTCCAGTTGAGCTGTTTCAAATCCTAAAAGATGATGCTGTGAAAGTGCTGCACTCAATATGCCAGCAAATTTGGAAAATTCAGTAGTGCCCACAGGACTGGAAAAGGTCAGTTTTCATTCCAATCCCAAAGAAAGATAATGGCAAAAAATGTTCAAACTACTGCACAATTGGACTCATCTCACATGCTAGCAAAGTAATGCTCAAAATTCTCCAAGCCAGGCTTCAACAGTAGGTGAACCATGAAATTTCCAGATGTTCAAGATTGATTTAGAAAAGGCAGAGGAACCAGAGATCAAATTGCCAACATCTGTTGGATCATCACAAAAGCAAGAGAATTCCAGAAAAACGTCTACTTTTGCTTTACTGACTACACTAAATCCTTTGACAGTGTGGATTACAACAAACTGTGGAAAATTCTTAAAGAGAGGGGAATACCAGACCACCTGACCGGCCTCCTGAGAAATCTGTATGCAGGTCAAGAAGCAACAGTTAGAACTGGACATGGAACAACAGACTGGTTCCAAATAGGAAAAGGAGTATGTCAAGGCTGTATATCGTCACCCTGCTTATTTGACTTATATGTAAAGTACATCATGAGAAACACTGGGATGGATGAAGCACAAGCTGGAATCAAGATTGCCGGGAGAAATATCAATAACCTCAGATTTCCAGATGACACCATCCTTATGACAGAAAGTGAAGAAGAACTAAAGAGCCTCTGGATGAAAGTGAAAGAGGAGAGTGAACAGTTGGCTTAAAACTCAACATTCACAAAACTGAGATCATGGCATCTGGTCTCATCACTTCATGGCAAATAGATGGGGAAACAGTGGAAACAGTGGCTGACTTTATTCTTTTGGGCTCCAAAATCACTGCAGATGGTGATTGCAGCCATGAAATTAAAAGATGCTTACTCCTTGGAAGAAAAGTTATGACCAACCTAGACAGCATATTCAAAAGCAGAGACATTACTTTGCCAACAAAGGTCCGTCTAGTCAAAGCTATGGTTTTTCCAGTAGTCATGTATGGATGTGGGAGTTGGACCATAAAGAAAGCTGAGCACCGAAGAATTGATGCTTTTGAACTGTGGTGTTGGAGAAGACTCTTGAAAGTTCCTTGGCCTGCAAGGAGATTGAACCAGTCCATCCTAAAGGAAATCAGTTCTGAATATTCATTGGAAGGACTGATGTTGAAGCTGAAACTCCAATACTTTGGCCACCTGATGTGAAGAACTGACTCATTGGAAAAGACCCTGATGCTGGGAAAGACTGAAGGTGGGAGGAAAAGGGGACGACAGAGGATGAGATGGTTGGATGGCATCACCAACTTGATGGACATGAGTCTGAGCAAGCTCTAGGAGTTGGTGATGGACAGGGAAGCCTGGTGTGCTGCAGTCCAGGGTCACAAAGAGCTGGACACGACTGAGTGAGTGAACTGAACTGACGAGGACTTTAGAGACGTACTGTCTCAGCAAGTATGAAATATACGGTGAAGCGCTGCTAACTATAGCCACACACTGCATGTGTGCTCAGTCGCTCACATGTGTCTGACTGCGACCCCGTGGACTGTAGCCCAGGCTCTTCTGTCCGTGGGATTCTCCAGTCAGGAATACTGGATTGGGTTGCCATTTCCTTCTCCAGGGGATCTTCCTGACCCAGGTATCGAACCCCTGTCTCCTGCATCTCTTGCACTGGCAGACAAACTTACCACTGAGCCACTTGGGAGTAGTCATCTGATGTTCATGACATCAACTACAAGTCTATACTCTGTGACCCCTCCACCCACTTCTCCTTCCTCCCCCCACCCCCACTTCAGGCAAGGCAACCACGAACCTGTTCTCTGTATGTGTGAACTTCTTTGTTTATTTTAGATTCTACATGGAAGTGATATTGTTTGGTTTCGTCTTTCTCTGCCTTATTACAAAATAACAGATCTTAGGCAGAGGGCCTTCCAGAAATAAGACTTCCCCGGACCTTCTCCCACATCCCTGGAGCCTCTCTGCACCCACCTGCTCCGCATACACCTTTCTGAACTGCAGTGACCTCTCTGGTGCCCTTCTCCCCACTGATGAAGGCCAGGGGGTTCACTTGTACGACCCCAGTATTCCCAGCCGTTCACTCGCTCACATGTGCTGTAGGTGCTATTGCGGGCATGGGGTACAGCATTGGGAGGGACGGAGCCCTGGCTATGAAGGGGCGTCTAGTGGAGGGAGGTGCACAGATTCTTTCATCTGAGATCAGTAGCTTCAGGTAGCGACGCGCAGCGTGCAGTCCGCAGAGTGAGCCGGTGGGTCAGAAGTGGGAGTCAGCCTGCTCCGAGCAGGCCTTCCTGCCACGGTCGCTCTGCGCTGTGACCTGTGACCCCGAGAAGATGAGGGCTCTCAGGGGCTTTTCAGGCAGGAGTTGTGAATGCTCAGGCCCTGAGCTTTCCTGGGCTTGGGAATCTTGAGAAAGGGAAAGGGGGACTTGACTCAGAGCCCTACTATTATAGTAGAGAGGCGGGGCAGGAGGCTGGGTGAGGCTGAGTGGCGGGCTCAGGCGGCCTTCCCTGGCATGGATTCTGGTCTAAATGCTATAGAAAGCCTCTGATGGGCGACAGCAGGCTGGCATCACAACTGATTCATAGTTTTTGAATACCCCTCTGACGGTCACGTGGAAGAGGAAAGGGCGCTGTTGTTTCCGAGGTGTCTGCTGCTGTGGGGGACACGGTGCTGATGGGGGGCAGGGCTGCACAGGGAGGGGGCAGGCTCGGAGGGGAAGCCCACTGGCCCCGTTGATGGCGGGGGCGCTGGCTGGAGCCTGGCCCTGGGCTGTGTGGGTGGCGCAGCCACCTGCTGAGACTGCGCGAGGAGGAGACTGGAAGCAGGCGTTTCTGTCTGGACACGTGGGTTTGGAGGGTGCTAAGTGTCCAGAGCTCCCAGCAGGCTCGAGAAGGAGGATGCACCCACGGGAGGAGAGCCCCTAACATCTCCCAGACGTGTGGGCGGGATCCCGCCTTGGGAGGAGATGGCCCGAGTCTGCAGCCTGGCTTCCTACGGAATCAGATGAGGCTCCACGGATAACCACCCTTTTGGAATCTCCGCTTTCCTCGCTGGCGAATACCCACCCCGGGATAGCCATGATGTGAATTAAACTGTGCACATAAGGCTTGGGGGAAGCTTGACTCACAGTGAGGATGGGCTTGTATGGGGTGGATGGTCACAGGCCGCGTGGGGAGTCCCCACTGGCAGGGCCTTCCGCTTGCCACTTTAGCGTCCCATTACTTTCAGGCCTCACGAGCCTCTTCCCCAAGTGACTGAAATGTTTGTATAATACGAATATGAACAAAATGCTTCTTTTTGTTCTGAGGCTTTAAAAATTTCCCTAAAATATGCATAACCAAGAACCTACCATCTTAGCCCACTTGGGCATAACTTCAGTGAGACAAAGTGCTTTCACATGGCTGGGCAGCCGTCACCAGTGTCCATCTCCAGAACGCTCATCGTCCCAAACTCAGACTCTGTGGCCATCCTACAAACTCCACTTCTCCCTACCCCTGCACCTCCACCAGAGCCAGCCGCCCACCCCCTCTGTCTCCACGACCTGGCTCCTCAAGGGACTGCACATAAGTGGAACCCCACTGACCTGGCTCCTCAAGGGACTGCACATAAATGGAACCCCACCGTGTTGTCCTTTGTGGCTGACAGTTCACTGAGCACAGTGACCTCCAGGTCCATCACCAAGGTTTCAGGTGTCTCAGGGTCTACTCCCTGTAGCCTCAATCCTAACCCCAACCCTAACCCTAAGTGTTAGCCGTTCGGTCCTGTCCGACTCTTTGTGACCCCATGGACTGCATCCATCAGGCTCCTCTGTCCATGGGATTTCCCAGGCAAGAACACTGAAGTGGATTGCCATTTCCTCCTCCAGAGGATCTTCCTGACCCAGGAATCGAACTCAGTTCTCCTGCACTCACAGGAGGAGACTTTACAGTCAGAGCCACCAGGGAAGCCCAGCCCTAACCCCCACCCTCTGCTGCACACACCAGCCACGTTGCCTCTCCCCATCCCCTGTCCAGGGGCACTCGGACAGTCCCCACCTGCCAGGTTCTGCGAGTAATGCTGCTGTGAACACGGGCACCGCACTGGAGGCGTTTTGAGGTAGTGTATGCATTCAGTTGGCTACTAATTCATCTACTCATGTTCTCCCTCAGCAGACACTCCCCAAGCACACGCTCACGCTGGCATCGAGGGTGCGATGCTTACACGGAGGTCTGTAACCCCCTTGGCGTCCACAGTTTTCTCAGGAGGTGACAGCCTTGTTCAGAACATGAGCTTGTCTCCAGGTCTACAATCCACAGAGGAAACTTTCAGGCCCTTCAGTCCAGCAACCCCCTCAGCAGGCAGTTTTTCACGGCTGCTGTTGTACGTGGCGTGGAATTTTCCTCAATCTTGCATTCTGTTGCACAAAACGAGGCTTCTAAAAATGCTAAAAATTGTCAGTGGGTACCAAGGACAATACAGAAAACAGCGAGACGTGTCTGGTCTAGTTTTCCAAATTCTGGGTCTGTGGAAAGTGGTACCTCTCATTTTTGGAGTCAGCTGGAATTCAAATAAAGTCAAGGCTTGTCATTAAAATTTTTTCCTTAGCTATAGTTTTGACTATGAATTGGTTGAGAAGTTACATAGATATTAACATTGTGTTCATGGCACCAGATCAACTCTTGAAGTGGACGGACTTGATGGATGACTTGCAGGGTGTGTATGTGTTTAGTGAAAAGACAAGTTCTCCTGCTGCAAGATGGGTCTACTGACAGTGTCCTGCTGGAGGTGGCTGGACCCAAGCAGAGTGGACGGGCGCTTGGGGGTAAGTGTGGAGTGTGGGCCATGGCATAGGTGAGGCTGCAGAGCAGACAGTGGTGGGACGCCCTGGAGGGGGTGACCGATCAGCAAGGACTAGGCAGGATGGGAGGCTGCAGGGAGGGGAGTGGGCCAAGGCCTAAGATCACTGTGTTCTGTCTGCCGTTACTTTAAAAGAGTAGAGCGAAGACTCAACAGCAATCAAGCTCAAAAGAGAGCCAGCAGAAAGCCTCCATAGTCCTCCAGAAGGCTCCATCCTGCTCGGCTCCTTGTTGCCCCTGAAGTGCGAGCAGAGGAGAGCTTTCCACTTTGAGGCGTGTTGTCGGGAAAGGACTGACCAAGGCTCAGAAATTAAGGAGATAATCAGTCCCGGACAGGGGAGCTGTGAGCAGCTGTGCTCTGCAGTCCGGTCTCAGGACACTGGGTCTTCAGTACTTCCACAACATGACTGTAGAAGTACGTCCTGCTAGCTGGGTCTACTTTCCTTAAAGGGTAATGCTCTGGCTCAGATCTTTGAGCGGAAAAAAGGTTCTTTTGTCTCATAAAATGTTACAGATGCTGCCAAGGTAAAAGCTTTAATTTTATTCCTCTCTCAGAAGATAAATATGGAAAAACGCAATTGGCAACTTAATCTAATATTTAAGATTCACTTTAGGTCCACAGAACATCTAGCGGTTTGTTTTCAAGGAACATCAGCACGAGGACAGGGGACAGACAGGGGGACAGGGGACAGTCAGGAGGAGAGGGGACAGACACGGGGACAGCGGACAGACAGGAGGAGAGGGGATGGACATGGGGACAGGGGACAGACAGGGGGACAGGGGACAGACTGGGGACAGGCCGGGCACAGCAGGGTGGGATGAAACTGGGCATTGCCTGTCCAATGACGAGGAGAAACCAGCCCTGGGGCTCCTCTCTGAGCTCCCCTCAGCTCACTACTCGGTGGGTTTTCCTCTTCTGCCTCTGGAAAGCAACAAAGGGCGAGGGCCCTACACACCAGGTTCCGGAGACAAGCAGGCCCCAGCTTCCGCCTGGCCCTCAGAGCAAGCTGCCCGTTTGTCCACTGATCAGGAGTGCTCACTCTGTGTCATTTCAGCCACTCCAGATCTTCCTAGAATCGCAGAAGTTATCACCAGGACCAAGTCACACCCTGACATTTAGAAATTGCACAAAGAATGGGTGAGCACCACACCGCTTCTCACATCGGGGCTGAACTGAACGCCTACCTAGGCTGTTCTTGACGTAGCCGTCAGCACCGGTAATATTTTCCCTTCATAAAAGTCCCTGAGAATTTACAGTCAGCAGATGAGATCATATCTTGAAATGGTCAGGATCCACAAGAGGAGAGGGTAAGGAGGGCCTGTCCACACCGGTGCTCCTGGTATTGAAAAGCCTCTGGCAGCATCCGGCCTCACACTGGTCCCCGGGCACCGGGAACAATATTTGCCCGTTGCCATGTAGACGGGCCGGCTGCCAGCTCCTCCATCGGCCTGGACCTGGCCTCTGCAGATAAGGCGCTTATTGTTCCGCTGAGTATGTGCTGATAAGATGCTCACCCAGGAAGGTGACAGGGAGACCTTTCTGCTGGGACAAAGTAGGGCCACTTGGAGACATGTCTCTGTTGTCCCCCTAACAGCTGCTGCAGAAAGCAAGCCAGGATATGACTTCTTTTCTTTGTTTAGTGAGAGTTTTCCCTTACAGGAATGCACATCTGAAAAGATCACCCTAAACTGCTTTCTTACAAAGCACCCTATACCTGAAATACAGTGGAATAATTCACCCACCCCAACTCTGAGAACCCGCTAAAATATGATGAAAGCATTCCTAGGTGCCTCCATGTGTATGTAAAATATACACTTCATATATACATATATTCATTATTGCTACTTAGTGGAGGTTTAGATTAGGAAAATTTCCCGAAGTTTCAAGGAAAGCAGCTTGGACTTGAAAGATACATGCACACAGCCCATCTCCAAGCCTTGTGAGCACACTACCCATACACATGTGTGGAAGTCTGAGCAACACAGGGCTAATGTAAAGCACATGCCGATTTAGGCAGGATTTCAAAACCTTCAAAGGCAGATGTTTTTCTTTTTGTATTCAGAGAAGTGCCCTACTGTTTTTTCAACTTGTACTGAGTGTGAGTGCATTTTTGTGGGACTGTGTGAAGATTCTTTAGACCCTGAATTGAAGTTCATGTAATGAACAGAGGCACAGGAAAACAAGCGTATTAGATATTCTTTAGCAAATACTTTTTGGTAATGATCTCAGCGTGCCAAATACTAAGAGAAAAATGGAATCAATTCTTTGTCTTAACAGGTAGGATGCCTCTTAGGGCTCAGCTGTAAAATTCCTCAAAAAGATCATTCACTATGATACTAATTATCTACGTACCTCCAATTTGCTCTTTATCACTACTTGAGCACAATGGACGTTTTGCTATATATTTGCTTATTGGTTATTAATAGAAATAAAAACTAACAAAATAATAGATTCTTAATAACAGATTAATAAAGTTTCTTACAGAACCATAAGGGACCATGGTGCTTTAAGTTCTGTGCTAGAAGACTGAGAAATCTCTACTCTCATCCTGGGTACTTTTCTAAGTGAAGATGGAAAGATTTTTGGACAATTGAAAAGAACCTCAGTGCACATCCTGGGGCAGGGGGTGCTTCCCTGGTGACTCAGATGGTAAAGAATCTGCCTGCAATGCCAGAGACCTGGGTTTGATCCCTGGGTCAAGAAGCTCCCCTGGAGAAGGGAATGGCAACCCACTCTAGTATTCTTGCTTGGAGAATCCCATGGACAGAGGAGCCTGGTAGGCTATAGTCCATGGGATCACAAAGAGTCAGACACAACTGAGCGACTTCACTTTCACTTTTTAGGGGCCATCTCAACAGGCGGAGTTTCTGGTATTAAAAGAGAGATCTCTTGAGCTCAAACACAGGAGGACCCAGTGATGCTACTGAAAGCTGGCTATTTCTGAAATGGAGCCGCAAGAACGATGACAGGGCAGGTGAGGTGCTGATGCTGGCAGAGCCCCCAGAAAGGGGCTGTGGGCGTGGCCCCCGCTGTTCCCTGAGTCTCCTCCCTAGTTGTGCCAAGGGGTTTCCAGGGAAGGGTCCGTCACGTCCGCAGCCTCAGTGCCTTTGCTGGCCTCTTGGGCTACATGGTCACTCTTCATGCTGTGTGCATAAGAAGCACACCCGTGAATGATCCTGGTGTTTCTATCAACCACGCTGTTAAAAGGGAGCCTTTCTACAATGCGGGTGGGAATGCAAGTTGGTGCAGCCACCATGGAAAACAGGGCAGAGGTTCCACGTGCACGCTATGTCGCCTCAGTCCTATCTGACTCTGCGACCCTACAGGCCCTAGCTGGCCTGGCTCCTCGGTCCATGGGACTCTCCAGGCAAGAATACTGGAGTGCATTGCCGTGCCCTCCTTCCCGACCCAAGAATCAAACCTGCATCTCCTACGACTCCCACCTTGCAGGTGGATTCTTTAACACGGAGCCAGCCACCAGGGAAGCCCCCACAGAGGTTCCTTAGAAGATTGAAAACTAAAAACCATATGCTCTAGCAACCTCACTCCTGGGCATATATCTGGACAAAACTCTAATTTGAAAAGACACCTGCGCCCTAATGCTCACTGCAGCACCAGCACAATGGCCAAGACATGGAGACAACCCAAATGGCCACCAACAGATGACTGGGTAAAGACGCCGTGGTGCACACACTGCAATACCAGTCAGCCGTGAAAGGAATGGAGTATGCCATTTGCAGCCATACGGAGGGGCTTGGAAATGATCACACCAAGTGAAGTAAGTCAGAAAGAGAAAGACAAGTACATGATAGCACTCGATGTGGAATCTAAAATACGACACACATGAACTTGACTACAGAACAAACAGACTCCCAGACACAGAGAACAGACGTGTGGTAGCCAAGGCGCGGGGAGGGATGGGGTGGGAGGCTGGGGTTAGCAGATGCAAACTGTTATACATGGAATGAATAAACGAGGCCCTACTGTACAGTACAGGAAACTATATTCCATATCCTCTTATAAACTATAATGGAAAAGAATATAAAAAGCATGTATGAATACATATGAATATATATATGCATAACTGAATCATGTAGCAGAAATGAATACAATGCTGTGAACCAACTGTACTTTGTTAAAAAGAACACACAACTCTTTTGCTCAGCACATTCCTACAGCACCTGGTAAAACAGGTTGGAAGGAAAGATGGAGATTGCCATCCTCCTATGTCTGCAGGAAGAACCGTATTTATTAAACAGAACGTTTATGTTTTCATGGACACATGAGTCAATACAATTTCCAAAATACAGGTACTTAGATTCGGTCATTATAGGTAAGTGTCCCCCTACAACCTGGAGAAGGGAATGGCAAGCCACTCCAGTATTCTTGCCTGGAGAATCCCCAGGACAGAGGAGCCTGCTGGGCTACAGTCCATGGGGTCGCAAAGAGTTAAGACACGACTGAGTGACTAACATGGACATGGACATGTCCGCCTATAAATACTGGAAGAAGTTTATAGCAAAGTCTAAATCTAGAAAAGAGTGTGAGCTGAAATTGGTGTCTCTGAATATATATTACCTTTTAGTAACTGAGACTCACAATCTCAGAGAAAATTTTCTGTTGGATGATGGCCAAACAGATTAGCTAAATACTAACAGGCCAGAGCCTTTCTCTTACCTTATCTCTGATCTATTTCACACTATTATAATCAAAATACCTCCTTTGTGTCCAGAATTTAGTCACAGGATGGGTCAAAAGTTCTATGGGTATTTTATGAAAGGGAAAAAAAAAGCATTCTATAACATAAATCACACTAACTCTGCAACAGACACCAGGATTATTTGGCTACATTTAGAAGACAAAATTTTCTCAGTGCTATAAAATTTCATGGAGCATAGGAAAATAGAGCAAGCAGTCAGCTTTTTGATTATGACAGCTTTTCCTTTCAGTTCGAAACAGATTCTCTTCTTTGAGCGCCTCTTTGTTCCCCCGTGGCACATGGTGATAAGGTAAAACACATGATTCAGTAATACACTAGGAAAGCTAGGAAGCAACAGTCCTGCAGCCTAGGAACGGTCTTTACAGAGTGTAACCCTGACCGTGCGCCTTCTTGCTGGAAGCCCGTGGCTTCCTCACCCTCTCGGTGACCTTGGAGCTGGCCACCAGCCTCTCCAGCCTCACCCAGACCCTTTCTGGAGCTTTCCTGCTGCAGGCCAGTTGGACTGGTTTTGGAATGAAGGCCCTGCATCCTACTTCACCTCCAGCCTCACACCGGTGACTCTCTAGGCCTGAGGCTGAACGTCTCATCTGCAGGCCTCCAAGCCTCAGCTGAGGTGTGCACGGTCTGTGCTGCCAGAGCCCATGGGGTTCCTCTTCACATCATGCATCACGTGGGTCATCACCTGCATGCCAAGGGCCGGCACGGGCTCTCACAGAACCTGTGATAATGTCCAGCTGGCACAGGTAAACTCTCAGCAGATATTTGTTTAAGGAACAAGCCTGGGCAGGAGTAAATGTTATGCTGGTGGCACTGGTCAGGAAAACAGCAACAACAACGGAAGGACCAGTGTTTTCTCCAGCGTAATGCAATGCTGCCTTTAGGAAAACGTGGCTTTTCTGGGGAGCAAAGATCATGAGACTGGATATGTTTTTGATCAGTCCAGAGCCCCAGGACTTCAATCTAATCAGGAGTGATTTTTCTCTAAAGACATGAAGACTCAGGCCTCACGTTAGCACTTACATAAATCCCTGTGGACTCTTGGCGGGTGTGGTATACAGCCTTATCTAGCCCACTGTTTTCACTGATCCCCATTTGTGAGTTCAGCCTCCAAACTCCTAATCCCTGCAGGGACTCCTGTCCCTAGTCTCCGTCAAGAACGTGGGCAGGCTTGTATTTTTGTTCCCTATTAGGGCACATACAGATTGTATCTTGTGTCTCCATAACCTGAGAGCTGTGTGTTTCATCACATTTGTGTTTGGGCTGAACAGAGTGCCAGGCTCCAGAGACTGCCAGGTCCCCAAAGAGCAGACAAGTGAACAAACGAATGAGTGATAAGCTGTTAAGGGACTTCCCTGGTGGTCCAGCCATCAGGGCCTCATACTTCTCACTGCAGGGGCAAGAGCTCCATCCCTGGTCAGAGGCCTACAGTCCCACATGCCACTGGTGCAGCCAGGGGAAAAAAAAAAAAAGCAGTTATATTTTTACAGAAAGAATTATAAGGAGATTGTGACAACACACACTAGACAAGCTTGGGCCTGGTCACCTCACAACCTCCGGCTGCAGCGACGCTAGAACAGGAGGCCCGGGGACGCTCACTGGGCCTCTTGGGAGAAGGGCCCTGAACTACACGCTGCCCTGGGCAGGACAGCGTGGCCCCTCTCATCCTGTGGGGGCCCGCGCCAGCTTGCCTCCCACAGATGTCTAGAGTCACCTCCCAGTCAGTCTGCTGCTGCAGGACACAGGCGGAACTCAGCGCCTTGGGAGGGGGAGCTGCTTCCTTCCTTGGGAGGGCTGAGCACCTCCTTCGTGGGGGTCTTGATTGTAATTCCCATCACAGGAGGCAAAATGTTCACATGTGTGAATCTGCAGACAGGGAACCCCCCACTTGCTCACATGCATTTTAACTGAGGAAGAATGGGCTTCTCTTGTTAGAACTTCACACCTGAAATCTACGCATATATTAAAATGACCAACATAAACGTTTCCCTGGTAGCTTAGCTGGTAAAGAACCCGCCTGCAATGCAGGAGACATCGGTTTGATTCCTGGGTTGGGAAGATCCCCTGGAGAAGGGATAGGCTACCCACTCCCGTATTCATGGGCTTCCCTGGTGGTTCAGACGGTAAAGAATCCACCTGCAATGTGGGATCCCTTGATCCTTGGGTTGGGAAGATCCTCTGGAGGAGGGCATGGCAACCCACTCCAGTGCTCTTGCCTGGAGAATCCCCATGGACAGAGGAGCCTAGAGGGCTACAGTCCACGGGGCCTCAAAGAGTCGGACACGGCCGAGTGACCAAGCACACACAGCACAGAGGAAAGCTGAGGGAGGAAATGAGCAAGCTGCTTTACAAACTAGGGGTGCTGGGGCTCCTGGGTGTGCCTGGTTGTGACGAGATGTGGCTGCCATCACTGACATGGGGTGAAAGCTGTCTGATGCCAGGACAGACACCCTGCAGGATGTCCAGCTGTTTCCAAGCAGCTGCGCCTCTGTGGCTCCTTAAGTGACCATGTGGCCACCTGCCGATGGATGGTGGACAGCCAGCATCCTGTTCCCCCACTCCATGTCCCTGGGGTCTCTGCTTAGATCGCTGATAGGATCTGAACAGAGACCTTGATTCCTGCCCTGTTTCTGCCCCCGATCCTCCGCCTGCTCAACTGCCCCTGCCGATGGCCAGCTGCCCTCCATCAAGAAGTCCTCCCAGCTCTGCCACCAGAAATCAGGAGGAGCTCTGCTCTCCCCATCTCCACAGCCATGGCGAGCCCTATTTCTAGCTGCACCATCTCTTTCCACTCACATCCTCTCCCGTAGTCTGTCCTAAGAGTCCAGAGCCACATGTCCCTTCTGAGAGAAACCTCAGGTCACTTATCTCTCTTAGAACTTCCCAGTGAAACCAGAACAAGAGCATCGGGTCCATGCACGGTCCAGCTGTTTCCCTGCCCCTCTCACCCCACCTAGGACCCCCTCTTCTGCCCTCCTCTCTGCTGAGTTGTGGTTCCCAGGGATGTTCCCCCACTGGACCACACACACCACTCGAAGGACCCTGCATCCCTGCTCTCTCTCAGCCAGCATCCTTCTTTCCCTCAAGCATCAGAATCATCTGAAATGATGCAACTTACTTACTTGTCTTTTTTTCTATTTTTGCTGTCCCCGTCCTCTGTCAGATCATAACTCCTTGAAGGCAAGAACTCAAACTGGTTTGTTCCGCATGACCCCTGGGTGCCCCACAGCCCCATCAGTAGTGGGTGAAGGAATGAAGGAATCTGAGATATTTCTCATCTTCTTCAGTCTCTGCTTCCTACCTGACATGCTGCAGGTTCAGAAATGATGCATTAAATCACCCAGCACAGCACCAGGAACATAAAGGACCTGAAGTGAGGTGTGGTGTCTGTAGGGAGGTGTCCCTCGGGGCAAGGTGGAGGGAGGGCCCTTCCTCTGGCACAGGAAGGGGTGCTCAGGGCTATGGTCCAAGTTCCTGTCTATTTTATCGTCTCCATGACCTGGGAGCTTCCCATCGGTTTCTCTGAGGCTCAGCTTCTTCATCTATCAACTAACCTGGCTGTTACAATGATGGGGCTTAGGCGAGGTCTGAGAAGGCTGAACAGGCTTCTAAGTGAGATTTTGTGATTATGTAGGGCAATCTGTCAATCATGATGGGAGAGGTTGTGGTAGCTGATTCTCCCCTCTGGTGTTCCCCTTGAAATAGTCCTGAATCTCAGACCTGACCCCACTGAGTCCAGGAGGGAGGCTTGGGCTCCTCTCATTAAAAGGGGAGGGATCTCTGAGCAGGGACGGAAGTTGTCAAAAATTAAGGGAGACTCTTATGGAAATGTTTTGAACAATTTCTTTCTAACTTAAAAATGACTTTGGAACACCAGTCGCTTGGCCGCCCACCCTGACCAGGTGGCCAGCTGTTCACAAGTGCCTTTCCCAGCTTCCTTCTGGGGAGGCTCTGGGAGTGAGGTTCTGCATCCCAGCTCCTCTGCAGCTGTGCTGGGAGGCCCAGGGGACAGGGGCACCCCACACAGATGCCCCAGGCGCTTCCCCACTGATGGCGCATCCTCGGCTCCTTCAGGTAACTCGCTTCCCCAGGCAGAACAGTACCAGCCATCTCACCCTCCGGGTTAGAACGCCACAACTGGAGGCATGAACAGCACACACGCTGACTTCCACTGCCTGGGGCTGGGATGTCCAAGACCTTGGCACAGCAGCCCGGGCTTTGAGGAGGCCTTCCCAGGCTATGGGGCCCCTGTTCCCGCGTCCTCACGTGGTGGGAGGGGCAAGGGGTGCACGAGGGCCTCTTTCAAAGGGCGCTCATCCCACCTTCATGACCTCTCACCTCCCGCACAGGCCCCACCTGCACGGTGAGCGTTAGGTCTTCAACACAGGAATTTTGAAGAGACACAAACATTCAGATCACAGCCCTCTGTATCTATTAGAGTTCTCCAGAGAAACAGAGCTAACAGGCTATATCTGTGTCTACCATTACCCTCTGTTCATCCATCTATCTATTGAAAGAGGAGGCTCGTTATGTGAATCGCTTTATGCAATTACGGATACAGAGACATGCCACCACATGGCAACACGTTGCCAGCCCAAGGACCAGGAGCTCTGATGTCCAGGGCAGGAGAAGATGGGCATCCACTCAAGAGGAGAAAGAGGGAGAGACAGTTCAGCCTTCCTCGCCCCTCTGTTCCATCTGAGCCTTAAGACTGAATGTCACCTCCCCACCCCACTCCCCAATTCCGGGGAGGACACATCTTCCCCACTGAGTCCACGGATTCAATGCTGGTCTCCTCTGAACACACCTTCAGCAGCCACACCTATATATGACACCTTACCAGCGCTCTGGGACTCCCTTAGCCCGGCCAAGTCAACGCAAAGTAACCATCACAGCAACCAACAGCCTAGTTGTGGCAGAACAGTTATGTGTGTGCATGTGGTTTTCAACAGAATAAAATCCTCGTCCACTTCCAGCTTGGATAAACAAACGGCAACTCCACTTTCTGTGAAAACGTACTCAAGTGTAAGCTCTTGGGAATAGGACTGGCTCTGCCTTCCCCAACGTGCTCACACCTGGTCCTCACTGCAAGCCCAGCGCTTACTGGGTGTTCAGTAAATGGTGATCGGATGTAAGTCTGAAAGGTTCAGTGAGATTCTCCCCGATCTCCCGACAGCAGGCCCACAGACACCCCTCGGGAAGGTACTATGACTCAAACCATTTGAGTGCTTTTCATTTATTTGGTTACTAAAAATCACTGTCCCAACAATTGTACTCTCTGTCTCCAGTGTAAGGAAAACCTTTCAGAGGAAGTTTCAAAAGAAATCTGTCTGGAGAAATGGATAAAAAAGATGTCGTACAAATATATTAATGCAACGGAAAGTTACGCAGCTATTAAAAAGAATGGAATACTGCGGCAACACGGAGGGACCTAGAGATTGTCATACCGAGCGAAGTAAGTCAGACAGAGATACTGTAAGACATCCCTTAGATGTGGGATCTAAAAAGAAATGATACAACAGAGACAGACTCAGAGGAGGAACTCATGGTTGCAGGGGGCAGTGGGGAAGGGGGAGTCTGGGAGTTTGGGAGGGACATGTACACACTGCTGTATTTAAAACAGATAACCAACAAGGTCCTACTGTAGAGCACAGGGACCTCTTCTCGGATTCATGTGGCAGCCTAGACGGGAGGGGAATTTGGGGAGAATGGATACATGTGTATGCATGGCTGAATTCCTTTGCTGTCCACCTGAAACTATCACAACGTTGTTAATCAGCTGTACCCTAACACAAAAAGAACAACAACAAACCCCGTCTGTCCTGGATTGTGTGTGAGTACGATCTATCCAGATCCTTTAACCACCCCACGTCACAGGGAACCACACATCTTGTTACAGGTCTTCAGAAGAATATTCTACAACCTGCGTCAGGTCACCCGTCCTAAGGTTACTGCACTGATAACCATGCTCCTTCAAGTTCCACCTGACACTATATTTTGAGGGCACTTGTATTAACTTCAATGAAATACATGTTGAAATTTCTAAAAGACAATACTTAAAGTTCACATGGACTCATATTTTTAAAGTATCAGGTAAATGCTTATGTATTGCTTTCAAGAGACTCAAAAGTTCGCTACAAGTGGCGCTAATATTTTCACGGCAATAAATACCTTTAGGAGAAACATGCCTATTTGAGCACGTTATCTTACAATGTTTCAGCTGTGTTTGAATTTTGACATAATTCTGTTTTCTAGTGATAAAGATTCAGCGTCAGGGTGGGGCCGTGGTTTACCCAGTTCAACAGCAAATTGTTTTCCATCCTTTGTCAGAAGGGGTGGGCCAATTCGCCATGCTCTGTATCCCAGTCACCCCTCTTTTCAGAAAACCGCCCCGAGCCTCTCCATTTTCTGGTAGTCTTGCTATGACTTTGGCTCACTAACCTGAGAAAGTGACTTGATTTTCAGGGATTAAACACCCCGTGTGAAAAGAACCTTAAGGCAGCTACTTTACCAAAAACTATAAAGTGTAAAAAACTTGTTATGGCTCAACACCCAGGGTTTCTTTTGAACTTTACTGTGTTTTCCTGGAGAAAATACTTCTGCTTGTGTTGTCAGAGGCATTTGTGATCTAGGGTGAGTTGGAGGGAGGGTCTCCGGCGTGGTGTTGGGACTAGTGGCGCTCCTCTGGAGTAAATCAAATCGCAGGATAACCCATCCCCTCCAGCTGGCCCCATGGGAACCTCTCAGCCTGTGGCTTCCGGTTGCTCTGTGGAGTTGCGCTGACCCTTGAGACACACCTAGGTCATGTTTTACAATACACGGCAGGCCATTATTGCTTCCTTTGGCATTTCCTCTGTAAGGCTGATTACAATGAGCCCCTGGCGTCGTGACAGCAGATGCCATTCCAGAGAAATTCCACGTTCACTTGTATAACAGAGTGTTAGATGGGGCTTTTCTGGCTTCAGCTTCCTGGTGCACGAGGGTGGTGTCATTTTCAAGACTCTTGGGCCCTCCAAGGCTGATGCGATGGCTCAGAGAAAAACAGCACGGGGAGTCCAAGGCGGAAGTGTTCTGGAGTGGCCTCGGGTGACCTTGAGCATTTCCAGATGAAGGAACCCTGTGGGGCCACATGTGGTGAGCATGTAGCCATGGAAACAGGAGGTGGAGCCCCGGGGGGCAGGGGTGCCCCGAGTCCTCCGGCCCTGCACGCCATGGGAGGCGCCTGTGTCTGAAGCAGGGCTGCAAACCACAAGCTGCATGGTCCATTTCTTGTAGACTTTCCACAGTGGTCCCAAGAGAGGCGGGACACCCCAGCCTTTGAGGACACAAAAGCACCAGGGCAGCGCCCCGCGCTCTGACACCACTCCCCACGCCTGCTCCTAGGCACTGATGCTTGCTTGCCCCTGTTTCCTCAGCGTCCTTGTGGATGGCTCTGAGTTGGGCTGTGAGGATGTGAAGGCTGGTGCTCCTCTCAGCTGTGACTCCCAGGGCAGAGGACGTCTTGCACCCCACGTGTGGGACGTGTACTCTGGCTCTTTCAGGGTGAGTCCTGCTACCAGAGACGAACTTGCAGACACTGACGGTGTCCTGCTGTGCTCTGCCTGTGCTCATTCAGGCACTCTGCCTCCAGGAGACACATGTTTAAGAAATGGAAGATACATGTGAACAGAGAGGTAGCTCCTTCACTTTCTTAGACATTCCTTCTTTGAGAGGTGTGCATCCCATGAGTACAAAGTACATGCTGGCAGCTGTGCTGCGAGGCTGTACACATCTTCTCTCTAATCTACAGGATGGATCTTGAGGCTGTTCCATCCACATGCCACAAAGAGAAGATGAGGTCTGAGAGTTAGATATTGTGTCTTCACAACGATCATGCTAAAACTGCCAATTGTGTGGAATTTATTAAACTTGCACAGCAATTTACAAGGTAAATCTCAAGTGTCATTGGTCCATTTGACTGATTTTTATTGAAGTATAGTTGTTGTGCAGTAATACTATATGATACAGGTATACAATATCGTGATTCACAGTTTATTGGCTGTCTTCCCCATGTGGTGCGGTATATCCTTGTAGCTTATTTTATCCCTTCAGGGGATCTTCTCAACCCAGGGATCGAACCCACACCTCCCTCATTGGCAGGTGGGTTCTTTACCACTGAGCCACCAGGGAAGCCCTGTTTCAGCATGGTATCTAACATCTATTAAGCATTAGTGCGTAATGAGTGTTAGCTCTTAAATTTCCCTGAACATGTCCACAGCTCTCTTACTATGGTGTGTTGCGATTTTGTACCAAGCAGGATAACATTTGCCATTGAGTTTCCAAATAGGGACAATGGGCAGATGAACTGGATGGACTTCCACTGGCCAGTCAGTATTTGGAGCTCCTGCACCTCACAGGTGGGGTGAGATAGCTCAGGGTTCCAGGGGTTCACTGTCTCTCAGTATCAAACTACCTTAAACAAAATCTCACACTTGTCCGTAGCTAAATCTATCTCCCTCTTTTTCACCAACTCAAAAAATCAACCAAACTTCCCATCTCTTCCTGCCTCAAAAGGAAAACCCAGGGTAGCTTAGTGTTATTTGCATGATGGAAACGTCGCAGCGCACGTCCTCCTCCAAAGTGCTAACTGCAGCCTAGAGTCTTCCATTTCTGGCAGTGGTCTTGAGGGAACATTACTGCCTGATGCTCCATCCTGTAACACAGATCGAGCCTTGGCTTCCTACCTCCAAACCAGTTCACTATCTGTGAAACGGCTGCTCTAAACCCACTATTCACATTGGCTGCTTTTCAGCAAGTTGCAAAATGTAGCCGACAGTTTCCTGACCCAATTAAAACAAAACAACACACACACACAAAACAAAGAAGTGAAAACAAAAACATCACTCTTGTTTATCTAAACTGCAGTCCAGGCTTTTGAAGGTCTGCATAAATTTATGCTCAGTTTTGTACCCCTCAAAGAGAAGACAAGCAGTCACAGTTTAGTGTTACTGAAGTTGCACTACCGTGTTTCTTTTAATAATTAATGCATGAAGTGCTCAAGAAGTCAACTTGCTCACAAAAAATTGTGACTCTTGATTTATAGTTTGAGGTATAATCATAGAACCTTCTTATGAATGAGGTCATACTGCCAATTAAAAAAAGGTAGCTAACCACTTGCTAATTTTAGCCTTGAGTTTCTTTAAATTACTAATGTGATGGGAAAAACCCGACCAAACAATTCACAAAAGAGAAAATCAAAAGACTGATAAACATTTCTAAATACAGTTAATATTCAAAGAATGCAGATAAAAATGGATTTACTTTTTAATCTATCAAATTAATCAGTTCAGTTCAGTTCAGTCGCTCAGTCGTGTCTGACTCTTTGCGACCCCACGGACTGCAGCATGCCAAGTTTCCCTATTCTTCACCATTTCCTGGAGTTTGCTTAAACTCATAGTTGGTGATGACATCCAACCATCTCATCCTCTGTCTGCCTCTCTTCCTACTGTCTTCAGTCTTTCCCAGCATCGGGGTGTTTTCCAATAACTCAGTTCTTTGTATCAGGTGGTCAAAGTATTGGAGATTTAGCTTCAGCATCAGTCTTTCCAATAAACATTCAGGGTTAATTTCCGTTAGGATTGACTGGTTTGATCTCCTTGTAGTCCAAGAGACTCTCAAGTGTCTTCTTGCGAATGAATTCTTCGGTGCTCAGCTTTCTTTACAGTCCAACTCTCACATCCATACATGACTAATGGAAAAACCATAGCTTTGACTAGACGGACCTTTGTTGGCAAAGTAATGTAATAGAGACTGAAAAAAAGATTCTTCAATTCAGGCAAGAATACAATGATTCAACTGTCTCTTGAACTGGCTGGTATGAAGATACAGTGGAATAACCTTTTGCAAAACAGCAATAAGTTTATGAGAGGTACAAAAATTCAAACAAGGTAACAAAATCAAATTATAGTGCAGAGATAATATGAAACTCCCTTCATTGAATTTAGAAAATATAAAATTTCTTCAAGTGTCTGAGGACTTTGTAGTGGCTACACACCACTGTTGACAAATTATCCTGTAACTCAAAACATGCACTTCGGCCCTAGTAGCAAGATACTTGGTTAGAAACCATTTTTCCCTCCATGAAGTAATGGTGGCATAGAAGTAAAACATTCCAGCTGAAAGAACATGAATTTAGGGGAGAACATCAAACTGAAAAATAAGACTAAATTAATAATTGAAGAATTCATGACATGTGCCTCTTAGCAGACACAACTAAATACTGACCTTCTCCTACAAGACAGAAATTTGCAGAACACACATTTGGTTTTGAGAACCCACAATTCGTAAACCCATAGCCGAGTGAACTCACTTAGCAGGTGACGAGTCCAGTCTCAGAAGTCCAGGCAAGTGTCTGGCATGGAGACAACTGTATGCTCATGAACATCTCCACCTTGAAGTTCACTTTGGTTCCAGGAACCTACTGTGTTTTATCAGTTCAGTTCAGTTCAGCCCCTCAGTTGTGTCCGACTCTTTGCAACCCCATGAACTGCAGCACACCAGGCCTCCCTGTCCATCAACAACTCCCAGAGTTTACCCAAACCCATGTCCATTGAGTCTGTGATGCCATCCAGCCATCTCAACCTTTGTCATCCCCTTCTCCTCCTCCCCTCAATCTTTCTCAGCATCAGAGTCTTTTCTAATGAGTCAGCTCTTCTCATCAAGTGGCCAAAGTATTGGGGTTTCAGCTTCAACATCAGTCCTTCCAATGAACACCCAGGACTGATCTCTTTTAGGATCAGGACTGGTTGGATCTCCTTGCAGTCCAAGGGGCTCTCAGGAGTCTTCTCCAACACCACAGTTCAAAAGCATCAATTCTTCTGTGCTCAGCATTTTTTATAGTCCAACTCTCACATCCATACATGACTACTGGAAAAACCATGGCCTTGACAAGACTGACCTTTGTTGACAAAGTAATGTCTCTGCTTTTTAATATGCTGTCTAGGTTGGTCATAACATTCCTTTCAAGGAGTAAGCGTCTTTTAATTTCATGGTTGCAATTTGACAGAAAAGTCAGTTTTGCTTCAATTCCACATTTGGTTTTCCCTGTGTCCTGAAAGGCTTTATTCTATTTTGTCCAAGATGGTAAAGCTAGAGTAACTAAGATATTTGAGGCTGGGGAAGCTCAGGTGACTTGGGTGTGGGAATTCTCTCTGGTGAGTGGTGTGATTGGAGTACTTAGCACTTTTCTTTGTTTTCTACCTTGTTGAAGATTTTGTGGTTTGACATTGACTCAGACATAAGATTGATGCTTTTGAATTGTGGTGCTGGAGAAGCCTCTTAAGAGTCCCTTGGACTGCAAGGACATC
Source organism: Ovis canadensis (assembly GCF_042477335.2). Classification (NCBI taxonomy): domain Eukaryota; kingdom Metazoa; phylum Chordata; class Mammalia; order Artiodactyla; family Bovidae; genus Ovis; species Ovis canadensis. The sequence continues at coordinate 112,808,351 of NC_091246.1, forward strand.
CATCCAGTCCATCATAAAAGAAATCAGCCCTGAATATTCATTGGAAGGACTGATGCTGACGTTAAAGCTCCAATATTTTGGTCACCTGATGCAAAGAGCTGTCTCACTGGAAAAGACCCTGATGCTGGGAAAAATTGAGGGCAGGAGATGAAAGGGGCTGACAGAGGATGAGATGGCTGGATGGCATCCCCGACTCGATGGACACAAACTTCAGCAAACTCCGGGAGACAGTGGAGGACAGAGGAGGCTTGCAGGCTGCAATCTACAGGGTCGCAAAGAGACAAACATGACTTAGCGAATGAACAACCAATGACAACAGACACAGGAAACTGGGTTAGTACTGACACATCCCTTTGGGTCAGTATTGTTCCTGGGGACCTCCCTCCTTTTCTCTTTTATGATCACTGCCCTTTTCCCAAGCCTTCATGAATCCCAGCTTCACATTTATGCTGGGCACTGAACAGGATATTTTGGACCAGGGAAAGGTACCAAGCTTTGAGAAAAAATTGGGGACTTTAATCCCCAATGTTTTGCATTGACTCTGGCTAAGTTATATAATTACTCTGATTTTTCTCTGTTTATGAGATGCTTACACAAGAATATTGGGAGGAATAAATGTATAAAACAGTTTTGTAAGTAGTATAATTCTAAATACATGGGTTATTATCAGCATTGTGATCACCTTCTTCATTTGGGGGATAGAATTGCTATGTCTTTTGCCAAATCCCACTACAAAATAAGATATTTAGAAACTTCTTGGTTTTCTGAGGGTTAGTGAGTTGGTTTTTAAGTTCCAACTCTCATTTTTTCCCTTGAACAAATGGCCACAAAAGTCTAATAGGTACCTTCTCATAAACTGAATAACCATTTGATGCATATCTTTGGTTTTGCATCTCTTACCAGAATATTGAAATAAATTGTGGGATATATTTTTCCCTAGAAATAAGATACCTCATTTAAAAAAAATTGTTGGGTGAAATCTTAATAAGAGGGAAAGATTGGACTGGGTTCAAAATGTCAGGATACTGTAATACTAGATATTTGAAAAATCCACGGGAATAAAGGACAGACAAGGTCAACTGGTCAAGTAGTTTATTTTAAAAAATGGTGTTTATCTAATTGACATTATCATCTCAAACACACATTTAGCTATATAAACCGTTAGCTCGAATCTGTGTTTTGAGACTGTACAAACACTTACACAGAAACATCTGATTTTAAAAAATGGTTTGCACACCCACCAGGATGAACATCTGTTTTCCATTGACTGCTCTCTGCTTTTGGCTTAGAATGCTGTAACACCGACTTTTTAAAAAGAGGTGTGATATTACAATCACTTACAAGTATTACAGGAATATCTTTGCAAAAGAAAATAAATTCACTCAAAAAGCATAGAATGTGGCAGTTTAATTAAACAATAGGTGACATTCATGTGGTTTAAATCATCAGGTGGGTGTTTTTTCCTGGGATAGTTATTTTCCCCTCAAGCTTAAATGGTAACTTTCATTTTATTTACCAGCTTCTCCAGATTGTATTTAAATAGTTAACTATAAGAATACAAATATTTAAGATAATTTTTAAGAATCTTTAAAACAGCCAACATGGAGGAAAGTGTTGTATAGTGATTTCACTAGACCTTTATTATCCTGTATTGTTTCTCAGAACTCCCTGCCACAGAGCTCTCCCCTTAGGCTTTTGTGAGGTTTTCTCCCTCCTACAGTGACGCCCAACTGGGGCCACCCACTGGATAACACTCAGGCCATTTCAATCAGACCCTCTAGGGCGGGGGACTGATTGAGCCTCTTCTGAGAGTCTTCTGAGACTCACACTCAGGGTCTCTCTTTAGAGCAAACAAATCACCGAGAAGAACTTACGTCTTCAAAAATCATCTCAAACAATCACTTTTTTCCTCTGGGAACACCAGAAAGCGAAGAAGTATAAAACACAAGATCTGCTGAGAACATTAGAGTTTTCCCTGTTTTTCTTTTTTTCTCTCCTGCGTCAGAGGGAAATGATTCCTTTCCCCTTTTTTCATCTGATAAGGGCAGAGAAACAGCTCTTTCCCTTTGAATCTAAGCAACAATAGTAAGTATTAGCACTTAGGGACTGAACTCTCCCCTCCTCTTTCATCTTTCAGAATTCCTCACCAATGGCTTCAGGGGAAATGCGTGTGTCTCTTTAGTTTTTTTGTATATCAAGCCCTGGTGTACTTGGTCTAGTAGGTTCAAGGAAGAAGTTTCTTAGAACTGATGGGAGGAGCTGAGAAAAGTCCCATGTTCTTCTCTGAGCTGGAGGGAAGCCATCAGAATGTCACACTCTGCTTTAGCCACCGTATTTGAGAGGACAGTGACCAGACTGGTGCCTGTTCAGAGGAGGGTGAGCGCTGTCAGCCCGCACCCCTGGCACCCTCAAATCCCAGGTCCTCCTGGACCACCCCTCCTACCCCAGCACCTACGGAAAGTTTAATGGCCTTCAGAACAGCTGTGAGTTCACAGGGGTGGAATGTTCCCCGTCACTTCTGGCTCTGAGCTCTTGCCTCTTTGGAGTCGAATCCTAAGGTCCCACTGGGCTCTTCCTAGTCTCCTTTCTGCAGAACCCGTGAACTTGGCTTCTGGTTCTGATTTCCGCAGAGTCCCACTTGCATGAGGCTCTTCAGTGCTAAGAGATGTTACTGATAGTTTGGGGAGACAAGGAGGGTTGATGTAGCAAGAGCAGTAGGAATTTTAAACTGAAAACCAGACATCCCCTTCTTAGGACGCTTTACTTGCCGGCCTGCCTCTGGGAACTCCTCCGTCTGCTGATGTGCTCTCAGGCCCTCTGGTCTGGGCTCCCGGCACTTCCCCTCCCCTCCCCTCCTGAGGGACTCCACATGTTTCTCCCATCACGGCACACAGCGGCCCACTGTCCTCCAGCCTGGCTCCCCAGCTCAGCCCTGCCAACCTGTGCACATTCGAAGCTGCTCCCACGTGCTCTCGGCAGTACTAAAGCATCCTTCCCCCACCCCCTCCAACTCTCCCAGGCAGGAGCCATTCTCTCCAGAAGGGACTTGGACATTGAAGTGTCATTTTATTCCTCTGCTAAACCAGGAAAATGAAGGGTTTGAAAATGGCTGCTTCCTAATTCATACTTTTAACTTATTTCAAGCAATTAGCTCATTTCAAATTTCAGTGTGTGGGAGCATTCCCCCTTCCCCATCGTAACCATGTATGAATAGAAACTGTTCTTTATTTTGAAGATGGAAAATGCATCTTGAGTAAACTTGGTTGTTCTGTCATTACAAATGAATACTGGGGGTTACAACAATGCAGTCTTTGAGATCAGGAAAAAACAGTGCAATGGCGTACACATAGGATGGAGCTGGGGCAGCTGAGAGAACAGGATTCACAAAGGGCTTTGGATGGACTGGAGAGGAAGATGGCCATGAGCTTGATGCAGTTTGCTTCCTCTGACCTGGAGGAAGCAGAAGAGAAACAAACTTGACAACCTTGAGCTCAAGTAAAAGAAAGCAAAGAAGACAGTCATTTACGGCTAGGTGCTCAGGCTTTAGACTCTAGGGAAGGATTCTGAGTTTTGGAAACCGGAGAGGGTGAAAAGGAAAAGAAACAACTCCTAGGGGAGACAGTCGGAGCTGTGGGTTGTTTCTGGAAACCACTGCTTGCTTCCCTTTCACAGCCTAACTGTCCGAGGCCTGGACAGCCTCATCTGAGAGAGCAGACTTGCATTTGTCTTGATGACCCTGGCCTCTGCTGGGCTGGATGGTGGTGGTCCAGAGGCGCCTGTGGTGTGTTTGTGCCCAAAGAGTCCCAGAGATGTGAAGTTGCCCTGGCCCCCCAGCACGGGGAAGCCTGAGCAGCGCTGATGTGTCAGCTGAGAACTCAAGCCTTGCAGTGTCAGCCGTGATGCACATGTGCAGACTTGGGGTCTGTCCCCAAGGCTGGAAAGGCTGGAGGGCGCCTTGGTGTGGTGTGTGTGCGGCCGGGTGGAAGGGCGCCCTTCAAACCAGGGTTCACGCTCTAAGGAAGGGTGTTGTAGGTGTCACGGACAAGGACTCCTGAAAGGCACACATTAGCTCTAGGAGAGGACTCTGATTTTGTTGTTGGAAATGCTCATCTGAACAATGGCAGAAAAGCAAAACTAGAGGAAAAAAGAAAAAAGTCAAAATGGCAGATACATTGATGAAACTTAATTCCTGCTGATTCACTGGAAAAGACAGACTCATTGTAAAAAACTCTGATGCTGGGAAAGACTGAGGCCAGGAGGAGAAGGGGATGGCAGAAGATGAGATGGTTGGGTGGCATCACTGACTCGATAGACATGAGTTTGCGCAAACTCCAGGAAATAGTGAAGGACAGGGAAGCCTGGTGTGCTGCAGTCCTGGGGTCACAAAGAGTAGGAGACACTTAGCAACTGAACAACAACAAATTCCTGCTGAATTAAGAACTGCACCCTAAGTAACAAGGAGTCTGCATGGCCGCATAAATGCTGCTGTGTGTTAGTACTACATTTTCCACGGTTTTCAGTATAAATGTCACTGAAATTAACCCAGTCATTAAGGGGGAGACTGTGCCATGGGCTTTGCCCCCAGGGAGTTGGGACACAGAGACAACTACAGACTGCACCATGAGTCAACAGTTTCTGTGACAAGGACAGTCCTTTCACAAAAATGCAACAGGGAGGAGAGCTGGGTGGGGAGAAGAGCAGGGCCAAAGAAAAACTCCAGCTCCGTGCTGCGGAGTCCAGATTATTCTGGTGCCAAAGGCCTTCAAAAATGAAGGCCAATGAAAAAAAACGAAGATCATGGAATCTGGTCCCATCACTTCATGGCAAACAGATGGGAAAACAATGTAAACAGTGACAGACTTTATTTCCTTGTGCTCCAAAATCACTGTGGACAGTGGCTGCATCCATGAAATTAAAAGACACTAGCTCCATGGAAGAAAAGCTATGACAAACCTTAGCATATTAAAAAGCAGAGACATTACTTTGCCAAAAACAGGTCCATATAGTTAAAGCTACGATTCTTCCAGTAGTCATGTATGGATGTGAAAGTCGGACAATAAAAAAGGCTGAGTGGTGAAGAACTGATGCCTTTGAGCTATTGTGTTGGAGAAGACTCTTGAGAGTCCCTTCGACTGCAAGATCAAACCAGTCAATCCTAAAGGAAATCAGTCCTGAATATTCATTGGAGGGACTGATACTGAAACTCCAATACTTTGGACACTTTATCCAAAGAACTGACTCATTAGAAAAGACCCTGATGCTGGGAAAGATACACAGCAGGAAGAGGAGATGGGAGCAGCAGAGGACAAGATGGTTGGATGGCCTCCCTGATGGCAATGGCCGGGAGCGAACTCTGGGAAATGGTGAGGGACAGGGAAATCTGGCGGGCTGCACTTCCTGGGGTCGCAAAGAGTTGGACATGACTGAGCGACTGAACCACAACAGCCTTCATCCACAGCAGACCTGCAGGAAGCTCCTCCCACCAGCAGGAAGCTCCTCCCACCACGACAAGCCCCTCCCCCCATGGAAGCGCAGAGAAGTGGGGACACAGGCGCCTGCGTGCTGCTGAGCCAGGGAGGGACTTCTTCCCTTCAATACTAAGGAGTCACTAAAAGGTAAAAGAGGAAGCAAAGAAGGGAGAATGTGAAGCAAACGCAAACACACCTGCTCTTCTCTGGAAAATGCGCAAACCCAGGGAGGCCGGGAACGCGTTCTAAGTTGTCCGTGTGTCTTTAGCCCCAGGTCAGAGCACAGTCACCACTGGGCAGGGTCGCGCCCTCCTGAGGCCCGTTCAGGGCGGACCGTACCTGTCAGGCTGTGCTCAGGGCGGGGCGTGGGGAGCGCTGAACCCCTGCGCTGAGAGCCGGCAGCCTCTGTGGGCTCTGAGGCGCGCCTGCCGTTCATCCCCAGCCCCGCAGGCACGTGCACGGCTGCTGAGGCCCCGTCCTGGACAGCCCCTTCGGGGCCCGGACTGCGGGAGGCCTGTGGGCCGGCCGAGCTTCTGCGAGCCAGGAACTCATCAGCTGCCCGTTCTCGCCCTGGAAGGGCTTGGTTGTGACGGCGTCGAGAGAAGTGCGCTCCTTAGGGCCCCTGCGGTGCAGCATGGTTTCCTCCACACAGAGGATGGCGCCCCGAGTACATGCAGCCTGTTTCGTTCGAAAGAATAGGCGGGAGCTCGGGAAGGACGCCCAAGGGCCCGTGTCCCGTCAGGTAGCTCTCCATGGAGGCCGTGGAAGACTTTCCCTGACCCCTTAGACTGCAACAGTGGAGCCTAGACTCTCTCATTTCCTAGCTAACACGTGGGGACAAGTTCCTTACTTCTCTGAGCCTCGGTTTTCCTCATTTGTAAAGGGGGACAGCACAGCCCTTGTGAAAGTTAAATGTGACAAATGAGGTCAGTAGAATTCTTCTCCCCTTCAGTAGGACCTTAGCAGGCTTAAGACATAAACCCCAAATGTCAATTCTGGAAGCTCTTAATAGCTCAGCCTACGGTTATACATTTGTCTAGATCTTCAGGAAAGCTCTGTTTCTTATAGCCCTAAGAGAATTTTTTGGTGAGAGTGGAGGTGGCTTACATTAGGGAGATTTTTCCCTAAAGGGCTGGGATTATTCCAAAAATATCCCTGGTGTAATTTGAAATTCAATAGGAAACTAAGATTTGTTTTATGTTCACCTTCGTGTGACAGCTTCTGTTCTGCAGCTCCAGAACAAGCTGTGACAGGACAGCAGGCAGGACTGACACATGGGCCATTGCAAAGACTGTCTAGAGCTAAAATTAATTTCATAATTTTAAAATGTATTTGACCTAAACTATGAATGTCATGACTTTTTTTCTTTGTGAAATCTTCAGCTTCTCTTTGTAGACTCACCTTTTCGTTTTAAAGGCAAAGGTTTTAAAACATTTGACTGTATTTGAGGTAGGAAAGAGGGAGTGGATTGTCAACTGACTCAGAAAAATTGGTTCTGTACTTCTAATCAGGAGGCACATTTCACAATTGTGTACATTATCCACAATCATTCTCATTTTGCTTCAACTTACATATTTCTTTATCTTAATACTGTACTTAAGTAAATATTTCACCAAGTATTTACTTATAAAGTCTATATATTAGAGCAATTCAAACAAAAAATGCAGCTAGCTTTGATATTGCCACTCTCATGTGTTAAAACATGGAAGGGATCCAAGAATATAAAACATCTCGCAGAAAGTATCTTGAACAGTTAATCTCACTTTAAGGGGATTTCTGACAATAGAAACAGGTTATGCATGAATGTGGCAATAAGCATAAATTATGCTGAACTGGTTTCTAAAGAAAACAAAGTTCTCCGTGTGAACCGTCACCCATTTTTGAAGCCTTGAAATAAGTAGATAACATTTTCTCTCTCATTTTCATCTGCCTTTGTAGTTTGACTCTGAGCCAGGAATTGAAGCAGATGTACTGGGCTCTTGCGAAAAAGCTTGTTCCCACAAGATTGCTAGCCAAATTCTGCAGACTCAAGATGTTTCAAGAGTTTGGGTAATCATCACAAATTTTGGACTCCTACCTGAGGTGAGTAGAAATGCCAAACCTTGAGGGTCTCAGTATTTGTGTCAGTATGGTTCAGTTGGAGGTATTTCTGTTCTTGGCTGGTTGACAGAAGATAATTATAAGGTTTCTTAATTGGAAATATAAAGCAATACATGTTGGTTTATAAAGCATTCCAGCAAAACAATTTGCTCCATATCCAGATGAGCAGAAAGCAAACTAACACATTCCCAGAACTGCTAAGTGAAAATTAAATGTAGAAGAGTTGTTTCAATGTTTGAAAACATTTTATCAATTGATGGAGTCAAAGATTTGTCACGGCGAACATGTTAAGGGCTGTAGGTGAGGGCTGCTTTCTCCTGCCTCAAACGCTCCTTCTTTTTGCATTCTCACCTAAACAGCACAAAAAATTCCCAGAGGCATCTCATTTTAAGAAATGTCTGCAGTAAGGACAGTTTGTAGATGCTAGCCTTGAGGAAATGTTTGTCAACACTAAGCATTTTAGAAGCTAATACAGGGAGGCGATAATGGGAGAGGGAATCAGATGGGAAGTTTCACACCTTAAATGCCAAGAGTGCTTGCTGCGAGGTTTCTTGCAACCTGGCCAGGGGTGGGGGTGGGGTGAGGGGATGGGAAGAAAAGCCTCTATAGCCAGTGGTTTCCTTTTGTTTTGCTGAAAGGGCAAAGGGCATTCATTTGGGTCAGGGGTGTTTTGTGAGAGAAGCAGGAGAGTAAGCATATTGGGGAAATTCAATGATTGAATGTAATACTCCAATAAAGAGGAGCAGAAAGCTTCTCCCCTTAAGACTCAGGGCAGTTCTACCTGACTCTCCTTTTATGAAGGCACATCAGGAGGGACTCACAAACAACCTGGATGAAGTGAAGTATTTAACTGACTCTGAGGTGCTTGGAGTCCTTTTTGTTGTCATCTAGTCACTCAGACGTGTCTGACTCTGTTACCCCATGGACTGCAGCACGCCAGACTTCCCTGTCCTTCTTTGTCTCCTGAAGTTTGCTCAAACTCATGTCCGTTGAGTTGGTGATGCCACCCAACCATCTCATCCTCTGTCGTCCCCTTTTCCTCCTGCCTTCATCAGGCTCTTTTCCAATGAGTCAGCTCTTTTGCATCAGGTGGCCAAAGTATTGGAGCTTCAGCTTCAGCATCAGTCCTTCTAATGAATATTCAAGGTTGATTTCCTTTAGGATTGACTGGTTTGATCTCCTTGCTGTCCAAGGGACTCTCAAGAGCCTTTTCAAGCACCACAGTTCAAAAGCATCAATTCTTTGGCACTCAGCCTTCTTTATGGTCCACCTCTCACATCTGTGCATGACTACTGGAAAAACCATAGCTTTGACTATACAGACCTTTGTCAGTAAAGTGATGTCTCTGCTTTTTAATACCCTGTCTAGGTTCGTCAAAGCTTTTCTTCCAAGGAGCAAGTCTTTCAAGTCTTGTAAATTACACACATACTGCTCATGGGATTTTTTGCGGAGTGATGCACTGGTTGTGTTTTTCTATAGAAAGAACATGAGCCTGGACTGTGGGCTGAGCCCACGGCCTGTGCTCTGTCACCTCCTGTAACACACATTCTCTGAGACCAGTTTTTGGACATTTGTCTTTCATACGTGGTCTCCCACTTTGCAGGCAGATTTTTTATTGTCTGAGCCAACAGGGAAGCAAGCCCTCACGTGCTTACCGTATTTTTAAGAATAGTGGCTAACACAACAAGGTCCTATTGTAGAGCACAGGGAACTATATTAAATATCCTGGGATAAACCACAGTGGAAAGGAGTATAAAAAAGAATGTATATGTGTATAGCTGAGTCGCTTTGCTGTTTAGCAGAAATTAACCAACACTGTAAATCAACTATACTTCAGTTACAAAAAGGATAATGGCTAAAAGTGTTCAATGACTATTTTGCAGATTTTGATACAGATAATAGGGAAGAGTATTTGCCAGGTAGTTGCAGGGTGACTATAATCCCTTTGTTTGCCTAACCTTGCTGAGTTTCTCCAGTGGGGATGAGCGGCACTTGGATGTCCCACCCGGTTGTCCCTCACTTTCCTGCCTCCAGTGTTGGGATGTTTACATTATGGGCCACAGACAGCTTCTCTCCGTTGTGATGACACACTGCAGTGTGATATATGCACACACTCCAACATCCTCCTGACCCTATCCAGACCCCCACCTCCTGAGAACCCTCGGCCTATGACATGAAGTTTAGTTTCCTGAATCTCAATTATTCCAGAAAGTAAATAGCAGCTCAGATAGTAGGAAGAGAACCCAGTGAAGCAAGAAATCTAGACTGAAGTGTTAATACTGAATTTTTTGAAAAAAGTCATTGAATTCTTTGAACCTTAGTTTATCCATCTGTTAAATGGTAATAGACTTTCCTAATTAAGAAATCCTTATGAAAAATCAAGAGCTCTTATGTACATTAAAATATGTTAAAAAATATAAAAATCTCCATAGGGAAGTAGTAATATGAATATTTCTCAGCAGTCTTTATCTTAAGGTAATGAAATAGATGACAATTAGCAGGAAAAAATCCTATTATGTTTTAGACACTGTTCTAGGGGCTCTAGAGGGTTAAAAGGAGCACAAAGCATGGATCATATACTCCAGTGTTAGTCACTCAGTCTTGTCTAACTGTGACCCCATGGAATGTAGCCTGCCAGTCTCTTCTGTCCATGGGATATCCCAGGCAAGAATGCTGGAGTAGGTAGCCATTCCCTTCTCCAGGGGCTCTTCCCAACCCAAGGATCAAACCCAGCCCTCCTGCATTGCAGGCAGATTCTTTACCATGTGAGCCACCAGGGATGGTATATACTCTAGAGGGAAGAATAAATGTGTAGGATCTAAAAATGACAACACAGGGATAGTAAATGATAAGAACCAGGCATGTGATGTTAGTAACACATACTAGAGACATTTAGAAGAGAAAACATGTTCAGTGAAAAGGAGAAAACCTAGAAACCATGAAGGAACCACCTCTCCTGTTACGTTGAGAGACACGAATTTTTTTTTTTTTCTGAAGCATACATACTGTATTTTGGAATATCTTCATAGTATTTTTATTTTTTTGAATTTTTATTTATTTTTATTTTTTTTTTTTACTTTACAATATTGTATTGGTTTTGCCATACATCAACATGAATCCGCCACGGGTGTACACGTGTTCCTCATCCTGAACCCCCCTCCCACCTCCCTCCCCGTACCATCCCTCTGGGTCATCCCAGTGCACCAGCCCTGAGCACCCTGTATCATGCATCGAACCTGGACTGGTGATTCATTTCACATATGGTAATATACATGTTTCAGTGCCATTCTCCTAAATCATCCCACCCTCTCTTTCTCCTACAGAGTCCAAAAGACTGTTCTATACATCTGTGTCTGTTTTGCTCTCTCGCATACAGGGTTATCATTACCATCTTTCTAAATTCCATATATATGCGTTAGTATTCTGTATTGGTCTTTTTCTTTCTGGCTTACTTCACTCTGTATAACAGACTCCAGTTTCATCCACCTCATTAAAACTGATTCACATGTATTCTTTTTAAGGGCTGAGTAATAGTCCATTGTGTATATGTACCACAGCTTTCTTATCCATTCATCTGCTGATGGACATCTAGGTTGCTTCCATGTGGGCTTTATCCCAGGGATGCAAGGATTCTTCAATATCCGCAAATCAATCAATGTAATACACCACATTAACAAATTGAAAAATAAAAGGCATGTGATTATCTCAATAGATGCAGAGAAAGCCTTTGACAAAATTCAACAACCATTTATGATAAAAACTCTCCAGAAAGCAGGAATAGAAGGAACATACCTCAACATAATAAAAGCTATATATGACAAATCCACAGCAAACAGTATCCTCAATGGTGAAAAATTGAAAGCATTTCCCCTAAAGTCAGGAACAAGACAAGGGTGCCCACGTTCACTACTACTATTCAACATAGTTTTGGAAGTTTTGGCCACAGCAATCAGAGCAGAAAAAGAAATAAAAGGAATCCATCCATGTGAATTTTTTATAAATTGTAGATCTTAGGAACATAAGTGATTAACACTGCCCTTTATAGGAAGCATTAAGCAGGTGACCACTTACAGTAGGAGGACCGAGGAGGGCTGAGAGGACCCCAGGGCTGCAGTTGCAATGTCCTCTGACCCCTGCTGCCCCTCTCTGGTTCTGGTCCTCTCCTGCTGGCTTTGGTCCCTGGGTCCTGCACCAGGGGGCCGGGCACCCTTGAATGTGGTCTGACCTCAGCCAGGAGCCCTGGAGACCCACCCCTCAGGGTTTGCCTCTGACTGAAAGTCTGGTGAGTGTGTCAGCCAGAAAAAGGTTTCTACCCTTGTCTGTCTTAAGATGATCATAGGCCCTCAGTCTTGAAGAGATGCCCACATTCAGACAGCCTGATGAACCATGCAACGTATTACATAAGGCTGTTTGTTGTTGTTCAGTCACCCAGCTGTGTCCAGCTCTTTGCGATCCCATGGACTGCAGCACGCCAGGCCTCCCTGTCCCTCACCATCTCCTGGGGTTTGCCCAAGGTCATGTTCATTGCATTGGTGATGCCATCCAGCCATCTCATCCTCTTATACCCTCTTCTCCTTCTGCCCTCAGTCTTTCCCAGCATCAGGGTCTTTTCCAGTGAGTTGGCTGTTCAAATCAGGTGACCAAAATATTGGAGCTTCAGTTTCAGCATCAGTCCTTCCAATGAGTATTCAGGGTTGATTTCCTTTAGGATGGACTGGTTGGGTCTCCTTGCTGTCCAAGGGACTCCCAAGAGTCTTCTCCAACACTGCAGTTCGAAGGCATCAATCCTTTGGCATTCTGCCTTCTTTACCACCCAGCTCTCACAACCGTACATGACCACTGGAAAGACCATAGCCTTGAGCATATGGACCTTTGTCAGCAAAGTGATGTCCTTGCCTTTCAACACACTGTCTAGGTTTGTCATAGCCTTCCTGCCAAGAAGCAATCTTCTGATTTCATGGCTGCAGTCACCATCCACAGTGATTTTAGAGCCCAAGAAGAGGAAATCTGTCACTGCTTCCGCATTTTCCCCTCTACTTGCCATGAAGCGATGGGGCCTGATGCCATGATCTCAGTTTTTTTAATATTTAATTTTAAGCCAGCCTTTTGACTCTGCTCCTTCACCCCCATCAAGAGGCTCTTTAGTTCCTCTTTGCTTTCCCATTAGAGTGGGGTCATCCACATATCTGAGGCTGTTGATGTTTCTCCCGGCAATCTTGATTCCAGCTTGTGACTCATCCAGCCCAGCGTTTCTCATGATGTGTTCAGCGTATAAGTTAAATAAACAGGATGACAGCAAACAGCCTTGTCAAACTCCTTTCTCAATCTTGAACCAGTCAGTTGTTCCATGCAGAGTTCTAACTGTTGCTTCTTAACTTGAATACAGGTTTCTCAGAAGATAGGTAAGATGGTCTGGTATTCCCATCTCTTTAAGAGTTTTCCACAGTTTGTTGTGATTCATTCAGTCAAAGGCTTTAGCATAGTCTATGAAACAGAAGTAGATGTTTTTCTGAAATTCCCTTGCTTTCTCTACGATCCAGCGAATGTTGGATATTTAATCTCTGGTTCCTCTGCCTTTTCTAAACCCAGACTGGACATCTGGAAGTTCTTGGTTTGCATAATGCTGAAGCCTACCAGGCAAGATTTTAAGCATGACCTTCCTAGAATGGGAGATGAGTGCAAAAGTCTGATGGTTAGCACATTCTTTGGTACTACCCTTCTTAGGAACTGGGATAAGGATTGACCTTTTCCAGTCCTGTGGCCCCTGCTGGGTCTTCCAGATTTGCTGACATATTGAGTGCAGCACTTCAGTAGCATCATTTTTTAGGGTTTTAAATAGCTCTACTGGAATTCCATTGCCTCCACTAGCTGTGTTGACAGCAGTGCTTCCTAAGGCCCACTTGACTTCACACTCCAGAATGTCTGGCCCTGGGTGAGTGACTACACTGTCGTGTTTATCTGGGTCATTAAGATCTTTCTTGTACAGTTATTCCATGTATTCTTTCCATCTCTTCTTGATCTCTTATGCCTCTACTAGGTCTCTACTGTTTCTGTCCTTTACTGTGCCCATCTTTGGGTGAAATGTTCCCTTGATATTTTCAACTTTCCTGAAGAGAGCTCTAGTTTTTTTCCTTCTGTGTTTTCATCTATTTCTTTGCATTGCTCATTGAAGACGGCCTTCTTGTCTCTCCTTGTTATTCCCTGAAACTCTGTGTTTAGTTGAGTCAAAGACTATTTGATCATTCACATATTTATCCATCTGAAATTTCTCATTGTCTGGGGCCAAAACTTGCATTTATTCTCTTCTTTCTGATGTGAGCTTCCCTGGTGGCTCAGACGGTAACGCGTCTGCCTGCAATGTGGGAGACCCAGGTTCGATCCCTGGGTTGGGAAGATCCCCTGGAGAAGGAAATGGCAGCCTACTCCAGTACCCTTGCCTGGAAAATTCCATGGACTGAGGAGCCTGGTAGGCTACATTCCATGTGGTCGCAAAGAGTCAGACACGACTGAGCGACTTCACTTCACTTCTGATGTGGCAAAGCCTTCCCCACTGTTGAAAACGCCTGTCTTTAGCTGTGACATCAAGCTCCACAGACTCGTCCCCCCCGACCTCTTGTGGCACTGGCTCCTGGTCCCTGAGCAGGGGGCCTTCCCCTGGGACTCAGGCACCACACTCTGTTGGTCTGCCTCCACCCAGGGCCCAGCTGTCATGCACCGACACCCTTCCCAGCTCCACCTCCATGTCGGATCAGGCCAGACCTTTCAGGAGAATGCTTTCCCTGGAGCTCAAAGTCAAGGTAAACATCTGAAGGCCTTTTCGAGAGACCTTATTCTTAGTTTCAGTGACTCACCAGATCATATTTGTGAAATGTTCTTTGAATATGGCCTCTCCTTTCTATCGCTCTAGATTTTTTCTCCCTTCGTTTCTTTCTGGCAGCTTTCATAATGACCCTTTAATTGATTTAACAGCTTCAAGTTTCTCCCCAGCAATTAATTCTATTCACTGCTGCCAGGGTTAATGTTTTCTTTTAAAATAATTGAATTAAAAGGTAATAAAAGATTATTGTAAAAATTAAAACAATAGCAAGATAGAACGGAAAAAATGAGTCTCCTCTTTACTGCCTGAGCTCCAGCAGGTCTGATGGATGTTCTTCCAGACTTTGCTCAAAGACACATGGATGGAAACATCGTTGCCCTCTGGTCTCAGTGCTTCTGTTGAAAGGTTGGGTGTTAGCCTGAGTCTTCCTTTGGGCAACTGATTTTGATTCTTTAGAAGCCTTTAGAATTTTCTTTTCATCTTGAGATTTCCTTTAGAGCTCTGTAAGTCTTGTAAGATTTATTCTGCCCCAGGCGTCTGGAGACACCTGCATTTCTTCAACAAAGACTGATTTTCTTCTATTATTTCTCTTGGTGTTTTCCTTCCCCGCATCTTCTCTGTTTTCTCCTTTCCCAACTGGATGGACTGTGGCCCCATGACTCTCCCTGGAGTTAATATCCTTTTGTCTGTATTTATTATCTCTTCTTTTTGAGTGTGTGATCTACATTCTCAAAACCTTCATTATTTTTCCTTTCATAAGAGATAGTCTTCTTTGATTATTTGGACTACCCACTGAAATGTTTATTTCCACAATTCTGTTTCAAATATCACTACGTCCTATTCTTTTGTCCCCTGAAGGATGCATTTTTATTTTACTAATGATCTATCTCCTTATTGGTAAGTAGGAGTACAAAAACATCTCAAAATTTTCCTTAAGCTCCTTTGGCTGCTTCTTGGGATAGGTCCTGTTTGTTCATGTTGATGATCGAGAAGCAAAGTTGTCTCACGCCACTTGGTTTCTTGTAATACAGGGCGATTCTCATGGTGTTAGGTCATACAGTGAGTCAAGACCCGGGGTGGCTGGTATGAGTAATGCACTGTGTTAGCCTGTAGCAGACAAGACTTTACTTCCTGTGGGCTCTCTGCAGTAAGAGCAGCGCTATGGAGGGGAGCTTCCCATCGAAGACACCCTGCCTCACCCTCAACACATCAAGGCAGGAAGGAATTCCCCCAGGGTGGAGTGCTTTCCTGGTGGACACACCCTCAGGAGTGCAGCCGTCGCTGTTGACCGGAGGGCCTGCAACGTGTCTGTGCAGACAGTGTTGTGTCAGCGCTAAGTTGAGGGAGGACTCTCCAGCAGCGTTCTTCATCGTTTGGTGAGTTTTCCGAAAGAGTGGCCTGTTCTTTTGGTTCATCTCTAGCCTTCATATGGGGAGGCTCTTAGGCCACTGGTGGTTGGACGGTAGGGGATGTACCACCGAGAGTCACACCCTCATGACTCCGCACCTGTGCTCCAGGTCAGCATGCGGCACCGTGTCGTCACTCTGCTCGAGGGGGCACGACATCCACGCCTGACGTTCTCTCCAGAGACCTGGTGTGCACTCGTGCTCAGTCGCGTCCAGTTCTTTGTTACCCCATGGACCGTAGCCAGGGGCAACACGGCTGCAGGGGTTCTGTCCATGGGATTCTCAGCAAGAATACTGGATGGGGTTGTTGCGCCCTCCTCCAGGGAATCTTTCCAACCCAGGGATGGAACTCTAACCTCTTACGTCTCCTGCATTGGCAGATGGGTTCTTTACCTCTGTGCCACCTGGGGGCCCCCCAGAGACCCTGAGGCAACATTTAGTCTAGTAACTTGTTCAAACAAAGTAATCAAACTATCAATTTTAGATTCATCACCATCAATTTAAAAATTATATCTAGTATTTTTAAATACTTGTTATTCTAAAACAGTCTTGTTACCAAATATATTAACAGATAGTAGAAAAAGAAAAGTCATCACACAGTCCCCTAATTATACACATTCATATATATGTATACATGCTTGCCATACTTGTTTATATTAAATCAGTAAATTTCCCTGCTGTAAGAAATCACTAATAATAAAACATCGTATTTTTTATTGCTCATATCTTGAATTAGGAATATGGATACTAGAGAGGATATTTAAACACAAACATTATATATAATAATTATATAATATATTTTATATTTAAATATAAAATATTTAAATTCAGGAAATTTAAATATAAAATATATAAATTTTATAGCTTATAGAAGAATTTCTTCCAGGGAGAGAATTCTCAGTTGGAAATATCTAGATGTCAGATATCCAGAAAAGACCAAAACTCTGATTCAAAGTGATGTATGCAGTCAAATGTTCACAGTTTACAACAGTTAAGACCTGGAAGCAACCTAAGTTTTCATGGGCAGACGAATGGATAAAGAAGATATGGTACATACACGATGGAATATTACTCAACCACGAAAAAGAATGAAATAATGCCATTTGCAGCAACATGGATGGAACTAGAGGTGATCAGATTGAATGAAGTCATAGAAAAAGACAAATACCATATGATAATACTTATACATGGAATCTAGAAAAAGATACAAATGAACTTATTTACAAAACAGAAATAAACTCATAGACATAGGAAACAAAGTCATGTACCAAAGGGGAAAAGCAGGGGGAGGGATAAATTGGGAATTTGGGATTAACAGATGGAAATTACCATGTGTAAAGTAGATAGACAATGAGGATTTACGATCTAGCATGGGGAACTACATTCAATATCTTGTAATAATCTATAATGGGGAAGAATCTGGAAAAGAATGGATGTGTGTATACATATAATGAATCACCTTGCTGTACATCTGAAACTAACACAACACATAGTTGTAAATTAACTATGCTTCAGTTTTAAAAAAGATGGTGCCACAACTTCAGAGGAGGAGAATGTGGTCCTGACTGTTAGAGGAAAACAAGTCAGTACCCAAGCGAGAAGGGGAGGCTGAGCAGGGGTGTGGAGAGGCCAGAGCAGGATGGGGAGGGCCCAGGATCAGGCACATTTGGGGAAGTTCCGTGATGTCATTTCATCCCCGGGTTATCTGCTCTCTTAGCTTGCATATACTGTGGTGTTCTGGTGATCTTGCCTCTGTTTCACAATAGCTTCTATGAAGGTGATCAAGCTCATGAGGGAAAACATTTCAAATGTGGAACCTGGGGAGATGCTGAATTCCCACATTAGAGTCCCTGGGAGCAGCACAGAAGCCTCAGTTGGAGAAAGAGGAGCCCAGGGAGTGAGGAAAGAGGTGGAGGCAACCCTCGGGCATGTTCTGGACTTCCACAAGCCCTACAATTGGCCAGAGAGGGAGACGATCATATCTCTTGAGAGGCAAAAACCCGCAATTACAGCTAGCAGTGCTGTCTGTCTCCTGAAAGTCCAGGCTTCCTGGATGACGGACCAAGTCCTGTACCTCAGACACTCAACAGAACTTGACCCTCAGGGTGTGTTTATAAATGTTCATCTCCTGAAAAGCACATTCCTAATCCATGCGACAGTCCTTCAATAACATGAGAGTGGAAGGCCACTGGGCCATTTGCAATGAGACATTTATTTCCTGAAAAGGTTGAGATTACTGTTTAAAATACTGGGCTCCCAATCTTTGAGATCTTAGCTAGCTGTCATCTATTGTTGACTGCAGTGGATAGATTGTGTGTGTTAGTCGCTCAGTCATGTCTGACTCTTTGCAACCTTGTGGATGGCAGCTTGCCAGGCTCCTCTGTCCATGGAATTCTCAAGGCAAGAATACTGGAGTGGGTTGCCATTTCCTTTTCCAGGGGATCTTCCCAACCCAGGGATAGAACCCAGTTTCCTGCATTGCAGGCAGATTGTTTACCATCTGAGTCACCAGGGAAGCCCAGTGGATAAGTTAGCATTAACTGTTACTTTTCCATTTCTGTACAATTAAATTCATCTACTCTTCTGGAGAGTAAATCTTCATCCAAGATTTCATTCAATTCTTCCAAAATGGAATTATTCTTACCAGAACCTGAGGACCACAGCAACTGCTGAAATAAAAATATTTTTAAAAATGATTGATAAGCATGAAACTGAAAGTCGCTTGGTTGTGTCTGACTCTTTGTGACCCCATGGAATTCTCCAGGCCAGAATACTGGAGTGGGTAACCTTTCCCTTCTACAGGGGATCTTCCAAGTATCTCTCCAAGAGTACTGGAGTAGATGGACTATCCCTTTTCCAGCAGATCTTCCCGACCCAGGAATCGAACCAGGGTCTCCTGCATTGCAGGCAGATTCTTTACCAACTGAACTATGAGGGAAGACCTACTTTGAAAAGTACACACACTGTACGTAAGCCAGTCTTCTTTAAAATGAAAATACACATCTGGGCCAATATTTTAGGTAAAGAAGATATATATCTTGCTTTGATTTCTCTAAAGATTTATTTTCATTTATTTAATCTGGCTTTCATTTTGGAAAACAAAATTGTCAGTACTCAGTCATTTCTTTGATAATTATTTGACCTAAAATCTCAACCACCTCCTTCAGTTTTGTGATTGTCTTTGTCCCCCGAGACTTTTCATCAGAGAAGCTGTGGTTGACCTAGACCTCAGGTAGCTTTTAAACATGAAATGTCTCAACTTTTTTCACATTAAATGATAATTCTTTGGCTTTAATAAGTCAGAGGCAAGTTGAATTACCAACTTGCCAGGTTAATTTTCTGGACGGGAAAGCTTGCTGTGTCCTGTACTTGCGTTGGTGTCCACTCTGTCCAAAGAACAGACTCAGAGATGATGTCTTGGCCACTTGAGGACTCGGCCTGCAGTGGCCAAGTCCTCAAGTGGAAGAAGATAACAAATGGTTGGTTTCAATCACTGAGTTTTGGGGTGGTTTGTCATGCCCCATTAGGTGTACAAAACACCACTTCAAATATTCAATACATAAACCACCAAGGATTAGCAAGGCTGCCGAACAGCCAGCTTTTGGCCTTGGTAACCCCAAATACACCATTAACCAGCTATGTCTTTGTGTGATTATACACCTCCTCCAGCCTCAGTTTCCCCCCCCATGTAAGATGGTGATACAGTACTTGTGGAACTCACCCCAGGGAGCTCTCGTGAGGTCTGGAAGAGAGAATGGATATAAAATCCTTGGAGAAGTGCCAGGCATATGTAACTCTCAGTTCCATGCTCCTCATTATTTTGCTAATTGACAGAGAATGTACAAACAAGGACATTTCCACAGATGACATAAAATGTGTTTTGCACCTTCACATCAATGTGATTCTTTTACCAAAGAATAGAACTGGAGTGGAAGTTTAATTAAAAAGTCTAAAACAGTGAGATGTGATAGGGAGCAAGGAGCTGGAAAAATCACTTCTGAGCCATGAGTTGCCCAGAATTCACCTTCTCAATCTCAGGGTACAAGGTTTCAGGACCTGTTCATGCTGCCGTATCTGGGTTTAGAGGACTATGGATCATCTTCTAAGAGTGGAATGGACCATCAGAAGGAGCACGCATGACTGTGGTCCCAGTGAGGAGGAGAGGACACACCACATCCCAGATAACACAAGAGGGTTTCATGAAAGGATGGATCAAAGGTGCCAGCGTTTCAGGAAACCCCAGGGCTGATGCGTCACTGGGGACTGCGGGCAGATGGTCACACACCTCTGCCTGCAGGGAGGAGCAGCTTTGAGACCAGGCACATACCACTACCTTGAGGGGGCCTTCGCTGGATGGAGGCTAAGCTTGTAGGGAGGAAGCCGGGGTCTAAGTACCTTGAATTCCTCTCCTTCTTTCCCCTGCCAGGGCTCCCTGGGGGCTGCACCCACTAGAGCCTGAAGTCTGCTGTGGCCCATGCAGGTCATGTCCTGGGGCAGGAGAGAAGGGTGAAGGAGGGGAAGGAAGGCCTCCCACACAGGGCAAAAATGCCGGCAGCAGACTAACAGATCCTCAGGTTGAAACACTCGTACTTTTATAACCTCAGCTGCAGTGTTGTGGCATCTTGGGCCAAAGGGATGTGTGCAGGTTTCCTTTCTGATCCATGAAGGCACAGGGACCCCGGGGGGTGCTTCTCCACATCCCTGGTTCCTGAGTGTAAGTCAATAGGGCCAACCGTAAGTGTCTCCCCACTCTCGGGAAGGGCTGTGGTCAGCGCCGTGGGGAGCAGCCCCTGGAGAGGCTGGGCAGCCAGGGGAGACTGTTTGTTAACTGACCCCCGGGGGCCCCGCTGGACCTGCGTGGCCCCAGCGCTCCTGCCGGCCCAGCACTCTGCTTCCCAGCTTTGCTGTCTCTGCTCCTTTCTCCTTGGAGCAACTTCTGGTGCCCCTTTCCGATTCTCTTTATGGAGCTTTCATTTTCCTTGGTAATTTTTTAACCTGACTTCAAACTTGCTCAATGCTCTGCTAATCTAAGCTTCGTGGACCGTGTCTGACTGACTAAACAGCCACCTGGTGAGGGTTAAGGACCACTCTCCACCTCAGAGCCCCAGGTTGGCGGGGTTTCTCGTCCTCGTCACCCGTCACCTGCAGCTTGAAGCAGAGGTGCTGGCTCAGCTGTGGGCTGTGTTTAACACAGAGAGAACCAAGTCATGTTTCTGTAAACCTACCGGGGGGCAAGCTGGCCTCTGAGACCAACACAAGGCCAGGGGACAAAAGACAGAGCTGATGTGCAGCGTGGGCATGGGAGAGGGTGGACCCAACTCAGCTTCAGTTTGGGTCATAGTTTACTCTGATTCCGCAGACGCACAAAAATAACATTTCAACCTGAGCAAAGTGTAATGAAAGACAGGTTTCGTCTGGGTTTAATCTCTTTATGATTCGTCACAATCTGGAAGCCAGAAAACTATCAAAAGGAGAAGAGAAACACATGTGTGACAGTTGAGAACTTGAGGGAGACCAGTGGAGTCAGGGACCGCTGAGGCCCCGGGGGCATTCGGGAGGCAGCTGGTGGAGAGTGGGGCTATGCTCCCAGAGAAGTAGGGGGCCATGTGGGCAGCTGGACCCCGAACTGGAAGGCTACGGGTGGCCTCCAGGTCTCCTTGGAAGATACACCTTTAAATTCCAAGGAGCTAAAGCCATTTTACCCAGTACGCTGGATGAATGCATGTGAAGATGTTAAGATCCACAGATGAAAGGGACTAGGTGCGTATGTAATTTTTTAATTGGCAACGTAAGTATTACAGGTATATATTGTCTATTATATGGTGGTAGTAAAGCTACTTTGACTCGGTGTGGGAGAGACACGCCTTGTTAATGGAATCATCTTTCTACCTGCATTGGCCTGTTAGGAACTGGAAAAAAACGCAATCCAAATTCAGTAGTTCTCATACCAGAGTGGTTCTATGGGTTGTTTTCCTGTGGTACAGCTGCTGTTTAAGTGAAAACACCATCTCTGATCTGAGGTAGCACCTTACCTTGTTCCCTTACAAAATAGTGGGACAAATGAAGCACTTAAATCAAATGCTCCATCCCCCCCAATTGACATTTTTCTCAAACATTAGGACCTATGATGGAAATGTACTGGTCAAGATGTCTGTGGAGAGGAGTGTATACAACAGGGTAGCACTTATTTCCCGTAAATGCACAAGTGTTGTGCAAAACCTGAGGAAACTGACATTTTCTCAGAGACTTCCCAGCTTCACGGGTAATGCCATCCTGCCTGGGTCCCCACACCACATGGGCCCTGGAGGCTTTCATGCTGGGCTGAGGTGTATCTGCCATTTGGTTGTATACATGGACTTTTCATGTAATCACCACACTTATCCTATGTGCTGCTAGAAGTCCATTTAATTCTTTAAAAAGGATGAAGTGAAAAGAAAGTGTTACTTGTTCAGCTGTGTCTGACTCTTTACAACCCCAAGGACTGTAGCCCGCCAGTCTCCTCTGTCCATGGGATTCTCCAGGCAAGAATTCTGGAGTGGGTTGTGATGCCCTCTTCCAGGGGATCTTCCTAACCCAGGAATTGAACCTGGGTTTTCTGCATTGCAGGAGGGTTCTTTACCATCTAAGCCACCAGGAAAGCCCCCTTCTTAATAGCTACCTGTCCAAAGTTTAAATGATTGATTCTGTAAGAAGTTATCTTACTGTGTGTTACGTTACAATGGCCTTTTTTAGGAAGAGGCTGATCTGCAGTTAACTAAACTAACAGGCTGGTTTCCTGAGGCCTGCTCCCCTCTCTCAGGCAGTGATGATCTGTCCTTGCTCTTGGGGCAGACGTGCAGGATTCTGGCTGACGCATGCCGAAACATTCCTGATCAAAGTGTGGCTGCTGAGCAAGGAACCGCACAGTGTCACAGCGGGTCACAAAGCACGTCTGTCTGTTCTGCGGGGATTACCGCTCTGTTTATCATAGACGGGGCTAAACAGCTTTGCCAGTGGACACTACGGCCCAACCCCCACACGCTGCATCAGCCTAGAGGTGCTCCCCCAACAGCATCCACACCATGAGGGCCTGGGAGTGGGCACTGTCCATGGCTTCCTCAAGAGGAACAGTGACCTTTGACCATGGCCCTTTCCCTTTGCAGGTCTCCTTAACCGTATCTGGGGGCAGTGGAAAGAAGCCATTCACAGGAATTTAGCGTTTAGAGAAATAGTAACTCCCGTGTTGGGCATTTGTAAAGGTAAACTTGGGCTCATCTCTCTCTGTTAGGGGTGCCCTTGTGAATGAAGTGTTGTGCATCCCTCTCTACTTTGTCTGGCAGAATAGCGTAGTGGACAGTTCAGTTCAGTTGCTCAGTCATGTCTGACTCCTTAAGACTCCATGGATGGCAGCATGCCAGGCTTCCCTGTCCATCACCAACTCCCGGAGGTTACTCAAATTCATGTCCAGCAAGTCGGTGATGCCATCCAACTATCTCATCCTCTGTTGTCCCCTTCTCTTCCTGCCTTCAATCTTTCCCAGCATCAGGGTCTTTTCTAATTGGGCATTTTCCCTAAATTCATGTCTTACTGCACGTACTAGGGAAGAACAAATCTGACTCATATTTGATCTTTGTCTTTTACTTAAACCTTTGCATTCTGTTGCTTTTGCTATGAGTTAATCGCTAATAGGTGGCACTACTTGGAGAAGCTGGCAACTACTTGGAGAAATGGCAACCCACTCCAGTATTCTCGCCTGGACAGGGGATCCTGGTGGGCTGCTGTCTATGGGGGTCACACAGAGTTGGACACGACTGAAGTGACTTAGAATGCTTGCATGCATTGGAGAAGGAAATGGCAACCCACTCCAGTATTCTTGCCTGGAGACTCCAGGGACAGGGGAGCCTGGTGGGCTGCTGTTCACAGGGTCGCATAAAGTTGGACACGACTGAAGCAACTTAGCAGCAGCAGCAATGGTAAAGAACCCATCTGCCACTGTGGGAGACATAAGAGACGTGGGTTCGATCCCTTGGTCAGGAAGATCCCCTGGAGGAGGGCATGGTAACCCTCTCCAGTACTCTTGCCTGGGAAATGCCATGGATGGAGGAGCCTGGTGGGCTGCAGTCCATGGGGTCACAGAGAGTCGGACACGACTGAAGAGACTTGGCACAGCACAGCAATCACTAAATGACTGTTCCTTGCAGCCATAAAGACACAGGAGAGCCCATCCTCAAGGCTCTGACTTTTAAAGCTATGACACTTTCCATTCATAGAGAAAAAGTTGCAGAACGGAGAATAACGTTTGTCTTGATGGAAGTTTCCAGGAGCATCATGATCTGACCTATGAGGAGAGCTGCAAGAACAAGGACTGGGACACTGAGAAAAGCAACAACTAGCTACACTTCCTCCATTCTAGCAGAAAAGAAGCCTGACCTCTAACTCAGAGAGGATGCTTCTTTGGGATGCTAGTCCATCTTCAGTCTGCTGGCTTTGCAACTAAAGTCACTATTTGTTTGCCCCAACTCATCATCTCTCAATTTATTGGCTTGTCCTGAAATGAGCAGTGAAGGAAAGTTACATGGCTCAAATAGGCTGGAGTTAAAACTCCCCTCTGGGTCCTCCCCACCATTCTATGCAAAACAAAGAACTCTCTCACCCAAAGAAAAAAAAAAAAGGACATTAAGGTTGATTATGCCCAGCTCCCAGCCGGTCCAGGCTCTGGCCGATCTCCAGAATTCCTTGTCCCAGCCTTTTAAGAAATAACTACTCTGAGCAACCTTGGAGAAGAACAGGTCCCCTTAAGACAGTAGATTTCCACATACATGCCTATATATACTTACTCTTTTCTTGGGTTAGTGCAGCAGCTCACTAATCTGACTGCTGCCCCTTCTGCCTCATTAAAGGGGATCTGTTCCTGTACAGTGCCGATCTGGTTCTTTTTCCAAACTTCCCCTTCTCTAACTCCCTTACCCTACAAGCAGTATGAGCTTAAACTCTGTAACATTAGTTCCAAAGATAATATTGCAGTTCATTGAATGCGGCATGCCACTCACTATAAGCCATCATTATTTTATAAACCTTGAAGAAAGAAAAAGAGAGCATGTAGTAACTATGATGCAAATAACTCAACTAAAGCAACAAAATAAACAGCTCTGACCAAGTCTGTGTGTGCAGAAGCAAAGACAGCCACACCATGACTGTGGTCTGGCAGTGACTATAAAGTGCCCTTTACTGCAAGATGTGTTCTGACTACAAAGACAAGAAAATGTGACAAAATACGTCTTAGAATCCAAGAATTGTGATAGTATCTACCTTATGGGAATAAACGAGTTTATAAATAAAAGGCTCCCAGGGGTGTTTCCTAGATGGGGAAACAATGGAAACAGTGACAGACTTTATTGTTTTGGGCTCCAAAATCAGTGCAGATGGTGACTTCAGTCATGAAATTAAAAGATGCTTGCTTCTTGGAAGAAAAGCTATGACCAAACCTAGGCAACATATTAAAAAGCAGAGATATTACTTCACCGACAAAGGTCTGTCTAGTCAAAGCTATGATTTTTCCAGTAGTCATGTATGGATGTGAGAGTTGGACTATAAAGAAAGGTGAGCGCAGAAGAATTGATGCTTTTGAACTGTGGTGTTGGAGAAGATTCTTGAGAATTTCTTGGACTGCAAGGAGATCCAACCAGTCCATCCTAAAGGAAATCAATCCTAAATAGTCACTGGAAGGACTGATGCTAAAGCTGAGACTCCAATACTTTGGCCACCTGATGCAAAGAACTGACTCATTGGTAAAGACCCTGATGCTGGGAAAGATTGAAGGCGAGAGGATAAGGGGACAACAGAGGATGAGATGGTTGGATGGCATCTCCAACTCAATGGATATGAATTTGAGCAAGCTCTTGGGAGTTGGTGATGGACAGGGAGGCCTGGCATGCTACAGTCCATGAGGTTGCAAAGAGTCGGACATGACTGAGTAACTGAACTAAACTGAGGGGTGTCTGGCATTTGCTAAGTACTCAAGGAGTGTTGACTATTAATGCCATTATATTTATTATTATTACTGGGGAGTGACTACAGCTTTCATGAGGTTCCAACATCAGTACCTCTGTAGGGAAAAGGAAGAGGAAGTGCTCTGATTGGTGACTTAAGGGTGATCAGTGAGGGGCTGAGAAGCACGCAGTGACATCACAGCATAAGCTGCCTACGCTTTGGTGGCGTGACATCTCTGCACGAGGATGCACAGACACGTGAGGCACTGCTCACACACCGCCCCCAGCCTCCGTCTTAACTTCCCAGGGCTCCTGAGCAGGGTCTGGCAGGCCCTGGACAGGAGTGAGGGGGCCGAGGGACGCCCTGACCCTGACCTGATCCTCGTGTCTCTGAAGAGTCCCTTCTCAGGACTGCCATTCCAGGCGTCTTGCTGCTCTGTACTGGTCCCTTCGCCATTACCAAATTCACTCCGTGATCTGGAGAATTCTTAACCTCTGTCGGTAGTGGTTCAGAGTCCAAAAGGGAAACAGAGGCGTTTGCCACCTCACCTCCCAGACTTCACATCTACTGCCTTTTCTGCGCAGAAGCATGACTGGAGCGTTCTCTGAAGATGCAACTGGTCTGTGATAACGTCTATGACGGTAAAACTGATTTTGGAGACCTTTCTGGCTTTTACAGGAAGAATCAACTACCTCAGACTGTGAATTACCTCCCCAACTCCAGCGCCCTCACTTTCTCCTTCATCCCCTCCTCCTTCTTCAGAGATTCTCCTTCGTTACTTGGAAATCCTTCCCCCACACTTGTTTTCTATTTTTCCGTCAGAGAATACTTCTCCAATTCCAGCAATCAAGGCTAAAAGCTGTTACCTTAGGGGAAAATCCTTATTCCCGAGGTTATTTTTATTTAGGGTTTCGGGCACACATGTGGATTATATAACCCGTGACTGGAAACTTGTTTATGTGGCCTAGTTTGCTGTATGCTGGTACACAAAACCAGACTTCACTGTTAGAGCTTATAACCAAGTTTCCACTTGAAACTATCATTTTTCTGCCAAGAACATGCTGATGGGTTTATCAATGCTCAGGTGACTCTACAGTTTACTCCTCTTCCCTGGAGAAGGAAATGGCAGTCCACTCCAGGACTATTGCCTGGAAAATCCCATGGACAGAGGAGCCTGGTAGGCTATAGTCCATGGGGTCGCAAAGAGTCGGACACAACTGAGCAACTCCCTGGCAGATATTAAATAGGACACTATTTCTTGGCTCAAAGAGACTGTAAGTAGGTTCCAATCTTTTTTTTTTTTTTTTAAAAAAATCAATGACGGTTTGTTGCAGGAAGGGGGCTCAAAAGGGGGCTCTTGTCTAACACTGCGTGTTGACAAAGCAAGGGACACTATTGGGAAGCGGCGCCTGGGGAGAGCAGGAGGGCAAGGGAGCCCAGGAGGACTGCTCCTATGTGGCTTGCAGCCTCGGGTTTTACGGTGATGTGGTTAGTTTCTGGGGTGTCTCTGGCCAGTCTCTCTGACTCAGGGTCCTTCTTGGTGGTGCACACATTGCTCAGCCAAGGTGGATGGCAGTGAGAAGGATTCTGGGAGGTGGTAGGACACCTGGTGTCTCCTTTGAACCCTTCCCAAACTCCTTTGGTTGGTGGTTGCTTGTTAGTTTCGTGTTCCTTCCCGGGGCCTCCTGTCATAAAATAACTCATGCAGATGGTTACAGTGGTGCCTGATAAGGCACGGCTGTTGCAGTCAATGCGTTTCCCCGAACGTGTTCAGCAGTTAGCTATGATTTTCGTGAGAGGAGGTGCGCTCAGCGTCTTTCTACTGCGTCATCCTGTCTCCAGAACCTCTTAAAGCAACTAAACTTAAATAGGAAAGAATCATTTCCATTGCTTCACAGGAGCTGGTACCACATTTCTGCACCTTGGCCTGCTTCAGAGCTGGAGCAAGTCGCAGACTGATCACTGTATTTGCTACAGTTGTGTTTATAAAGTAACTCCATCGAAAGAATGCAGCCTCCAGGTGGAGTTAGAGGACTGCTGTAATTATGCCTGAGCAGATGCAGAAATCCACGTGCGGCACTGCCCCTGGCAAGTGAAGAGACGGCAGGGGTCCTTAGAGCAGCGCGGCAGAGAGGACTCCAGATGCTGAGTGGTTTGCACAGTGAAAGGGTCTAAAACTGGGGTCAGATTCTTTCAAGACGACTTCTTCACAGTTGTTTGCATGAGAGTAAACGAAACTTTCAAATAGCACATTCTTTTCCTTTTGAGAGCCTTGCTGTATGGTAGAATACTTAGTAGGAAGAAAAGACAAAATCAAAGCCAATTATTTAGCTGAGGGAAAAGCCTGCCTTTGTTACTCATATTGCTTTTGGAGTTTTCTTCCTGCTGAAATTATTGGAATACAAAAACAGGGAGTGGTCGAATTGTTGGGGCACCTTTTTCAACAGGCTTTAGCAAATATTTAACAAGCAACTGTGAATTAAACTCAGGAAAACTGTTGAAGAGTTTTAAAAGCAGCAAGAAAACAATAGTTGATGAGATTTGAGTTTTGGAAGGCTCTCCAAGTTGACAGTAATGCATAATGAGGCTGACATTTGGAAAGAGGATGGGGAGATAATTAGCCATAGGAGGGAGGGGTGGCGATAGGAAGAAATCACCTTCCTTGGCTGAGAGCCCATTCCTGCAGCAGGAAGGAACAGAAGGCCACATGAGGTGAAGGTTCTAGAAGATGACAGTAGATCAGAGAGAGGGGAAGGGTTCCACAACCCACTGTGACTGGAGGGTGATTCTGATTTCCAGACACTAACCTAGGACTCCTGCCCAAGCAGGGTCAGGAACAACTCCAAGAAATATTGTATTCCTGAAAGAACTGTTTGTTCAGCCTGTGGTGTTTACACATTCCCTTTCCATAAGCTCTGCACCATTGTGAGTACTTAGTCCAAAAGAGGACTGCAGCATTAGGACTTTAAAAAAGATGGAAAAGATCCAGAGAGTTTGGAGAAGGTAGCTTGTAGGGTGGTGGTGGTTTAGCTGCTCAGTCATGTCCGACTTTTGTGAGCCTGCCAGGCTCCTCTGTCCATGGGATTTCCCAGGCAAGATCCTCCAGAGGATCTTCCCTACTCAGGGAAACCCAGGTCTCTTGTAGTGAAGGCAGATTCTTTACTGTCAGAGCCACCAGGGAAGCCCGATAACCCCAGAGGTAAGTAATTTTATTATTCCCATTTCACCAATAAGGAAACTGAGGCACAGAAAGGGTAAATGACTGGCCGAGGTAATTGGAGATTCACAGAATCTGACTGTCAGCCACTAAGCTCTTCTGCTCTTTGTTCCACACAGCATGTGTGTGAGAGAGAGCTGGACCATCAAGAAGCTTGAGTGCCAAAGAACGGATGCTTTCAAACCGTGGTGCTAGACTCCCTCCTTGACTGCAAGGAGATCAAACCAGTTGATTCTAAAGGAAATTAACCCTGAATATTCGCTGAAAGAACTGATGCTGAAACGTGAGTTCCAATACTTTGGCCACCTGATGCGAAGAGCTGGCTCACTGGAAAAGACCCTGATGCTGGGAAAGATTGAGGGCAGGAGGAGAAGGGGGTGACAGAGGGTAAGATGGTCGGATGGCATCTCTGACTCAATGGACATGAGTTTGAGCAAATTCCGGGAAATGGTGAAGGACAGGGAAGCCTCATGTGCTGCAGTCCATGGGGTCCCAAAGAGTCAGACAGGACTTAGCGACTGGACAACAACAACAGCCCAATACTTTATGCATAAGCATATTTTTAATTCTAAAGGGATTCTTTGTAACATCCTTCATTTCTTGGGAAAATTTACATCAGTGTTTGTCTATTGATTGGTTTTCTCATTAAATTCAGAAACTTGGCCACTGAAATGGACTCTGAAATGATGAGATCAGTTCTTTAGAGCAAGCACCACTGGCTACTGCTACTGTGCAGCTAGATACTGATGACTTGCAGTGGATTCAGGTTGTGGCTAGGGCAATACCCCATGTTTGCCTTGGACATCAAAGGTACTTCTCGGGTCGTGGAGACGTCAGATGTGCAAGTCCTCATGTGCAGGGGGCCTGTCACAGTATCGTGGGCCACGGGTCGACAAGGGAGCGGTGACAGGCAACTGCCGTCCCTCTGTAATGTTCAAACCACAGAATAGCAGCTGCACACAACGAGGGCAGTGTTTCCTGGGCTAAGGAGTTCATACAGTTCCACAGAAGGATTAGTACTGATGTCTTCAAGTGCGTGAAGGCTTGCAGACGTAGGACTAACTTTTCAAGTGAGATTACAAGGGGGCCGATCCTGTGGCGAAGCAGGGATTGAGAAAGAATGCAGAGGCGGGACGAGGACAGACAGCGCGGTGAGCTGTGTGCTGGCCATTTATTAGCTCTTGGAACGCAGGGCTCAGAGACAAGTCTGTGTCTTTGCGGTGAAACTGAAGGTGCTGCCCTGTTGCTTCACCTCTTTTGGCTTCTGGTTCATTGGCAGTTCAGTGTCAGAACATGTATTGTACTGATACAATACAGAAGATGAAAATGTTCAATTCAGCGCAAATGTACAGAGAAAGGAAAAAGATGGAAAGAATGAAAGGAAATGATAATTAAGAATGGGACAACAGGAAACCATAACTAACTGGTGTCATTTCCCTTGGATTCTGTCCCATTCTGCTTGCCCTTGCCAACCAGATATGATGGTGGCGGGGAGACAGTTGGTTTTTGCAATTCTCATTAATTAGATGTCTGCTAATTCTAAAACGGTACTCTGTGTGTGTGTGTGGGTGTGTGTGTATTTACGTCTAAACATGCATGTTAAGAACAAGAGGCTCACAGACAAGTCTTTGTACCCTTGGCAGCCAGTAAACTGCGTGGATGACACCATAAAAACCTTTGGCATAAGACCACATACATGTAGTATTTTTAGGAACACCATGAATTTAAAATAAGAACATTTTCAAAAGCTCTAAAATAGAACTGAAACAAGCCAGAAAACACTCATGTCTCATGAGGGCAAACGGGTAAGCACCAATGTGTTTAATTCTCGCTGTTTGACACTCAGACTCGAGGCATTTTCTGGATGTGCTTGTGGATGGCACCTGCCATCCGTCAGAAACACCGCTGCAGAAAGTACCAGTACATCAATGGGAGAGGAGAGGGGTAAAAAGACCACACTTTTCAGTGAGTGAAGAGTAAGGTGACTTACACCCATGTCTGCCCAGCCCACCTGGACACAGAATGTCGCCGCAGGATCGCAGCCCCTGGACCCTCCTTCCACGTGTTCTTTGGAACCTGAAACAGCATGGCAGTGCCACAAAACACGACAGGCAGGACACCAACACAAGCCAGAGTCCCGCTCCTGTTTACCTGAAGGAGATGAAGCCACTCTCATGGACAGGTCCACTATCTTTGATGACTGTTAGGTCCTTTCCAGATTTTGGAAACTGCGCTGCTATGACCATTCATATCCGTGCATCCTTATCCATATGGGCAGTTCCTCCAGGCATAAACACACACCTAGGAGAGGTCCATTCATTCACTTACTCAGCACATGCTCACTGAGCACCTGGTACCTACAGGCAGCATTCTAGGTCCAGGGACTCAATAGCGAGAATCAGCTGGAGGTCCCAGCGCTCCAGGAGTTTATAAGGGAGACAGACAACAAACAGAACAAGTGTACCGCGTATCAGTAAGTTCTATGGAGAAAACCAAAGTGGAATCTGAAAATGATACAAATGACCTTATTTACAAACAGAAATAGACACTCAGGAAACAAACAAGGTTCCCAAAGGGGAAGTGGGGGGGCAGAAAAAATTAGGAATTTGGGATTAACATATACAGACTACTTTATATACGGGCTTGCCTGATGGCTTAGAGGGTAAAGAACCCGCCTGCAGTGCAGGAGACCTGGGTTCAATCCCTGGGTTGGGAAGATCCCCTGGAGAAGGGACAGGCTACCCACTCCAGTATTCTGGCCTGGAGAATTCCATGGACTGTGTAGTTCATGGGGTCACAAAGAGTCAGACACAATTAAGCAACTAACACTTTCAGTTTATATATAATACACACAGACTATTGCATATCTATTTTATATACAAAACAGATAACCAACAAGGACCTGCTATATAGCACTCAATATTTTGTAACCTGTAAGAGAAAAGAATCTGAAAAAGAATCTCTCTATATACAGAGCTGAATGTATATTCACTGTATAAACTGAATTACTTCACTGGACACCTGAAACTAACTAACTGTAAATTCACTCTACTTCAACTACACAAAACAAAAGAGTGGGCAGGCCTGTTCTTTTCCCCAGGTCAGTCATAGAAGGCTGGCTCTGAGGCAACATTCAAGGAGAGAGATGGAGGGTCCAGGCCCGCATGCACCTGGGGATGAACATCGCAAGTGGAGGGAATAGCAGGCGTGGAGGCCCTGGGCATGCAGAGTCCAGCAAGGATGCTGCTGCGGCTGCAGTGGATGAGGCAGGGCTGAGAATCACCGTGGTGTTGGAGAGACGGGGCCTTTTCACTGCGTATATGACTATTTTACTCTGAGAGCAAGCAGCAGGCACCAGACAGCTTTGCACTGTGCTGTGATCACAAGCCCACGAAAAAGAACCAAGCCAGGCGTAGTGTCACCTGTGATGGTGGGTGGGAACCGTGAGCAGATAAGGAAGGCGGTGCGGATGCCCAGGGTTGGGGGAGAGGGTGGCGGCTGAGCAGAGCCTCAGGCAGAAGGCGGTGGGTTCTGGGTGTGGAGGGGGTGCCCCTGCACTCTCAGGGTGGATGGGGAGATGTGAGGTGGGAGGGAGACAGAAGCGCCTGTCCGGCGCCCAAGCAGAGACGCCAGCAGACTTCCGGGTGGGTACTGCACAAAGTCCAGAGGCTGCTGCTTTAACTCCCTGTCTGCCCTAGCATCATCCCCACGCTGTCTGTGCCCACTCACATGTCACACTGCAGTGACCCCTGAGTGGTCAGTGGTCACGCAGCTCCTCTGAGGGTACAGCCTGCTGTTGATGTTGACAACCGTCTTCAACAGAGGCAGCAACCCTGGGCTAAGCCATGTGGACTGTGACTTTGCAAGCACTGCAGCGTCACTACCTGCCTGCCACATTTTTCTCAACCAAAGCGGCCAATAAACAGGACACATTGCAATCTGAACCCCTTTGAGTGAAGAGCGAGCCAGCGGCTTGTTTCCATGGCTGCTTTCTTTGGAGGAGGTGGGAATTTCCACCAATCCTGTTGGGCTTCCCAAGAGGTACTAGTGGTAAAGAATCCACCTGCCAATGTAAGAGACATGGGTTGGATCCCTAGGTCAGGAAGATCCCCTGGAGAAGGGAACGGCAATCTACTCCAGTATTCTTGCCTGGAAAACCCCATGGAGAGAGGAGTCTGGCGGGCTACAGTCCCTGGTGTCGCAAAATCGGACACAGCTGAGTGACTGAGCAGCCAGTGGCGCTGCATAGGTTTCACAGAGCTCATCCCTCTTGTTTCGGCTTTGGTGATGATCAAGGTTTGCTAATATAAACTAACTGGAGGTCTGCAGGTGCTGGAGTTTGACTGTAAAAAGAAAGAATTTAACTACTTTAAATTATGCATATAATTGAAGTTTTATTAGGCTAATGATGACCTAATAGGCATCTTATGATTATGAGCAGGGATGAGTCATTGGCCTAGAAGACTGAATATTCCTGGATTACTGCTGGATTCTACTTTCACTGCAGTTAAGGAGGTGTCTAAACTGGTTTTTTTCCTTATGAGTTTGCACACATTTAGCTTACAGTGTAATTCAAATGTGAGGATGGTTTGGAATACTGTTCAGGAACTGGGAATAACTTGCCTTGTTTGTAGCTGATAGAGAGTATCTTCCTTCTCTGTCTTTATTTATTTATTTTAGAATCTGTAATCAATATTTATTCTCCATTTTAGGAACTTCAGTTTTTCTTGTTTTATTTTTTATTTTTTTAATATAAATTTATTTAATTGGAGGCTAATCACTTTACAATATTGTATTGGTTTTGCCATACATCAACATATTTGGTTTATGTTGATTGACTTATTTAACAGTATTACCTGAATGCAAAGTAAAAGATAGAAGAACCAGGAATAGCTATGTTTTAAAAATATAGGTCAATACTGCAGAAATCATCAGGGTACCATTTTCTTTAAAGACAGGTGAAGTCTGAATTCCAAAGCTGAAGATGTTCAAGGTGAGTCATTACAGGGCATGGCCAGGAATTCAGGACCTGGGTTCTGTTCTCTAGGACCAACTGATTCTTTTTCTGTTCCTAGGTAAAAAATTTCCTAGCTTTCTTAGTTTCTTTATATTTACATGGTTTAAAAATGGTTGCCGTGATGAAATATTTTTAAAGTATAAAGTGAAAATGTAAGGCCTCATTTTAATAATACCAGAGGTGCTTTGAACTAAAATTCGTCATGAAGTTTTCGCCAACTCTGAAAAGTTGAGAGTGGAGGAGGAGGGGGTCAGGGAGGTAAAGAGGCATGTCTTTGCCCTGTTGTCAGCTGTGCATGAGAAATAAGGGACATCTGAGGTGAGGTAATAATGTAAATTGTTGACAATTAATTTGCACATAACTTAAGTTGTCGCTAAATCCTATGTAACTTCAGTTATTGTAGATAAACTTTGGTTCCATCAGCTTTTCTCTGCTTTGCTGGGGTTTTGGTGGAACTGTGCAAAAGTAAAGAAGGAAGACGAGATTTTCAGTCCTGGTTGTGATTATAGCTGGCCCTTGTGCTGGTCATACTTGACAAGGAGCGGTGAAGTGACTGGATATGATGAGGAAATGCCTTCAACTGTGTGTCCTTCAGTCCTCCCTGGAGCTGGGCCCCTTTGTCTGACTCTGTACAGCTCACTGGTCCAGGGCCGGGGTCCAGATGGCTCTACTTGGGCCAACTCTAAGCAGCTCCAGGCCTGCAGTTTGGTGAGCCACAGGCTGGTCTGGCCATCTGCCCCCTCCTGGAGCCCGCAGGAGTTGGTCATGGCGTGGCCCTCACTTGGCCCTGTCTGAGTCCCTGTTTCAGTGACTCGAGTCCTGAAGGGCAGACCTGCTCCCCAGGAGCAACCCTTGGTCTGGTCCCTGGTCCCCACTGCCCTGCCTTTGTGGGACGCCTGCCTCTAACTCCGCCTCAACCACCGTCCTGCACCTCCAGACCCGTCACCCATTTCCCAGTCCCGCGCGTCTCTGGGCCTCTGTCCGTGCTGGGCCCAGCTCCCTGGACCCCTGCTCTCCACAACTTCCGTCACCTGCTCCAGGGCCCTGGGAGGTGGCCCGCTGACCACCAGGCCTGCCCAGTGTTGGGTTCAGAGACCCCTGATGGACTCAGTGGGAGCCGGGCTGTAAACTGCCCTGGTTCAGGCAACCTCCCTATCAACATTTGTCTTCCTTATACAAAATTCACTTCCAAGAAGGTTTCCTCTTCAGGATCTCCAGTTCTCACGGAGGAAAGGAGCGCAAAGGTTTTAGGCGTTTGGTGCATTTGCAAATGCATGGCAGAGGGGCCAAGATCTTTGGAACAGAGATTAAGAAACTTCAATGTATATTTACACTTTCCGCTTAAAAAAAACCCTCAAAGGATAACAAAACAACCCAGCTAACTTTAAAAAATGGTGCATGCTCATTAGAAACTTAATTACTCTAGAAGGGCACAACTTTAATCACTAACATTGGTCATGGGCTTTGGCAGACTGGGAGATGACAAGAGAAACTAGTTAACAATCCTGTAGCTACTAACTAAATTAATTCTCCCCTTCCCCTAAGGAGAAGAGGCAGAAGCCTGAACTGGATGGCCCCCAAAGTATGAAATGGTTAAGTGAACTTTAACACAGAAGTTATGGTAGGCTCACTTGAATTAATCCTTTGATGGGTAAATGGATTACTTTTTGTTAAGAATATGTTTAGAAGGGGGCTATTTTGGAGTCAGTGCCAGTGGAGCAGAGTGCAGTTTGAATACATTTGGAAGGGGCTATTTTGGAGTAAACATCGACGGAGCCATGTGCAGTTTGAAAACCTGTGGAACCGTTTTGAGTGACACATGAATGCACTTCTAACAAATAATTATTTGTTCCCACGGTTAGTGGGTTAAAGACATCTAAATAGAATCCAAAATAAATAATTTCACTTCTATGACAAGCAAAGTGATAAGAACATTTTTTTTAATAGAAAAGATAAATAATGGACTATACAGAGTGTCTGACTCTTTGTGACCCCATGAACTACACAGTCCATGGAATTCTCCAGGCCAGAATACTGGAGTGGGTAGCCTTTCCCTTCTCCAGGGGATCTTCCCCGCCCAGGGGTGGAACCCAGGTCTCCTGTGCTGCAGGCGGATTCTTTACCAGCTTAGCCACAAGGGAAGCCCAATGCAGAATTTAGGATGAGATATTTAATTCAACAAACTCATTAGGAAGTTTTTTGCTGCCCCCTGCTGTCAGCTTCTAAAAGACACGAAAACCATGTAAAAAGGGTGGCGTTAGTGGTAAAGAACCCGCCTGCCAATTCCATCCCTGGGTTGGGAAGATGCCCTGGAGGAACGCAATGGCAGCCCACTCCAGTATCTTGTCTGGGAAATCCCATGGACAGAGGAGCCTGGCAGGCTACAGTCTGCGGGGTCACCAAGAGCAGGACACGACTAAAGCGACATAGCATGCACGCAAACTGTGTAAAAACTGACTCAAGGTGAATTAGTTGAGCAAATTGATTTGAAAAAAAATTCTTTGCCTCTGACTCCATCAGTTCCTGTTGGTGATGCTGACTTACTTCATGTCTGTGACTAATGGTCTGTCAGCCCAAGGAGCCAGCTGCAGCAAAGTGTGCGTCAGTGGGAGCTGGTGAGCAGTAGTTTGTGATCTGTGAAATGCTACATTAGTAAGTACCAGCCTCACAGCTTGGAGCCAGTGATGTCTTCCTTACCTTTTTGCTGAATTTCTTAATTTTGAATTAATTTTTATATTTCTGTAATTTAGGTAAAACACTCTTCATTAATAAAACCAAAACTTTCCCAGTAAATGCATTAATGGCTTATTTTCCATAGTATAATCCTGACGTGAATTGTTATTTTCATTTTGGCATGTGAAATTAAGAAATGAGAAGTATTAGCCATAAAAGGTAAGAGTAAAGCAATAGTCATTAGATGCAGAGCTCTGTTTTATTTTTTCACATGCTATTTTATTTAGTCACAAAATACAATGGGAGTGGGGATCATAATTCCCACTTCACAGATGAATAAACTGAATCACAAAATGACTTGTCTAGGTACACATTTGGTGAAAAGTGGAGTCCTGATGGGAGACCCTGGAGTCTGACCCCAGGGTTGTTGCTCTTAACCTCTTGGCACAGAAGGTACAGATGCTATACCTTCTGTGCATATAAAAGAATGCAGAGAAATCACCGTGGCCATGGAGCTGTCAGCGACCAGTGATTGCCACTGACCGCATACTCCTCAGCTGCTCTTCGTCTGCTGTCCGCCCTCTCGTGGCCGAAGCCCGGGCATATGGACGACAGGCCTGTCCACGCCCTGCCTGGCGTCTGTCTTCACGGGTAAGTTCTGCCACGTTGAAGGTGTGGTGCGCTCAGCACAGTGAACATGCGCCCATGGACCCCACGCTCAGACCGGACACACTTGGGGCTGACCTTGTGACAGGTCACACACACCCTGTGCCTTTCATCTGCCAGACAGCTTCTGGTTAAGGCGTCTGCCTGCAATGCAGGAGACCTGGGTTCGATCCCTGGTTCGGTAAGATCCCCTGGAGAAGGAAATGGCAACCCACTCCAGTATTCTTGCCTGGAGAATCCCATGGACGGAGGAGCCTGGTGGGCTACAGACCACGGGGTTTCAAAGAGTCGGACACGGCTGAGCGATTTCACTTTAACCATAGCCAGTAAATATTCAAATTATGCCCAGTACTTGACTATACCAGTTGGCATCTTGCTGGCTACCTTAATTCTGGGGCCCCCTGTAGCAACGTGCTGTTCTGCTATCTGCTTGCCCCATCCTTTGCACCCTTGCCCCAACCACCCCCCCCCCCGCCCCCTTAGCAGCACTGGTTCAGAATGGCAGATCCACTTGCCAGCGACCAGAGCACAGCTAGTATTGATGTCTGCCATGACGAGATGCCTCTGGCTTGTGGGTCCTTGAGAACATGACCTCATGCTCTGGGGGGCTCACTGTGCAGGAAATGATACACTGACTAGCTGGAGTTCATTTGCCTCCTTAGGTGGGTAGTGGGTTGGTCAAGCCTGAGTCATTTTTCAGAGGCAGCACTGCACATTCATATGTAAGAGGGAAGCCCACGTCTCCAGGATGGCCCCAACTAGTGTCTTCAGGCTGTGGAGCAGAGCATGCAAACGCTGCCATCAGAGCCCTTCAGTGAGGAGAACCTGACTCCCAACTCCAGGGGCTTACACGCGCTGATCAGCAAATCAGCTTCCAAGTTTGAAATTACCCGAACCCCTTAAATTTTGCCTTGATCCCTGGAGCCGGTAAACGGATTTGAGCCGTGCCTTCTCCTTCCTGAAAAGAAGTGCTTTCCAGGGCTACCGTGTTGGCTCCTGTGCGTGTCCAGCAGCCAGCCCTTGCTGGGTAACCGTGTTTGGTGACCACGAAGGAACGAAGGTCGTGACACCCTGCCATGGCCCCGCAGCCAGGTACGTGGCCCTCAGCCCTGACTCTGAGTGCCCACCTTGACCGCACTTGTCTGCAGGAGGAGGTTTCAGTTTCCTGCCTCCTCACCTCCGGACTCCGGCTCCTTGTGCGGTTTTGGGTCAGCTGTCTTTTTAGTCAGTAACCTTGCTGAAACATGTCCGTGCCTGAACTGTCTAATAACCTCATCAAGGATTGTGGGTTAGAGCCCCACCCTGGGTGAAATATAAAAAGTCCTCAAAAGTTTTGGTTAGACATAAATTGCAGCACTATCTTCTTTTGACCCCCTTCCTAGAGTACTGAGAATAAGAAAAAAGTAAGCAAATGGGACTAATTAAAAGCTTTTGCACAGCAAAGGAAACCATAAACAAAATGAAAAGACAATACACAGAAAAGAAGAAAATATTTGCAAATGAGTTGACTGACAAAGGATTAACCTCCCAAAATATACAAACAGCTCAAGCAGCTCAATATATAAAAAAAAAAAAATCAAAAAATGGGCAGAAGATATAAATAGACATTTCTCTAAAGAAGACACATGGATGACCAAAAAGCACTGAAGAGATGCTCAACATCACTAATTATCAGGGAAATGCAAACCAAAACCCCATGAGGGGTCACCTCACACTGGTCAGAGTGGCCACCAGCAAAAAGTCTACAGACAACAGACACTAGACAGGCTGTGGAGGAAGTGAGCCCTCCCACACCATTGGTAGGAGTGTAAACTGTGGCAGTCACTATGGAGAATAGTGTGGAGTTTCCTTAAAAAACTGAAAATAGAACTCCCATACGACCCAGCAATCCCACTCCTGGACATATATCCAGAGAAAGCCATAATTCAAAGAGATACATGTACCTCAGTGTTCACTGCAGGACTATTCACAATAGCCAAGACATGGAAGCAATCTGAGTGCCCACTGACAGAGGAACGGATGAAGCAGATGTGTACGCATATTCCATGGAATACTACTCAATCATAAAAAAGAGTGAAAGAATGCTATTTGCAGCAACATGGATAAGCCTAGAGATTATCATTCTAAATGAAGTACGTCAGACAGAGAAAGACAAACATCATATGATATCACTCATGTGTGGAATATAGTAAGGAGCTGGGGAGTAACACACACACAGTACTACATAAAAACTAGACAAACAACAAGGACAGGGAACACTACTCAATATTCTGAAATAACCCAAATGGGAAAGAATCTGAAGAAGAGTGGACATATGTATATGTGTACCTGAATCTGGTGTGCTGCAGTTCATGGAGCTGCAAAGCGTCAGACATGACTTAGTGACTGAACGATAGCTGAATCACTTTAATGTACACCCGAGGCTAATACAACAGTGTAACTATACCCCCCCACAATTTTTTTAAGTTCAACTTAGAGTCCTGAACCCTGGGTTACAGTTCCAGAGGCTTGGATTTCTTTGTTCAGGTTGGTTTATGTCTGTTTGTTCAGTTCAGTTCAGTCGCTTAGTCGTGTCTGACTTTGCGACCCCACGGATTGCGGCACTCCAGGCTTCCCTGTCCATCACCAACTCCTGGAGCTTGCTCAAACTCATGTCCATGAGCCAGTTGATGCCATCCGACCGTCTCATCCTTTGTCAGCCCCTTCTCCTCCTGCTTTCAATCTTTCCCAGCATCAAGGTCTTTTCCAGTGAGTCTGTTCTTCACATCAGGTGGCCAAAGTATTGGAGTTTTAGCTTCAGCATCAGCCCTTCAATGAACATTCAGGACTGATCTCCTTTAGGATTGACTGGTTGGATCTCCTTGCAGTCCAAGGGACTCTCTAGAGTCTTCTCCAACACCACAGTTCCAAAGCATCGATTCTTAGGCACTCAGCTTTCTCTATAGTCCAACTCTCACATCCATACATGACTACTGGAAAAACCATAGCTTTGACTAGATGGGCCTTGTTTGTTAGCATTGGCTAATAGAGGGAGGCTGTTGGATGACTGAAGGAAAACTTGTAAACCTGATTTAATGAAGGCCCTCTGGCTCAGGAGACAGAAGACACTGCTCCCTGATTGACAGTCGTTGCCCCCGTGACCTGTAGTGGTTTCACAGGAGTCCATCCCAGAAGAACATACCCTATGCCTGCGAGAGAGGAATTTCCAGCCAAGACACCTCTGTGGAATCCTTTTGCTCCCGTCATCCTGAGAGCAACCTTTCAAATGGGGAATGTTAACAGCACACCTGACTGTAGTCCCCTGGCATGTATTCTTGCAGAACTGGTCAGTGTTTAGCTATAAGCCAACAGAAATGAAGAAAATTATTTTCTCTGTACCACTGCCTGGCCCTGGTATTAGGTGAAATCTCAGGGAAAATGGCCAGAGAATG
This sequence comes from Ovis canadensis, assembly GCF_042477335.2. Classification (NCBI taxonomy): domain Eukaryota; kingdom Metazoa; phylum Chordata; class Mammalia; order Artiodactyla; family Bovidae; genus Ovis; species Ovis canadensis. The sequence continues at coordinate 112,849,115 of NC_091246.1, forward strand.
GGTCTTTGAACTATGGTACTATTTTAAAGTTAGACTTGTTTTATTAGAGGAAAAATGGGGTTAATCCCATCATACAATCATTCATGCCTTTATATTGGAATAAGAGTTTGCAGAAGAGGTGTGAGATTGTGGTTCAGAGGGAAGAACCTCAGAAAAAGCCTGTGTCCATCGAGTCAAAGCCAAACGACGACTGGCTGCCTGCAGATGCCCCTCCAGCAGCCCCTTGCATGGTCCCCCGCCCACGAAGGGGGTCTTCCTGTGAGCAGTGCAGAAGGTGCCAACAGCCCTCCCAGGGCTCCCCTTATCCGATCATCATAAAGGAACACTCTTTCCTCCCCGTACCCACCAGGGTGCTCAGTTTGCCCAGGGAGCACTCTACCCCAGGCAGGGCATTTCTACTAGGGCAGGTCCCAGAAGGCTTAGATGACTAAGCCCAACACAGGGGACCCTGACCAAGGCCAGCACAAGTTTCCGCTTGAACTTGTGGAGAAATAATAAGCCATCTCACTAAGATGACCCTCAGAAAACAGAGAATCTCCTTACATGTTTTGCTACTCATCACCCTAACGGCTGCACGCAGGCCTTCATGAACACCCTCCTGTGGAGAAGCACAGGATGGTATTAGGGAAGGCTCTGAATCACACGGGAGAAGGAAATGGCAACCCACTCAGCATTCTTGCCTGGAGAATCTCAGGGACAGAGGAGCCTGGTGGGCCACAGTCCATGGGGTTGCACAGAGTCGGACATGACTGAAGCGACTTAGAATGCATGCATGCAGTGACTTAGAATGCATGCATGCATTGGAGAAGGAAATTGGCAACCCACTCCAGTGTTCTTGCCTGGAGAATCCCAGGGACAGAGGAGCCTGGTGGACTGCCGTCTGTGGGGTCACACAGAGTCGGACACGACTGAAACAACGTAGCAGCAACAGCCTGAATCATAACCAAATTGTCCAATCAGGACTTGGGAGGCATGGACCATGTCTGGAGCTGACCCAAAAGGGACCCCAGTGACCCAAGGGGATTGAGCAAGGCTGAACCATCATAAGGAATGTTTAATAACAGACCTCAACAGGGGTCCTGAACCAAACAGCTTGAACGAGATCCAGGAGTACAGCAAGGGCCCCAGGGGAACCCCCTCCTCTTCCCTGAGAGGGCTGAAGGCAGACAGATGATATACTGATGTGGATGTGGAGCACCCGGCTGGACCTGCCCTGAGGCCCTGTTCCCTTGTGGAGAACATTAAGTGCGCTCCCAGGTCAAGCCTCTGCCCTCCAAGCTGCACCTTTACAGTTGGAAGACCAAGCCTCACCAAGATGTCCTGAAGAAATTCTGCAAAAGGTAAGAGCAATGTTTGGAATGATGGAAGGCCAGAAAGAGCCAAGATGGCTGTCCCAGTAGCAGTAAAACTCTGTCCAGGGGACAAGGTGCCAAAGTTAAGTAAGTAAGTGAGTATCAGTCATTTAGTCATGTCTGACTCTTTGCCGCCCCATGAACTGTAATCCACCAGGCTCCTCTGTCCATGGGATTTCCCAGGCAAGAATACTGGAATGGGTAACTATTCCCTTCTCCAGGGGAGCTTCCTGACCCAGCAATTAAACCCAGGTCTCCTGAATTGCAGGTGGATTCTTTATACTATAAGCCTTCAAGGAAGTCCAAATATAAAGCAACAGGCATCTAAAGAGGCACATGAAGGAGGGTATAAAGCCTCTGACAATCACCTTCTTTAAATATCAATTATTCAGACCTTGTTGATCTTCATGTAACACTTCCATCCCATCCATGCAAAAACCCAGGACCAGAGATAACTATTCTATTCAGGATTTGAAGGCCATTAAGCAAATTATAGAGGAAATAATGTGGTGATGTCAAAACCGAAGATGTTGCTTACAACTTTATCTGGAGACTTTTGCTAGTTTATAGTTCTGGACTTCAAAAAAGATGTCTTTTACTGAATACCCCTAAGTCCTGAGTCCTGGGGGTTTGCCTTTGAATGGGACGATCCAGAGACTGATGTGAAACAACACTGCCGGATAGAACTCCCACAATGATTTAAGAACACCCCCACCATCTTCAGAGAAAGTTTCACCATGGACTTAAGGGATTTCCAAGTAAATGAGGGAGTCTTACTCCAATATGTGACTGAATAACTGCTAGTAGAACTAAGGAAGCTTAAGACCAAAATTATGAACTCCTTATTGCCAAATTCAGACTTAAATTGAAGGAAGTGGGGAAAACCACTAGACCATTCAGGCATGACCTAAATCAAATCCCTTATGATTATACAGTGGAAGTGAGAAATAGATTTAAGGGACTAGATCTGATAGACAGAGTGCCTGATGAACTATGGACGGAGGTTAGTGACACTGTACAGGAGATAGTGATCAAGATCATTCCCATGGAAAAGAAATGCGAAAAAGCAAAATGGCTGTCTGAGGACACCTTACAAATAGCTGTGAAAAGAAGAGAAGCAAAAAGCAAAGGAGAAAAGGAAAGATATAAGCATCTGAATGCAGAGTTCCAAAGAATAGCAAAGAGAGATAAGAAAGCCTTCTTCAGCAATCAATGCAAAGAAATAAAGGAAAACAATGGAATGAGAAAGACTAGAGGTCTCGTTAAGAAAATTAGAGATACCAAGGGAACATTTCATGCAAAGATGGGCTCTATAAAGGACAGAAATGGTATGGACCTAACAGAAGCAGACTATTAAGAAGAGGTGACAAGAATACATAGAAGAACTGTACAAAAAAGAGCTTCATGACCCAGATAACCACGATAGTGTGATCACTCACCTAGAGCCAGACATGCTGGAATGTGAAGACAAGTGGGCCTTAGAAAGCATCACTACGAACAAAGCTAGTGGAGGTGATGGAATTCCAGTAGAGCTATTTCAAATCCTGAAAGATGATGCTGTGAAAGTGCTGCACTCAATATGCCAGCAAATTTGGAAAACTCAGCAGGGGCCACAGCACTGGAAAAGGTCAGTTTTCATTCCAATCCCAAAGAAAAGCAATGCCAAAGAATGCTCAAACTACAGTACAATTGCACTCATCTCACATGCTAGTAAAGTAATGCTCAAAATTCTCCAAGCCAGGCTTCAGCAATACATGAACCGTGGACTTCCAGATGTTCAAGCTGGTTTTAGAAAAGGCAGAGGAACCAGAGATCAAATGGCCAACATCCACTGGATCATCGAAAAAGCAAGAGAGTTCCAGAAAAACATCTATTTCTGCTTTATCGAGTATGCCAAAGCCTTTGACTGTGTTGATCACAATAAACTGTAGAAAATTGTGAAAGAGACAGGAATACCAAACCACCTGACCTGCCTCTTGAGAAACCTATATGCAGGTCAGGAAGCAACAGCTAGAACTGGACATGGAACAACAGACTGGTTCCAAGTAGGAAAAGGCATACATCAAGGCTGTATATTGTCACCCTGCTTATTTAACTTATATGCAGAGTACATCATGAGAAACACTGGACTGGAAGAAGCACAAGCTGGAATCAAGATTGCTGTGAGAAATATCAATAACCTCAGATATGCAGATGACACCACCCTTATGGCAGAAAGTGAAGAGGAACTAAAAAGCCTCTTGATGAAAGTGAAAGAGGATAGTGAAAAAGTTGGCTTAAAGCTCAACATTCAGAAAACGAAGATCATGGCATCTGGTCCCATCACTTCATAGGAAATAGATGGGGAAACAGTGGAAACAGTGTCAGACTTTATTTTTTTTGGCCTCCAAAATCACTGCAGATGGTGATTGCAGCCATGAAATTAAAAGATGCTTACTCCTTGGAAGGAAAGTTATGACCAACCTAGATAGCACGTTGAAAAGCAGAGACATTACTTTGCCAACAAAGGTCCGTCTATTCAAGGCTATGGTTTTTCCAGTGGTCATGTATGGATGTGACAGTTGGACTGGGAAGAAAGCTGAGCACCGAAGAATTGATGCGTTTGAACTGTGGTGTTGGAGAAGACTCTTGAGAGTCCCTTGGACTGCAAGGAGATCCAATCAGTCCATCCTAAAGGAGATCAGTCCCAGGTGTTCATTGGAAGGACTGATGCTAAAGCTGAAACTCCAATCTTTGGCCACCTCACGCGAAGAATTGACTCATTGGAAAAGACCCTGATGCTGGGAAGGATTGCGGGCAGGAGGAGAAGGGGATGACAGAGGATGAGATGGCTGGATGGCATCACCAACTCGATGGACATGAGTTTGAGTGAACTCTGGGAGTTGGTGATGGACAAGGAGGCCTGGCGTGCTATGATTCATGGGGTCACAAAGAGTAGGACACGACTGAGCGACTGAACTGAACTGAAGACCAAAATATGATTAGATAAAGTTTGCAAGGGAAGAGCACACAATTTCTCAACCAACTCTAAACTAGTTAGTGTTTGAAGTATAAAAAAGACAAAGAAATTTACTGCCAGATGGAAGAGAGACATTAACTAGGGTGACTGCAGCCACCCCCAGAAGGCACTTGTGAGGATTCCTAGGAATAGCTGAGTATTTCGTCTCTGGACTCCTGATCTTGGACTCAGCCAAACACAAACATGAGGCTCTTAAAGGAAATGACAATAAGCCATTAAGTTGGACTCTGAGCTGTCATAATGTGTTCCACACCACCAAGGAGAAACTTTTAAGAGCCCAGCATTTGGTTTCCAGGTATTTTGTGCATGAAAGAGCGCGTGAGTCCTGGTGCTAACTCAACGCTTGCTGCTGCTGCTGCTGCTAAGTCGCTTCAGTTGTGTCCGACTCTGTGTGACCCCATTGATGGCAGCCCACCAGACTCCCCCGTCCCTGGGACTCTCCAGGCAAGAACACTGGAGTGGGTTGCCATTTCCTTCTCCAATGCATGAAAGTGAAAGGTGAAAGTGAAGTCGCTCAGTCGTGTCTGACTCTTAGCAACCCCATGGACTGCCTACCAGGCTCCTCTGTCCATGGGATTTTCCAGGCAAGAGTACTGGAGTGGGTGGCGATACCATCAGAAGGCCTGTAGCTTACTTTTCTAAACAATTGGGCACCTACATCAAGGCTTGCCAGTTTGCCTCTGGGCTGTGATTGCAACCTTTCACGAGGGGCTGAAAAATAAACCCTCGGCACCCTCCACATCATGCTCTGCCTTTACTGGGACAAAACAGTGAATGTGGGCTTTCTTCAGGGAGACGGGGCAAAGACCAGGGCACACCACTTGACATCCTGAATGTCACCTTATAGGCAGTATCGACTCTAAACCCAGCCATTCTGCTCCCTAGAATAACAGGAGAGTCTGCTCACAACTGTATGCAGATAACTGAAGACCTGAGCTGACTGGTCAGCCTTTAGAAATACTCTCGGATGGGACCAGTTTCACAAACAAGGGAGGAGGTGTGCAGTTGCAGCTCATCAGGAAGCCCTGGAAGCAGAAGCCATCCTCTGGGTCCATCCGCCCAGAGCTCTGCTCTCATCATCTCCTGCCCTGAGCCTAGGAGTGACCACACATCCTGACTCCAAGTCGGCCTTCTCCGTCATATGTGTGCATGGGGCCACCTGGAGAGAGAGGTCCACTGATGTCAGGAAGGAGAGAAATGAAACACACAGAGGAGACAGCACCCTTTATTATTAATAAATGCTGTTAAAATGCCAGGAGGAGCAGCTGTTGGGTGCTGCTTGGGTCATTCAAAATGGATCATCACTTAACTAAAGGAAATAATTAGGTGGATCTGGCGGCACAACAAGTATCCAGAACCAAAGACCCAGATCCAGAGACCCTACCACTAACTCTGAGTGTGGACCATCCTCGATGAAGCCTCAGATCTGGAAATGGATCATCCAGAGAGCATGCGTGGGGAGTTCATGCAGACTCTGGGGATTTAGATGGCGCTCAGGATGAACAGCCACAGAGGCCAGGTTTATGATGAGTTTATCCCAAACATTTAATGGACAGAATTTTACTCATCTACACCAAGGAACCCATGATGGGAGGGCTGCGAAATGTCATGGACTCCAGCAGTTCATTGTTGGTCCACAAACGCAAATGAGCATCCAAAAGGTAATCCAAATTGCTGAGCTGTACCAGAAACAATCCTAAAACTGGGCCACCCTGATGATAAGAGGGATACATGCCCAAGGGACAGAACCAGAGGATGGTGGCTAAAGAGATTTCACTGTACACTAAGTGCCAGGGACACTGTAGAAACGTCTAGATGCTGGTGATGCCATCACGGTGGCAAGGCTTTCCCACATAGGACAGAGAATGGTTCTGCAGTAACAAAGGCCTTCCTCTGAGAAATAAACCCTTGTATGGGGTCGCCTCTTCTGATTCAAAGTGACAACAGAGGAGCTCTCATAGATGAGGTGACCCAAAGGTGTCAAGGCCCTTGGAACCTGATGAAGCTCATGCTTCTTGGAGACCTCAGTCCATGGGGAAACAATGAATCATTCCTTCAAAAAGACAGTCGCCAAGACAAGCCAAGAAGCCAGAGTAACCTGGGATAAGGTCTGACCAGCTGCCCTGCTGAGGGTCAGAGTGGCCGTGAAAACGAGCTCCTATTGAGCCTGTATGCAGTGTTCTACGGGAGACCTTCCTGAAGGTCTCAGTGGTAACAGCATTACACTTGATAAAATGTGTACAGCGTCTCGGTGCTGTCTTCTCTTCTACACATAAATATGTGTCTAGCCCATTAGGGTTTCCCACGACGTCCCCTTGCACTGCACAAGCCCCAGGACTGTATCCTCCTCACACCTGGACAAACATGCCTGCACGGGTGCAATAGCCCCTGTGACATCCTTCTGGTTACACATCCTCCAGGAAAGCTAAAGTAGTCACACCCTGGCCACCCCACTCCCACGTACTTTTAAGTAATTCTTCAAAAGGAAACAGCTAAGACTCCGCCTGGCCAAGACGAGAAGACAGTAGCATCTCAGAAGCAGACTATTTTGACCTAAGAGTCTGGTACAGGCCTACATAAATCCAAATTCAATCACTAAAATGTTAAAAAACAGGTTTTCATGGATTCCCAAAGAAATAAGGTCTGTTTTGAAGGACTGTTAAAGTTAGGAGCCATAGGATCTCAGGGTTAATCCTCTTACTCATCAAATTCTGTCCTCATTGTCCATTTCCTACATTTAAAGAGCAGCGCCCGCCCCGCCCCCGACTCACAGGATGATTGCTTGAGACTTCAGAGTTCAAGGTGGGACACGCAAATATTTATTAGGTAAGTGCAAAAAAATTTCATTCTTCTTATAAAAACCCACATCCCTCATCAGCAGGAAGTAGCTAGCAGAGGCCCTGACCCCTACTTCCCTCAAGACTGAGGCGTGAACAAAGAAAAAGCAGGTAAAATATCACCGAGCTTAAACGGACATAGCTCCTTGCATAGGTGTATTGAGGAAATTTGCAGTTATTGTAGGGAGACCGCACTGTGCAAGTTCAAGATGGGTCCCCACTCCAACGCCCCCCACCCCATGCCCCTCAGCTCCCCAGCCATCTCCAGGACGACCACAAACCCAGCATTTTCAGTCTGCAGATATCGGAACATAGAAAAGCTGCCACACTTGAAGGAGTCCCTAAGTGAGGATGACCCAGCTCCAGCAGGAGGTGCAAACTGTGGACTGTCATCAAGGCAGCTTCCAAGCTTGAAATTTCCTAGACCCTTAAATTCCACCCTGATCCTTGGATCGAGAACCAGATTTGAGCCTTGGCTCCTGTCTCCCTGCTGGTCCAACTTGCAATGGAGCTTTTCCTTTCCTCAAAAGCCAGGGCCATAATGCTTACTTCTGTGCGCTTAGGGAGCCAAGCCCTTGCCTTGTAACAGAAATCTGTTCTCTCACGCTAAAGTAAGAGTGAAGTCCACGCAAAGCGTCTAGCTCCGCAACCAGAGTCCTACCTGACCCGAGGAGGTGGGTTCCCAGCGACTCTGCACTCCAGGTGGACCCGACTACCTTCTGCCACTTCTTGGCTCCGCAGCTTCTGGATGAACCGGGGAGCAGCTGGAGGGTGGTGGGCGCTGTGGGGTGGTGGGCACGAGTGGCTGCGGCTGGGCCGGGCCACATCCTGGGCCACTGGGGGGTGATGCCCAGGCTCTGGGGACCTGGCCCCAGCCTCCATGTCTTGCCGGTCCCGGGTGGGGTGATGCCCGGGCGACGGGGCCCTGGCCCCAGCCTCGACGTCCTGCCGGCCCCGGGTGGGGCTCCGGCTGGCCGAGGCGCTCCTCGGATCTGACGGCTGGTTCTTAGGGGATAGGTATCCGCTGTCTGGGGACGAGGACTCCCCGTCGGGGCTCCTGGTTCTGGGCTTGGCAGCTTCTCGGAAGATGGAGGTCAGCTCCTCGATGAGGGTGGCCGCCTTGTCGTTCAGTGGGCTCTGGGGGCCAGCCCTGCCGGGCCGCATGGCCCTGGGCTTGGCGCTGGCGCCGGGGGCCTTGGCCACCTGCTTCCCAGCCTTGCGCAGGCTCCGGATGTAGCTGGGCCTGGCCAGCAGGGGCGAGACTCCGGCCTTCCTCCGCGATGCGGGCGAGGAGATGCACTCAGCTTGCTCCACTGGCGGGGGCACAGCAGGTGCCCGCCTGCGGTCCCCAGGTGTCCCTGGGGACGCACGCTCGCCCCGCCGGGCCTCTGGAGAGGCCAGTGGCTTCCGGCGGCTCCTAGGCGAGGGGCTGCAGCGCTGTGGGACCTCCTCGCAGTCGCAGTCCTCCGGCTCGGAGCTGGCTATGGCTCTGCGGGCCAGGTCCAGACTCTTGTGGATCTCCTCCTGGCTGAGGAAGGCCGACAGCCCCGGGAAGAAGGCCGCATTCTCACCGTCCTCCAGCAGGTCCGAGAGCGAGTCGTAGAAGGAGTCGTGGGAGGACGTCTCGGACATGGTGGAGAGGCGCTCATACACTCCGCCCGCTTCCACAGGAAGGCCGGTGTCGTGAACACAGGCTCTGAAGGACAGGAGACACACCTGAGTTAGTACGAACGACTGTGTGTGTGTGTGTGTGTGTGTGTGTGCACGCGCGCGTGCACACGTGTGACCATGGTACTACTCATCCACAAGTTGGGAGAAACATTAAGGGGAAAACATACTTTTAAAATCATTTTCCTCTATAAATTGGAAGAAGCGTCAAGCATACCTGTGTTTATCGTTGACTGTTTTCCTAATTTTTAAATTCTGTTTTTATTTATTTGACCGTCTGGCTTGTGGGATCTTACTTCCGGAACCAGGGATGGAACCTGCTCTGCCTGCAGTGAAAGCACAGAGTCCTAACCACTGGACCCTCAGGGAAGCTCCTTGTTCATTCTTTTAATTTAATATTGGCCCCTGAGTGAATACTGAGCATCTCACGGTGCTGTGCTGTGCAAGTCGCTCAGTCGTGTCTGACTCTTTGTGACCCCATGCACTGTAGCCCGCCAGGCCCTCTGTCCATGGGATTCTCCAGGCAAGAATACTGGAGTGGGTTGCCATGCGCTCCTCCAGGGGATCTTCCCAACCCAGGGATCAAATCCACATCTCTTGCATTGGAAAGAGGATTCTTTACAACTGGCACCTTGAGGAAGCCCAAGCATCTCACTAAAGCTCTTTAAATGATTCAGGAGGGTGACCCTGCCATTGGTGCTGTGAGTGGTCCAAGGCTTCTGCCTCTCAGGCTCTCCTCCATTGCTCCACCCACCTCTCTCTTTTTTAAAAAATTTAAATTTATTATTTTAGTTAGAGGCTAATTACTTTACAATATTGTATTGGTTTTCCATACATCAACATGATCCGCCACGGGTGTACCCGTTCCGCATCCTGAACCGCCCTCCTCTGCCCTCCCTGTACCATCCCTCTGGGTCATCCCAGTGCACCAGCCCCAAGCATCCTGTATCCTGCACTGAACCTGGACTGGAAATTTGTTTCATATATGATATTATACATGTTTCAATGCCATTCTCCCAAACCATCCCACCCTCTCCTTCTCCCACAGAGTCCAAAAGCCTGTTCTACACATCTGTGTCTCTTTTGCTGTCTCGCATACAGGGTCATCATTGCCATCTTTCTAAATTCCATATATATGTGTTTGTATACTGTATTGGTGTTTTTCTTTCTGGCTTACTTCACTCTGTATAATAGGCTCCAGTTTCATCCACCTCATTAGAACTGATTCAAATGTATTCTTTTTAATGGCTGAGTAATATCCATTGTGTATATGTACCACAGCTTTCTTATCCATTCGTCTGCTGATGGGCATCTAGGTTGCTTCCGTGTCCTGGCTATTATAAACAGTGCTGCGATGGACATTGGGGTACACGTGTCTCTTTCACTTCTGGTTTCCTCGGTGTGTATGCCCAGCAGTGGGATTGCTGGGTCATAAAGCAGATCTATTTCCAGTTTTTTAAGGAATCTCCACACTGTTCTCCATAGTGGCTGTACTAGTTTGCATTCCCACCAACAGTGTAGGAGGGTTCCCTTTTCTCCACACCCTCTCCAGCATTTACTGCTTATAGACTTTTGGATCACAACCATTCTGACTGGCATGAAATGGTACCTCATTGTGGTTTTCATTTGCATTTCCTGATAATGAGTGGTGTTGAGCATTCTTTCATGTGTTTGTTAGCCATTTGTATGTCTTCTTTGGAGAAATGTCTATTTAGTTCTTTGGCCCATTTTTTGATTGGGTCGTTTATTTTTCTGGAATTGAGCTGCAGGAGTTGCTTGTATATTTTTGAGATTAGTTGTTTGTCAGTTGCTTCATTTGCTATTATTTTCTCCCATTCTGAAGGCTGTCTTTTCACCTTGCTTATAGTCTCCTTTGTTGTGCAGAAGCTTTAAAAGTTTAATTAGGTCCCATTTGTTTATTTTTGCTTTTATTTCCAGTATTCTGGGAGATGGGTCATAGAGGATCCTACTGTGATGTATGCTGGAGAGTGTTTTGTCTATGTTCTCCTCTAGGAGTTTTATAGTTTCTGGTCTTACATTTAGATCTTTAATCCATTTTGAGTTTATTTTTGTGTATGGTGTTAGAAAGTGTTCTAGTTTCATTCTTTTACAAGTGGTTGACCAGTTTTCCCAGCCCCACTTGTTAAAGAGACTGTCTTTACTCCATTGTATATTCTTGCCTCTTTGTCACCACCCACCTCTCTTACAGCTTGAATTTCATTGATGTTATGCGAATAGGAGTGTGTTGATATTTTAAGCAAATCAGACTCTGCTTATGTCACCCTGAAGCACAAAATGCACTGTGATTTGCTTTCATTAGTGTTTAGTTTCTGATGAAATTCTGATCACACGTGCTTCAGCTGCTGAAGCCCTCGTGCCCTAGGGTCAGTGCTCCGCAACGAGAGGAGCCGCCGCAATGAGAAGCCGAAGCAGCGCAGTGAAAACCCAGTACAACTGAAAATAATAAATTAAAACAACCAACACGCCATGCAAACAGAAGACCGCAAAACTGGCAGGCCTGGTTTAGAAAGAAAAAAAACTGAGGGGGAAGCCAAGACTCCACCCCATATGATGACCCACACTGTTCGTCTCACACTTGTGGTTTTAAAGAGGTGCCACTTGATGGGATCCGGTTGTCTGAATCAGGTGTTGCTTATAAACTGCTTGCACAGTGAAAGAAAAATAATAGCAGGAGGGCATATATAGTCCAGGTTTAATCTGTGACCCCAATATTGCTGCTAAAACATGCACAGAACTCAGGAAAGCGCTCATAATGTGGTTGGAAGGAGAGGTTTCTACGTGGCCCAAACTCACCAGAATAGTATGCCTCAGAGATTTCCGTATTATTCAACCAACGCCCAAATTAAGAGGCTGTGGGGTTGCTAAGAGTCAGACATGACTAAGCGACTTCACTTTCACTTTTCACTTGCATGCACTGGAGAAGGAAATGGCAACCCACTCCAGTGTTCTTGCCTGGAGAATCCCAGGGACGGGGAAGACTGGTGGGCTGCCATCTATGGGGTCGCACAGAGTCGGACACGACTGAAGTGCCTTAGCAGCAGCAGCAAGCAAAGAAGTACAACTGCAGACATCTCCATTATAGTCCCGAGGTTTCACGGCTTGTTCCCCACAGTGCTTCTGGCAATTGTGTGTTGGTGAGAAGACACAGACAATGCAGCACACCACGAGTGCTGGTGGCACACGGAGGGGCAGGTGGCCCAGCCTGAGGAGGCGCGACTGCCACTCAAGGAGCTGCAGGAGGAGCTGGGGCAGGCCTCTCGGTGCCCTGGTGGAGAGGGTGACCTACGACTGGGAGACGGGCGTCTTCAGGACCCCCAACACCTACTACAGGGGCAGCTACTTCAAGGCACTTCAAGAGCCTCATCTGTGATCCCTGGGCCTGACACACAATGAGGCAGAAAAACAGAAAAGCCTTGAAGTTTGGAGCAGAGAAAGGTTTACTGCAGGTCCTGTAAGGTGATGAGTGGCTTCTGCCTTAAAAACTGCAAACGCCAACAGCTCTCAGCAGAGCCCACATCTCGGAAAGGGGAAGGAGGGTGTGGTGAGTTGTGGCAAATGTCTTGGTGTCAGAGCCTGTGTTTTTGAGGCAGGGCACCGTCACAGTGCTCTTGTAAATGTCCACCAAACCAACTTTCCTCTCTGATCTGACAAGAAAGGCCAGGTCTCCAGGCGCAGCAGTCACCCTCCCCTGCCCCAGTCCTGGCCAAGAGAAGGCAGAGTTCAGACAGTGCTTCTCAGGGCCACGTCCCCAGACCCGTCCAGCGGTCACGGCTGAGGGGGCCAGGTACCTAGGATCCAGCTGGCCTCAGGCTCCTCAGGACGCCCAGATGTCGGGGCAGGTCCCATGCAGATGGGCAGTGCCATCAGATCACAGAGGTGGGGATGGGGAGAGGGTCACCGCCACCTGGAGGTCTGGTCTTGGCCAGCGGCCTTGGTGAGGCTCTGGAGCCCTCAGGACAGAGCCCTCAGACTGCTCCTGGGCCCCCAGCTCATCCGCTGGCCTGAGGCTGGGTGAGAAGACAGACCCACCTCTTATCTCACTGCTCAGCCTGACGACCACCGCTCCCCGACGGGACGGCTGGCTGAGTGGGCCACTAAGGGCTGCTCACTGACCGGGCCTGGTCCCTTCACGCCTCCAACTCTGGGCCTGCTTTCAGATGATGGCGTGTCCCCGCGGCCCTTGCCTTTCCCGGCCTCCCGCTTTCACTACGTCGTGGAGGAGTTGGCGGGTGGAAAGGTGTTGGGCTCGCTGAGGGGGCAGGTGGTGCTTTCCGTGTGGGTCGCAGCGCTCCGAGGACAGCTGCCCGCTGTGGGGTGGGGGATGGAGACGCGCACGTGCCGGGTCTGGTACACGTCGGAGTGCGCAGCTTGGTCACGGGCTGAGAGGTCATAGGGAGGAAGGGCGCCGTAGGTGAACTAGAGCCAGGCACAGGCAGCCCGGAGCGCGCCGCTGATGGCGACGGACGCTGCTGGCCCTCAGAGGGGCCCACCCGGGCGTCGGCGAGCGCTCAGCGCGGGGTGGGGCCTCGGGGGCCCCCGCGCCCAGAACAGCCGCCGCGCTCGCTGCACCGGCCGCGGCCCTCCCCGGCCCCGGCCCGCCCCAGCCTGTCCGAGCCTCGGGGCCCCACGCGGAGTCGACACACTGACCTGCAGTCACCTCTTCTCTCTCCCTTGCTTCACTGGGAATCAAAATAAAGCGACTTTATGGGGGCCCAAACGGAAAGAAATGCAACTCACTGAAAAGCAAGTAAAGAGGGCGCGAGGTGAGTGTCCGCTGCAAAGCAGCGTGGACGCGGGCAAGTCTGGGTGAGGCTCCCGCACGTCTGTACGTCTCTGCCCCCTCTGTTCTTTCTGAGGGAGGCAGAATCTCCTCAAGATCCTTCCGCTTCCCCTCCATCTCCTTCGTGTCTTCCCTGTCAGTGGTTTAGTCGCTTGTTTTCCTCGAGAGCCTGTGGGTCCGGCCTACTCAGGAGGAGAAACGTCTCCTGCGGGGTTTGGTCACTCATCCTTTCCCAGAGTGCAAAGTGGGCATAAATTCCGTTGACAACTGTTTTTTCCTCACTGACTATGCAGAGAAGAAGGTGAGCCAGGCAAGGTTCGTCCTCTGTCAGAAACCTTGATCCAGGAAGAGGGATTAGGCAAGGCCAGATTTCACTCATTGGAGAAGGAAATGGCAGCCCACTCCAGTGTTCTTGCTTGGAGAATCCCAGGGACGGGGGAGCCTGGAGCTGCGGTCTGTGGCGTCGCGCAGAGTCGGACACGACTGAAGTGACTTAGCAGCAGCAGAGAAACCAAAGAGGAAGGGGGAGGGACGTGGTGATGGCTATTGACACGGGAGCTCTGACGGTGGGAGAGGTCACACAAGTTTGGCCATGTCAGTCCTTTGCTCCCTTTTCCCCAGGGGGGCCCCCCGCCCCATAAGAGGAGGCCCACATGTAGGAGGCAGGCTCCTTGTGCACTCCTGGGTGGTCAGTGAAACGTGAAATCTCAGGTCTCATGCCCCACGTCACTCGGACAGGTCCTGTGTCCCTGTGCCCAGCCGTCCATTCCCTGCTGTGAACAGCTGTATTCTTCCACATCCCCATGCTTTGCACATTCAGTTTCTTTGCCCTTCCTATCTGTTCTGTGTTTCCAACTCCAGGTCGTTGAAAACTGTACTTAATTTCACTTTTTGTTGGTGACCGCCCGGTCAATCAAATCCACTCCTTCTGAGGGCTTTCCTGGTGGCTCGGTGATAAAGAATCCACCTGCCAATGCAGGACTTACAGGTTTGATCCCTGTGATAGGAAGGTCCCCTGGAGGAGGCAGTGGCAACCCACTCCAGTATTCTTGCCTGGAGAATCCCATGGACAGAGGAGCCTGGCAGACTATAGTCCCCATGGTTGCAAAGAGTCGGACATGACTGAGGGACTCAACAACAACCTTCTTTGCAGGTATTTTGCCATACACTCATTTTATTGAACTATAAGTGTGAGTTAAGAGCCCTGTGATGGTCAGGAAAGCAGGTGTGTGAGATAAGTGTGTGACAGCCTCTGTGTGGCGGACATCTGGCAGGGTGTAGGTCACGATCATGGTAGTTGAGGAAGAACCAAGTTGGTGTTTGAACCGGGTTTGAGTCCTGGGTGGGATTTGACAGGAGAGGGAGCCACACGGCCATGGCATATGCAGACCTGTCTGTGACCTCCTCTTGCTCTCAGCCCCTGGCCCCAAACTCCTCCCTGGGCTGGGATCTCTTCAGTGAGGAGGCGTTCTGCTCTTTGCCTGGTTTTGTCACCTGTCTTATCAGTGGTCACTCAACTCCTGGGCTTTGCTTTCTGAGAAGGCCTTGATAAAGTAATCAGTGTTGCATGTTTATAGCCATTAACAAGTACACACAAAATATATATAGGTGTTACCATTCAGAAACAAAAGTGGTAGGTCTGAAAAAAAAGAAAAACACCTTATTTATAGAGACAGTGATTTTTATGGTTTTCATTACCACCAAGAAAAGTTTGTTGTGAAAATATTCAGAACCAGATAGATATTCCTTTTCTGGCACCTCTACTATTAGATGAGGGGAATTCTTTGAGTGTTGATACCCTTCATCATGGGTCCCAGCAAGTTCAGAGTTAAATTCTCAGTCATAGAAATACAAATGTTTTTAGTCAAAGCATGTTTCTGCCTTACTTTCTTATTCATCAGCAATGATTCTCTGAGTGCCTACTACATGCCTCTTTTGCAGGCTGGGGACACAGCCATGAGGAAAGGGGGCTTCTCTGCCCTAAGGAGCTGCCATTTTAATAGGGAAAAATAAAAAGTGGAAGGCTCCACTGTTGGTTCAGACAGTGGAGAATCTGCCTGCAATGCAGGAGACCCAGGTTCAATCACTGGGTTGGGAAGATCCCCTGGAGGAGGGATTGGCAACCCACTCCAGTACTCTTGCCTGGAGAATCCCATGGACAGAAGGGCCTGGTGGGCTACAGTCCATGGGGTCACGAAGAGTCAGACATGACTGCGTGACTGTAAACACACGCAAAAACTAGGAAACAGAAAATGTCAGCTTCTGATTTCTTAGGCTTGGTTTGGTAGCCAATCTTTTGTCAGTTGATCTTGGGAAATTGTAATGTGTTTTCATCTGTCGGATTATCTTCCAAAGTTGTTAGGGAACAAGTGAAGCGGGACGGGCTGGATGGGTGTTTGCAGGCTGCCGTTGGTGTCCACAGACCACGGCTGTCCCACTGTGGAGGCGGGGTGAGAGCAGGAGGACACTTTAGCCCAGCGGTGCTTCGGACTCTTGAACTGTGCAGTGGAGGAGCTGCGGGCACCCTCCTCCAGCCGGTGGTGCTGATAGTCACACGTGATGCCAAACTCTCAGTCATGAGCAAACATTCAGTAAGGCACAGGTTCGGGAGGGTCTGAAAAAAAACACTAGGAGGCATCATAGCTGCCTGTCCGCCTTGACCTTCGGCAGGCAGCTCTCCACAGCTGGCTTATCCCCAAGGAAGCATTGCTGTCAGGCGCTAGCTCCCGTGGCCACCTATGGCGTTGCGTCCCTTTGCATATTTCATCCATTCTTAAGGAATTTCATGCCACTCAATTTATAGGGTATTTCTACCTGTTAATTTTATGGTGCACAACTTCTCTCTAAGTTCACATTATCTGGCCTGTTGGACACATATTCAACTATGAAGTATAGAGCCTATAAGTAAGTTTTCACTGAACTTTCTTATGCATATCACATTCTGACGTAAGCAATTTTCTCTTCTTAAATTGTCTCAGCATTGCTACCTTGGTGTTTGGGAAAACATTTATTTTTGAGTTCCTCAACATGTAATAGACATATAAATGTATATGATTTCACAGATGAATGCACAACTAATAGAAAAGACAGAAAGATAGATTTTTAAATTATGAATGACATTTGTGTTTAGAGTTGCTGACCTTGGGGGGTAATTATCTGGAAACAAGATCTGTGCTGTCCAGGATAACCTTCTGTTTTGTGGGTCAGAAAAGACTTGTGGACCCCTCCTGCACCATCTCCAGAGGCAGGCAGATTGGCTGCTGAAATGTATTGATAAAAAAATTCCCTGACTGAGAGGTTGAGGAAAACTAAGCACGTCATGAGAAGCAACAGAGTCTTGGAGGGAGGAGAATTCAGTTGCAGACAGTAAAAGCTCACCTTCCCCAAGGAATGCATTTCCAAGTTATGAGCTGAAGGCTTTCCCAAACTGATGATCTGACTTGCAGTGGTTGGACAGATCAGCTTTACAGTGCTATGAAAGTGATAGGCCTTCAGTAGAAATTGTACTTGGAAGTTTGAACTTGTTTCTTTTCCCAGGCCAGTGACATAACCCCGTCCTCTCTGGAAATGCTGGGAAGTGGCCGCTGTGCCCAGTCAGCCCCATGATCATGAGGGTAAACAACTTACATCTCTCTGGACCCAGACAGCCCCTCTGCTTTTCACTGTCAGTTCAGTAGTCAGTGACTTACACAAGATACTCAACACTTTATTGAAAAGCAGGCTTTGTGTTAGATGGTTTTGCCCAGCTGCAGGCTGATGGAAATGTTCTTGGCACACTGCAGGTGAGATAGGCCAGAACCTGAGACCCTTTGCTGTAGTGCTTGCATCTGGACAATCATCTCCAGCAACAAAATACAAACAAACTATAAGGGCCTAAAAAATACTGCATGAGTGACTGGGGCAAATTATGGACGTGCATGCTCAGTCGCTTCAGTCATGTCTGACTCTTGTGAACTTACGAACCATAGCCCACCAGGCTCCTCTGTCCATGGAATTCTCCAGGCAAGAATACTGGAGTGGGTTGCCTTGCCCTCCTCCAGGGGATCTTCCTGACCCAGGGACGGAACCCACTTCTCTTACGTCTCCTATGTTGGAAGGCAGGGTCTTTACCACTAGTGCTCCCCGGGAAGCCCTAAAGTATGGATGGCAAGGTACAAAGACACCACAAAGCCCAACTGCCACTTCTGAAGCATTTGAAACACAAGCAGGTACACGCACATGCCCTCTGCACACACCAACACCGGAGGGGTGGGCGAGCCACCCAAGCCACCCTTCCAGCTCGAGCCCCGGACACTCCACTCCCCTCACCCCATGTAACGGGGCAGCTTGACCACCCCGCTTAGGGAGCAAGTGAGCAAGGGAACCTGTTGTTTGTTCTTGATCCCTGCCACTGCAGCAGAGGCCCTAGTAAAGCCTTGTTTGACTTTCTCCTCAGGCCTCTCATCAATTTCTGTTAATTAAGGAGGCCAAGAGCTCTGGTTAGTAACAAGAGTGGGATGTGCTGGTAGGTAAGTGAGGTGTATTCAAGGTATTTTCAACTTGGGATGGGTGTGCTGGGAGCGAGCCCCATATAAGTCCAGGAAAATCTGTAGTGAACCGTTGGATCCTGAGAAGAATAGGGTAAACACTGTTTTTCTTTTGATTATTTTGATTATCCAACCTAAGGCATACAAACATCCAGTTGTTTGACCAAAGTTGAACCGGCAAGAAATAGACTTACAGTTGAAACCTGAGTGAAACTGCCACGTCGTCTTTTCCCAGTGAGCACATTACAGATATTTACCTGAATAATTTAGATAAAGGGAGCACTTTTGCGGTAGTTTATGGAATAGCTTGCAGGTTGATGAGCTACTACAATTTTGAAGGGGAAAAGTCTTTGGTGTTAGAAAAAGACTGACAGGCAGCAAGGATCACTCAGTATTCTGAACCACAGGGGCCAGGTCCTTTAGAGAGTGCCGACAGTGGTGGCAACATTTCACAGGGCATTTAAAAGTACATAGATACTTAGATATAAATACACAGGAAGGTTGCAAGATTGGGAATCAGGCAGTGGGCGCTGATTACATCTGTGGTGGGTAAGGAGTTGTGCAGTTAGGAGACTCTTTGGTTGCTGTTATCTTTGGGGTGGGAGTGAATTCTGAGTGATTTCAATGTTTAATTTAGCATTTTGCTTTCTATTTATTTTCCTATTTAAACAGTTACTAAAAGTATTAAAAACTATTGGTATAAAGATTCAGGACTAAAAATATTTTTAAATAAAACCCAAACTATTAAAACCAAATTTGAAAAAGCTTTAAAACTTTTTTTCTTGTTCTGGAAGCATGTGCAGTTCCTATATGAAATTTCTTCCTTCTGTTGAATTAACTTTTTTAGGTTAGGTCCAACATGGAGCTGCTCCTGCCTGGGGCCCATGTCAGCAAACCGAAGCACGGGGAACTTCTGTGTCCTTAAGGATGCTCTCTACTTAGTCGCTCAGTCATGTCCAATTCTCTGCAACTCCATGGACTGTGTTCCACCAGGCTCCTCTGTCCATGGGATTTCCCAGGCAAGAATACTGGAGAGGGTTGTCATTCCCTTCTCCAGAGGATCTTCCTGACCCAGGAATCAAATCCATGTCTCTAATATCTCCTGCATTGGGTTCTTTACCATCTGAGCCACCAGGGAACCCCAAGACTACTGGGCTACTACTATCTCCTGGAGAAGAGACTGCTATCTCTTCTCCAGGGGAACTTCCCGACCCAGGAATCGAACTGGGTCTCCTGCATTGCAGGCAGATTCTTTACCAGCTGAGCTACCAGAGATACTCTGCTTGAAATATTTGCATGCGGTCAGCCAGCCCCAAGCCAGGCCAGCCCTGGCTTCCCAATTTATCTCCTTGATCGTCTCACCACAAACAACAGTGACTCTGCACCCCCAGCCAATCAAGTTATTTCCATTTTTCTCTTCCCTGTTCTCTTCCTATAAAGTTTCATGCCTTCCTTCTCAGGGTGCAGCTCTTCCAAAACAGGCTGTCCACTTCATGAAGGGTTAAACAAAGTGTGTTTATGTTACCTCAGTTGTCTTCTTTAATCATCATTTATTTGTTTTTTAATTTCTCCAAAGTTTTTATTTGATCAGGTCTTCCCAGGTGGCGCTAGTGGTAAAGAATCTGCCTACCAATGCTGGAGACGTAAGAGATGCAGGTTCCATCCCTTGGTCAGGAGGATCCCCTGGAGAAGGAAATGGCAGCCTGCTCCAGTATTCTTGCCTGGAAAATCCCTTGGACAGAGGAGCCTTATGGGCTGCAGTCCATGGGGGCGCAAAGGGTTGGATGTGACTGAGCGCACACACACACCACTGCATGTAACTGCTTTACAATGTTGTGTTAGTTTCTGCTGTACAACAAAGTGAATCAGCTATGTAATCATCATTTTAAAATCAATCCTCCCTCCCTTCCTTTCTTACTTTGTAATGTTCTTTTTACCAAGGGCCCTATAGGACAAAAGGCAAATAGGAAAACTTTTTGATGCAAAAAAAAAAAGAACAACAATTTTATCAACTATTTCTTAATAAACACATGTGGATTCCACTCTTTCCTAATCTTTAAGCAAGTTGTCATCACAGGGAGGCATGGCATATTTTTTCTCCAGCTTTAAATACTCCCAGACAGTATATTGTATCTCAGCTTCAGAGACATAACATAATAGCTGGTTTCATGCCCACAACAGTTATATGAAGTGTTTCCAGAGAAAGTGTTTCCAGTTACTGGTGTCCTCTTCAGATACCATCTTATCCACCATATCGAATCTGTGGGAGCTGCTCTACTGGAATTTAACTGGGGCATAGCCGTCACCTCCAGATGCCTGAATTACTAGCTAGAGCTCAGATATCACAGTTCCCTTTGATGTCACACACACACACACACACACACACACACACACGTATCAGTGAAGTGCAGGCTCTTGTCTTGGCTTTGGAGATTTCAGCTGGTATCTCTTTAAGTATGTGTCAGATTTATTTTGAATCTTGACTAATTCTACCCTCTACATTTAAACAAAAATGAGGTAAGGAAATCAAAGTGATTGTAACTGTCCCATGTAATCCAGATTTCTCTTCTACTGTTAAGTATGCTCTGACCCTTTCAGCTTTAGCAACACACAGTGGTTTGGACGGAGCTAAGATGGGGACCCTAAGTCATTCCAGACGTGGGAATGCAGAAGGACAGATCTGTGTTCTAGGAAGATGAAATCATGCATTCACAGAGTACATACTGCCTAAAGAATCTCTTAGGCCTTGTCTGCTGTTTATAATGGAGGAGGAAATGGCAACCCACTCCAGTATTCTTGCCTGGAGAATCCCCTGGACAGAGGAGCCTGGTGGGCTTCAGTCCATGGGGTCCCAAAGAGTCGGACCCCACGGAGCACACATGGGGATGGGCTGTTTGTAAAAGTTTGTCAGATAGACTCTGATGTTTAAAATATGGGTAATGGAGGTGCGTTCTGTCTTTGAGGAAAAAGTATATTGGAAAGTGTATCTATCCTGTAATAAGGATTTCATTTCTGCACTTTCATGATCGAGGGAACTTGGTCAGTGTGAAATTGTCAGGCAGTGGGCTCTGGGTGTGGACACATTATTCATACTAGAAGGTAATTAGTATTTTTAGCAAATGTTGAAAAAGTAACATGAGCCTGAAATCATTCTGTATCAACGTCATCTATTGGATTCGAGACAATTTAATGTGTAACTTACAACAACATGATATAAAATTTTACTGTAAAACTTAAATTTGACTGTACTATAGTTTCCCTTGATAAGCCTAATCTTTAAAAAAAAAAAAAGGCAAGCTTTCTGCGTAGATAGAATTTAAGATGTTTGCCTTTACTCTCAACATTTAAAAAGTTCTCTGAAAGTGTAATTAACAACTTAAAATGTTACTGCAACCTAAAGTATATAATTTGAAGCCATTTGTAGTTAGTTTAAGTAAAGGCAAGGTTCAAATTAACAGCATTCTTATTTTCTTTAAAACAAAGCGCAGACACAGACTTGATGAATGTTGGCTCCATCATTACATTTGATCCTTTTGGGATGAATAGCACCAATTTAGTTTAAGATTATTACAGACTAGGCAGCTCTCTGACCACATAGGTAGAAACAAAGCCTGCAGGTGAATCTTATATGGTCTCTGTTCTTGAGACGAGTACAGAATTCCCATTACTTATTCTCTCCAAATAAAAGAGAAATCAAGACATCTTCTAAACAGTGCTATATCTTCTGGCAAATGACTATAATGTTTTTAGCATTTAATGAAGAGTTTAAAAATATTGCCTTACTAGTTAGTACGTTAAGACACGTTTTACAGACCTTTTCAATCCTTGGCTCCTCGAGGACCCCCCAGAGGTGATGGCTCTCAGAGGACCGTTTCTTCTTTCCCGGGGGAGCAGAGGTGGCCTCGTCTCCTCGTGACACACTGCTCGGTCCGTGGTCACTTTGAGGCAACTGTGGCCTCAGATCCCATCTGTCCTGTCCTCCACTCAGCTATATTTGGTAACTGAACTCATGTTTCCGCAGACGGTCCTGGCCAGGGATTCCAGCAGCCCAGCTCCGAGGGCTGGGTTCTTAGAAATTAAAGGCTCTGGGTGTAGAGGGAACTATATTTATGGATCTAATAAACGTGGGATTTACGCGTGTTTCTCTGCTCTCTGACCTTGTGACTGGAAATCACCACTTGTCTTTTAAACATATTCTCAATCAATTAAAATGTGCAGTGTGTGAATCTAAGGAGAAAAAGCGACCCTCTTAAGGAAGGCTCTTCTGACTATAATCTTCTGCTCTGTGCATTTAACTTAGTCACGTGGTAGATTATCCTAAAATATCCAGTAGCTATTTAGAAATTAAGGCACCTGTCAAATGGAGAGGAGAGCCCCCCGATCTCTCACTTCAGTTTGTTAATTGAAAACTATCATATGGCTTTGTGTATGTGCAGGACATAGTCCAGCACAGGACTAAGGAGACAGGAGACAGGCATGAACACACCGGAGCCTGAATCTCACACACCATGCAGTGCTGAGCACTCAGTCCAGGGCTTCGCACATCCTCACTGTCTAGCAAGCATCTGCTGATAGAATAACTAGGTGTTGAACAGATATTGTTCAGGACAACTCTGAACTCTCCTATACTTGTAAAAAAATGTCTCATTACTTATTCTGTAGCATCACATTGTAACATGTTCTAATATTTTGAACTTCCAAAGAACAAAACAGAAAGCTTTTCTGTTCCAAGGTCAGGCAGCAGAGTCAAATAGAAGGGGCAGAAAATAATTACACAAAAGCTCCTGGTGCAGTATTGGAATGAACTGCCACTTCTTCCTTTGTCTGGATAATATTGTTCTAGTCGATGCAGGTTCTTATCTAGATAATTTTTTTTTCTTTACAAAAATATATTTTATTTTTTAAAAACTTAAAAAAAATTTTATTGGGAGATATTTACTTTCAAAGAAATTTTTTTTTGATGGTGGAACACTTAGAAAGGGCTTCTCTTAAAGTTTCCTTTACAGGTAGTTCTGGTCCTTTCTAACCAGTCCTTGAATATAGGCACATTCCTGGGCTGTTTCAATGCCTTGAGGCGGGTGGGGGGCGTAGTGACTGGAAAAACAAAAGTGTTTATGTTTCCTTCTTACTAAAACCCTTAAGATAATAGTAAAAACCCAGTAGGATAAGAGTTGGGAGAGAAGACAGTAGAAGATTCTAGAAATGGACAGAATGGCTGGGAAATGGGTAATACATAGATGAATGGTTTAATTAAATTGGGAAGTTAAGTGCCTGCAGGAGGAGGTACCTTGGGGAAGCAGTGATTTGTTCAGAATCACAGAAAGACTGGAATCGTAGGCACCTGGCCCCACCCTGAACATCATTCTAATTGTCAAGTCTTGGTGTTGCTGGAGCGGCCGGCGCTGAGAGCTGGATTTGACTGAAAGAACCCCCACCGAACAGTCAGACCTGCAGCTGTTTCCACACCCCGAAGACCACCCTTAACCCTTGGAGAGGACAAGAGCTGTGTTCTCTGGAGTGTACAAGACAGTCCCCAGGACTGGGGCCACAACACAGCAGAAGGAAAGGGTGAGGCCCAGAGGAAAGGTTCTGGGAGCTGGGTGAGGGGAAGGGACAGGGGCTTGGACTAGTGTCCTATTTCTAGAACAGAGGAATGCTGGGAATGTGGAAAAACAGTAACATTCGATATAGCTTGGCATTGCTGTGTCTGTGACGTGAATATCTGTACTTCTGGTGTCTAAAAATGTCACGATCAAAAATTAACGAAAACCTCTGTTGTGTCCTGTGGCAAAGTGCAAGGGAAAGAGATGACAGGAATCAAAATGTTGTGAGCTCTCCAGGGTGTTACTTTAATTAAGGAAAGAGTTGCTGAGAGCAAGGAGGCTGGTGGTTATGAAGGCCAGTGGACAATGAATGCAGTAGCAATCTCCTCCCCTCCCCCTTCTTCCCCATTCTTTCCTCCTCCTCCTCCATTTTAAGATAAGTGGATGCTAACCCTATGACCCAAGCTTCATCTCAGCATTTTAACAGATTTTATTGTTGTGTTAATGATAAATTATTCAGGAGGCGCCACGTGTGTTTTCTCTCTGCATCAGACTGCACCTAGGCTGCTGCTGCTGCTGCTAAGTCGCTTCAGTCGTGTCCGACTCTGTGCGACCCCATAGACGGCAGCCCACCAGGCTCCCCCGTCCCTGGGATTCTCCAGGCATGAACACTGGAGTGGGTTGCCATTTCCTTCTCCAGTGCATGAAAGTGAAAAGTGAAAGTGAAGTCACTCAGTCGTGTCCGACTCTGTGCGACCCCATAGACGGCAGCCCACCAGGCTCCCCCGTCCCTGGGATTCTCCAGGCATGAACACTGGAGTGGGTTGCCATTTCCTTCTCCAGTGCATGAAAGTGAAAAGTGAAAGTGAAGTCACTCAGTCGTGTCCGACTCTGTGCGACCCCATAGACGGCAGCCCACCAGGCTCCCCCCTCCCTGGGATTCTCCAGGCATGAACACTGGAGTGGGTTGCCATTGCCTTCTCCTGCACCTAGGCAATAACTTGCAAATCCTGGCTTCATTTTAAAACCCACCTGAAGTGTGTGCTAGGACATGCACACTCGTGCTAATATTTTTCTCTTATTAACACATTACCAAGAAGATGCACATCCTTGCAGTTTTTAGGAAGAGAAGAGAAGAGAGTGCGGTCTAGTGAGCATTCACTGTACACAATGACAAGAAGAACCATAACGTGTAACTGATAAATTAGTGGCTCATCGTTTTTCATTGTTGTGGCGTCATTCACAAAGGAATGAAAATACATTTCCCCTTCCTCTTTCTGGAAAGTATAGCCAAGTTTTATGATCCTTGGTCACAGGAGACAATTCAGACCTTTTTGTAGAAATGAAAAGTTAAAAGTTGCAGGTGTGAAAACCATCAAAGCAACTGAAGTTGGTGTGTAGATGGGAACAGTATTGTTGGTGTATCTGCAGGGAGGTGGGGGCTGAGGCTTCTGGGGAAGATGCCTTCTCAGACCCTGGAGGGGCAGAGGGGTGGCAGGTTCTGTGCTGGCCCAGGAGGCTGATGAGAGCACCGTGGCCTGGCGCCCAGGTGGCAGGGCTGGGCTCCTCCACCTACCGATGGACTCGGGGCGGACAGTACGTCTCACCATGAATCTCACGTGGATGTGCTGTTTCTCAGCCCAGAGGGAGCCCTGGCCCACATGTCGCTGGAGTGCCAGGTTCCCAAAGGCCTGGAAGCCATGAGACTGTAAGAAGAATAACGAAATAAAAAGATAGTTGTGGTCCTGAGATGCATCAAAGATAGATACGATTTTATTCAAAAAGACAAAATGACTTTTCCTGAATAACGTGAGCATGGAGCAAACCATGCTTGTTTAGCGGGTATTGTAAGAATCGGGACACAAAAGTTCTTTTCCTTAGAAGAGACTCTTGACCAAGGCTCGTAAGTTATCGTGGGAAGGTCTGGGGATGTTAAGGATGAGAACTGTGTGTGCACAGTCATGCCATGTGAGGCCCACTTTTATTTACTGTCAGAGCCATTTCTGTGAGCACTAAGTCTGGGGTGGGGTTGTGACCCCTCCCCTAGGTCTCACTTAGTTCATCTTCCAAGTGGCTTCTTCTCTGTGTGACAGTCCCTGCTCTTTCCGAGGCCTGCACTGAGCGGCCCGCCCTCTGTCCACGTGTTCTCAGGGAAGCCTCCGGCAGTGGCTGAGCGCCTGCTTCCCTCTAGGTGTGTGGCCCGTGTCCTCGTGACGTCAGCCTGCTGTCTGTGTCCCTGCCCCAGGTGTACCCCACCTGCCTAGGGCAGGCTAGCTTCACCACCTACCCGCCCTGTTCTCACAGGTGACCCAGTGGGCCTGCTCCCCCTTGATCAGCCTGGACTAGTGCTACTTTCTAATGAATTATTGAGAAAATCAATGTCTTAGAACAATAAACATGTATCACCTCACACTGTTTCTGTGTGTGAGGAATGCTGTCCAGTCTGAGCCTGCTGACCCCTAGGTCGGGGTATCATGAATTGACATCCAGGTGTTACACGTGGCTCCTTTGTTCTGAAAGCAGGACTGGGCTCTGGAATCTGCAAGGGTGTCACTCATGTGCATATGTCGGTGCACAGGTGTATAAACTTCCATTTAGACTATAAGGGCCCTGGTTTTTCAGACAAACACTAGGCGAAGATAATCAAAGCTTTTGTGATGGAAGGGATGTGAAAAGGACCTGCCCCTTCATTCTTCTTTGATGTTTTCTCACCCTGGGGGCCCAGAAAGCTCTGAAAACCCTCTGGTTTTCCAGGAGCTGATCCCCTTCCCCTCTTTCTGAATATTTTCCTTCCCCTTCACTCGCGGTATGGTCTGCCAGCAAACAGGGATCATGGGACAGCACATAAAATAGTAAACTGAGAAATCAGGAATCAGATAAAATTAGAGGCATAAAATGCTTGCAGAGTTGTTCTGATGATCACTTGTTGGCCCGTTTGGCCATCCTGGGAACAGATGTCCTTCAAACCATGGACAGGCTTCCTGTGTCTTCCCCCTCCCGTGTATGTGGCTTGGACACAGGTCACAGGATCAGGTGTGACCCAGAGCCTTGTTTGTTTAAACAGGTTATGTCCATCTGTGTGTGTGTGCTCAGTCGCTCAGTCGTATCCGACCCTTTTGTGACCCCCGTGGACTGTAGCCCGCCAGGCTCCTCTGTCCATGGGATTTTCCAGGCAAGAACATTGGAGTGGGGTGCCATTACCTTCTCCAGGGCATCTCCCTGACCTAGGGATCAAACTTGCGTCTCTCGAGTCTCCTGCATCGGCAGGTGGACTCCTTACCACTGAGCCACCTGAGAAGGCTTGTGTCCATCTGTACATAGCAGTAAACTTCAGATTTGTCCCTCATGAGTTATGCTTTAGGAACTGTGGTTAAATCTGCTGCATTCGTGTAGCCTAAGCCTGCAGGTCGTCTTTTGATCACAGGCTTCTGTTACCTGGGATGTTTTCCAGTTTGTGTATGTGCACAAAAATGACTCGAGGAAAGTAACTTTATCACAGTGGTCATCCAAGGAGGGTTGACATTTCTGAGAATAGATTCTATAGTGCATAGTTTAAATGGATATTGTGGCCCAGTTAGGAACTATGATCTTCAGCAGCAATAATCTCATTTTCAGCTTGACTCTTAGGGCCCAACTGTAGAGAAGTTTTATTCTTCAGGGCTTAAAAACCAGTGACATTAATTTCAAAGTGGTGTTTATTGGATTTAAGCAAAATACATTTAACATTTTTTAGAAAGAATAACATGGGTATCATTGAATAATGAGAAAAGTACAGATTGTGTTTGGAATAGTGATATAAATTTTGAAAAAAAAATAGTAAATAGAAATTGTCTATTGAAAGAAGACTATGGCATGGACAGCTGAGTTTTATCCAAGTTATAGAGGTCGGCTTAATTAACGCCTGAAGACTTAATTAATTCTCCTATTGATGAGTCAAAAGAGAAAAGTAGATGGCCATTACCATAGGTTATTAACGAGCCTTTAGACAAAATTTAACACCCACTCTGACTTAAAACGGAGACGGCGACGGCACCCCACTCCAGTACTCTTGCCTGGAAAATCCCATGGACGGAAAAGCCCGGTAGGCTACAGTCCGTGGGGTCACGAAGAGCCGGACACGACTGAGCGACCTCAGTTTCACTTTTCATTTTCATGCCTTGGAGAAGGAAATGGCAACCCACTCCAGTGTTCTTGCCTGGAGAATCCCAGGGACGGCGGAGCCTGGTGGGCTGTTGTCTATGGGGTCGCACAGAGTCGGACACGACTGAAGCGACTTAGCAGTAGTGGCTTAGTTAAAAAAATCCCTCAGTGGGATGGGGAGAGGAGGGTTCCCCTGTCATATGGTACATTAATCATATTGAAGGGTATGTGTATGTGGTCCAGCCTTGTGTATACACAGATTCATTTACACACACCTAAGAGGCATCGCATAGTGACACAGGGAACACCAAGCACAAAATGCATGCCTTAACCTGTTCTTGAGAAAAGAGGAGGCAGAGTAAGGGAACAAATGGAGTGTTATGGGAAGAGCTGATTTTGTAATATAAAAAATCCTCCATAAAAAATTCTACAAATGTTGTACAACCTCAATTAAAATAGTATTTTTGTGTGTGTGGAACTGGGAAAACTGATGTGAGTTTATCCAGAGGAATTATTGTGGCAAAATATGCAGGAAGATTGTAAGAAAGGGGACAGGGCTGGAGAGGAGCTCTTTGAGACCGATGACATGCGCACCAGCTCCTAGTAGATGAGAAACAGGGGTGGGATGAGGGCTTGAATGGGATGACGTCTTACTCTTGTGTAGGAAGAACATTTCCCTGAAATGGCTGCGCATAGTCAATAATTACATCTGCTTCTTGTTCTGTCCAGTTCCACTGCCTGGCGCTCATTACAGTTTAAGAACTGATAGCCACTTCACTTCCTGCAGCAGAAAGCAAGCTCACTGGGCTCACACAAATTGAACAGAAAAAGGGATGTGGGATGAGTGAATAAGTAAGCAGTTACAGGACATATTCAGGACAGGATTAGGATAAGAACAGTGTACACTTTGGTGTGTGTAAGATCCTCAGTATTATATAGATATGTAGATAAACATACCACCATATATCGACGTCTGTTATTTCTCTCTTTCTGGCACATAACTGACACATTTTTAAGTTTTCCTGGAGGGTGACAGTGGTCAGCCTGGGAGCAAGTGCTCTCAGACTGTGAGCAAGCCTGGGCAGGACATGACCCCAAGGTGGCCTTGCAGTGTTACTTCTAAAAATGGCATCAGACATTATCTTGACTATGATTGTTGTTTCTCTTTATTCTTTGCCTAATTAATTGTAGTAATTTTTAACATGTACTTTCTAATATACCAAGACGTGAGATGGAAAAACGGTCCCAAATATTTTGTTAAGGGCAACAGGCACATTCCATCCTTGTTATTGTCTGTGGAGGGTTAGATTAAAACTTTCAACTCCTTTTTTCCTATACTTGGCATTTGTGTGCATTCATTACATGAACCATCAAAAAAAAAAAAGTTAACCACACAATGAGCTAAAGCCATTTTAATTTTTTTACATCCTTTCTTGCCTGGTGAACCTACAAGAGAGTAAAAAATTTTGAAGTCATTTAGGTATAAAATATAGAGTAATCAAGAAATTCTGAATTCAATATGTTTCAATTCAGAGAGTTAAAAATAAACTTCACTGATGTTAGTACCTTAAACCAGAGTCCCTCTTCCAAGGGGCGGGCCTGCTTGCTGATTTGCCGCTGTTTAATCTGAGCAAATGGCAGATTAAATGACTCTGCATCTGCGACCAGTCCTCTTCGCCTGGCCGACATCAAAATGGCACGTCCTTTGACCCACTTCATCCCAGGTCTGCTCCAAGGACATAATTTCAACTATAGCAAGAGCTGTATGCAAAATACATTCAATTCCACGTTGCTTACAGTAGCAGGAAGCTGAAGCAACTCAAATACAGTTTGTGGAACAGCTTAGCAAAGTCAGGGAGTTTTGAAATGGCCACAAAAAGTGACTTTTTTGAAGTATTTACATTAGGTAGGAAAAAGGAAAACAGGAAAGAAACCAACAGTTTTCACAGTTTGAATATAACTTAATTAAAACAATCTTTGCGTGGCTGAAAGTTCTAATAGTTTACATTGAAATGCTTCACTATTTTCTACAAATGTAAAGACTTCCCCAAACTGTATGAGGCTCTTTGATTGTTGTTGTTGTTGTTGTTGTTAGAGGGGAAGGCAGATCTGCCAGGATAATTCAATGTCTAATAGTGGCTTTGAGACTTCACAGCCTCCTCCCAGCTGACAGCCTCTGCTTCTCCTAGAGTTCTTGTTTTCTCTGCCTTGGGGAGATGTGGGGTGGGGAGCATCAGACTTGCCTGGGGAGCATTTGCTGCAACAAGCGGGGACATGGGGACAGCTGCCCACAGCTTCAGGGGCAGCTCCCCACGAAGCCTGCCCTGGACCATGTGGCTGGGACTCCCTGGGGAAAGCAGACAGGAAGGAAGAATGTGTCAGAGGGGGAAAACGGCTGTCGGAGCAGAGAACGATTTAGATGCTGAAAAAAGGCCAGCGTGGGGGCCAGTTGCTGTCCACAGAAACCCCGGGTCCGCCCTGGCCCGCTGCAGCTGGACTCGCTCTTTGCTCAGCGCCTGCTATTCTGGGAAGGAATCTGCAGGGAGCTGGCGGGTCGTCAGCCCCGAGGTTTCCTCTGATGGACTGACGAGCAGGTGTTGGAAAAGCCTGTGTCAGAAATGTCACACACCCGGGGGCTCATGTTACTCCTATCACTGGGACTGCAGTTTAGCTAGAACGTGTCGTTTCTTATCAAGGAGTCTTCCTGCTGGAGGAAAGTGGAGGAGGCTATTTACAACACTTCCAGGCAATTGCTTGTCCATAGACACAGCCTATGCTAGAGTCAATACCATGTTTATCTCCAATTTATCGATCGAAAATTGTACCCATGACTGTACAGCCGATACATTCATGAATGTAATCCAGAATGACCTTTTTGAAGAAAGGATGTTGACAGTTTAATCCTAAAAAATATTAAACTCCCTTGGGTTAATTTGATCTCACCAGCAACTTGTCAGAAAAGCATTACAACAGTGATCCTGTCGGTATTAAAAGGAAAAAAGCATATGTAAAGTGTCAGATGGTCAAACACTTCAGGAGTAAAATTTGTTATGCTATTTTTATATTGTTTTGGTTTCTTGATTTTTCAAGAAAATTTATCCAAAGCAAAAGAAACACGTATATGAATTATTCAAATTTTCAGTAAAAATAAGGAAATTTAAATAAGGCCAACATGTCCAATATAGTTCCCACCATGTGCAGAGTGACCACTGACATCCTTCTGTGGGGTCTGGGGTCTGCCTCCTCACTTTACTTTGGTGGCTCCCCTCGTCCACGGCCACCTTGATCTTTGGTTCAGCAACACAGGTGTCTCTGCTGTCCCTGGATGGTCTCACTGCCTCAGTGCCGGGCTGCCCTTCTAACACAATGTTCTTCTTGCTTCTCTTATTATTAGTTACATTCCCCACTAGAACAGAAGCTCTAAAGTAGGGGTTTTGTGTTTTGTTTGCTTTTCCATCAACCATGTATAACAAGTGCCTGGGACATAGTCTTTAGATTGTCAATAATGCCTGCAAAGGAATGCCTGGAAAATATGATGTTTGGGTGCAATTGGCCTGATGCTGCTGTTGCCACTCAATCAAATTATCCACTTTTCACATGCTTGTTGTTGTTGTTCAGTCACTAAGTTGTGCCCAACTGTTTGCAACTCTTTGAGACCTGATGGACTACAGCCCATCAGGTTCCTCTGTCCTTTACTATCTCCTGGAGTTTGCTCAGAATCATGTCCATTGAGTTGGTGATGCTATCTAACCATCTCATCTTGTATCACCTGCTTCTCCTCTTGCCTTCAGTCATTCCCAGCATCAGGGTCTTTTCTAATGAGTCAGCTCTTCCCATCAGGTGGTCGAAGTATTGGAGCTTCAGCTTTGGCATCAGTCCTTTCAATGAATATTTGGAGTTGATTTCCTTTAGGGTTGGCTGGTTTGATCTCCTTGCTGTTCAAGGGACTCTCAAGAGTCTTCTCCAGCAACACAGTTTGAAAGCATCAATTCTTTGGTGCTCAGCCTTCTTTATGGTCCAACTCTCACATCCATGCATGACTACTGGAAAAACCATGGCTTTGATTAAACAGACCTATGTCAGCAAAATGATGTCTGCTTTTTAACATGCTGTCTAGTTTCGTCATAGCTTTCCTTCCAAGGAGCAAGCATCCTTTAATATTGTGGCCTAGTCACCATCCGCAGTGATTTTGGAGCTCAAGAAAATAAAATCTGTCACTGTTTCCATTTTTTGTCATCTATTTGCCTTGAAGTGATGGGACCCAACAGCATGATCTTCGTTTTTTGAATGTTGAGTTTTAAGCCAACCTTTTCACTCTCCTCTTTCACTCTCATCAAGAGGCTCTTAAGTTCCTCTTTGCTTTCTGTCATTAGAGTGGTATCATCTGTATATCTGAGGTTGTTGATGTTTCTCCAGGCAATCCTTATTCCAGCTTGTGAGTTATCCAGCTGGGCATTTCACATCTTGTACTCTGTGTATAATTTAAATAAGCAGGGTGACATTATACAGCCTTGACTTACTTCTCTCCCAGTTTTGTTCCACATGCTATGTAACTCTAAATTAGATATTGAACTTTGGAATTATTGGGTCATTTTTAGTAAAAATAATTTAATGATTAAATGTTGGTGTTTAGTTGCTCAGTTGTGTCTGACTCTTTGTGACCCCATGGACTATGGCCCACCAGGCTCCTCTGTCCATGGGATTTCCCAGGCAAGAATACTGGAGTGGGTTGCCATTTCCTTCTCCAGGGGATCTTCCTGACCCAGGGAGGGAAGCTGTGTCTCCTGCATCGGTAGGTGGATTTCTTTACCACTGAGTCACCTGGGAAGCCACAATGATTAAACAGAAACCTGCTGAAAAACCAAAAAAGAAAAAACCCCAAACTGCAAACGAAAAGACCCCAAGGCACTAAGACCTGCATCTGCCTCACAGCTCAGGGAAGGACCCCCAATCTAGCACCCCATTCATGGTTCCTGAAGAGAATAATAATAATATAAGAACAACAACAACAATAATAATACGTGCATCCTATTGCTTTGTCCTTGGCCTCTTTACAAGAACTAATTCATTTACTCGTTTAACACCTCCATGAGTTGGGCCATATTGTCTGGATGGATTTCACAGATGAGAATCTGAGGCCAGTTCCCTACCTCATCTGCTATCCTTGGAGCTAATGCGTAGGGGAGCTGGTATGAGACAGATCATCTGAATCAGAATACTCATTTGTCACCATGAAGCTATGGTGTTTGGGAGCACTAAAAAGAGATGAAATATGAACAGGCAGATCTAATCTGAAAGCTATGAAGTATGGTTAATGGATTTTAAACTGGGGAGTTACATAATTAGGCTTACACGTGGGAGGAAGTACTTGGGCAGACAGATGCGGAGCTCATTCCCATCAAGGGAACGGGTGATACAAAAGGAACGTAGAATTCAGCTGTGTGTGATCCAGAGGCCACTGTGGGCTGAGAGGTTCCATCCCTGGGTTGGGAAGATACCCTGGAGAAGGAAATGGCAACCCACTCCAGCATTCTTGCCTGGAGAATCATGGACAGGGGAGCTTGGTGGGCTACAGTCCATGGCATCATGGAGTCTGACACACTGAGGGACTGAGCATGCACACAGATGTAATAAGAAGCGGATTTGGAAGGGAATCATGTAGCTGAAGTCAAGGGAGAAGAGACCCTTTCAAAGAAGAAATGCCATGAAAATCTCAGACATTGACAACAGGTCAGTAACTCAAGAACTAAACAGGGCTGTTTGTATTTGGCCGTCCATAGCTTGTCGCTGGTGGTGTTTGGCAGAGGAGCTCTATGCAGATTCAGTCTAAGGTTAGGTCAGCTCAACCGCCTTCAGGAGTTTGAAAGGGAAGGAGTAGAGATGGAGCGTGTACACTCTGCAAGTTCCCACAGGGAAAGAGAGGAAGTGAAGTGGGGTGCGGGCTCATTCTCACAGGTGTTTCAAAAATGGAAGTGGATTGGTTATTTTAATGGAGTTGATGGTAAATGTTAGTTGTACTGAATTCTTATTGTTGTAACAAATTCCAACTAGCTTACTGGATTAAAACACACAAATTTGTTTTCTTTCAATTCTGAAAATCAGAAGTCTAAAGTCAAGGTGTTAGCAGGGCTGTGTTACATCAGTGGGTTTGGGGGGATCTGTTTCCTTGTCTTTTCCAGCTTGTAGAGGTTCCTCAATACCGGTCATGTGCCCACCCCCATCTCTAAGCCAGTAGCATGGCACTTCTCTCCTCTCTAACCTGCCTGAGATCACATTGGGCCTCTTGGATAATCCAGGATAATCTCCCATCTCAAAGTCCTTAAATGAATGAATGACATTTGCAAGTTCTTTTGGCTGTCTAAGGTAATGTTCACAGGTCCTGCAGATTAGGGCATGGACTTCATTCACTGGGGGCCATTTATTTGTCTACTACAGTCTATTCTCTGCCCAGAAAAACTCATGTCTGTTTCACATGAAAAATATAGTCACCCCATCCCAAAGTCCCCCAAAGCCTCAACCCATGATGGTATCACCTCAAGTCCAAACTTTCATCTAAATCTTTTCAGCTCAGCACATCCAAATATCATCAGCCAAATTATTTAAATCAGGTATGGGTGAGGCTGCTGCATATGAACCATTCTCAGTCTTTGATTCTCACTCCTTTCCATCAAAGTAGCGTGGAGCTAGAAGGCAGGTTATCTGTGCCCAAGATGGAACATTGTGACAGGGTCAGGGTATCAGTTATGAACATCCCTGTTCAGAAAAGAAGAAAATGAAAAAAAAAGAAGTTACTGGTTGGTCCCAAGAAATTAAAATTTCTAGCAATCAATCCTCTCTGGCTCTGGGCTCTGCCTTCTGGCCTTGAGGTTCTGACCTTGGGGTCATCCTTCCTTTTTCTTGAAAGGTATCGCACATCCTGAGGCTGGACTCTGGCTTTTTTCTCAGCAAACTTTCTCTCTGCTCTTCTGCTCATCCTGAGGCTGTCTTTTTACCCTTTGTTGTGGAGGCTGCTTATCCAGTTAAGGGAATTATTTTATTAGTTGTAGGTTTGTTGTGTCCTTGGGAGCAAGTGAATTCAGGCTCATTTTAAACCCTCCCTCCGTCACTCTTTACTGTCTTTATGGGACAGATTACAAGGGAGTACTGGTTCTTCAGCTGCCAGGCTCAAAACCTTCAAGCAAGCTACCTTTGAGCTCTGTGTCATTTGTCATATTTATGATTGATTTAAATTTTTTGTGTGATTATTTGGTTAGTATCCATCTTAGCCACCAGATTGTTTATTCCATGAAGTTTGTTACCATTAGTGTTTTTGCTCATTGTCTTTGTTGTTGTAAGTATAAGTGCATTTTTGATTTTTCTTTTTTTTTCCCAAGAGTGCTATTTACATAAAATATAGTCTATTTAGAGGTGACAAAATAAAACACATTAGCCACATTTAATAAATATTCTATTCTAAGGTCAAAATAGCAACCACAATGGGGTAGTTTTCAGTCTTTGACATTTATAGTTTATAAAACCACAATATCGTGAGATACTCAGATTAAACAGTATTAAAAATAATTGGATTGCCCTCTCTTCTTTCCCTAACGATAAGTAAATTATGTGTTTATTTGGAGAGTATTGACGGTTCACAATAATCCTCTTTTTAAAGTTAGCATATCATGCAGTATTTTTCAGGAAAATGACAAAATTAATATTGAGTGAAATAGCAAAAGCTAGGTAAGTGCTTTGAAACAAAAAATAACGTGCTGGGAATTTTTCTGCTCAGTGTATCTGTGTATCTATAAAGTGATAAACACATAAATGATCGTTCAGCATACTTACTTAGAGCAGTTTGGTGATGGTGGGAAAGCATTATTTTCCCTATGGCTGTCAACAGGTGTCATTACCAGATGGTTTCTGAAATGAACCAGATTTCTGATGCTTTGCATGCATAGATATGTTTGTATCCAGAATAATGGCCTTAGAATCAGATTTTAAGTTGAGATCCTGGCTCTGCCTTTTAGCACTGGACGTGTTACTTTGTCCCACTGAGCCCAGTTTTTCTTGTTATGAAATAGTAATTGCACTGTGTCTTTATGTAGGATAGTTGTAATGCTGAAATGAGGTTATTTTTGAAATTCATAGCAGACTGCCTGCTATGATAAGTACTCTTCAAAGATGACTTCCCTGGTAGTCCAGTGGTTGAGAATCCACCTTCCAATGTTGGAGAGCCTAGTTCGATCCCCAGTCAAATATTCATTGGAAGGACTGATGCTGAAGCTCCAATACTCTGGCTACCTGATGTGAAGAACTGACTCGTTGGAAAAGACCTTGATGCTGGGAAAGATTGAAGGCAGGAAGAGAAGGGGACAACAGAGGATGAGATGGTCAGCTGCTGTCACCAGCTTGATGGACATGAGTTTGAGCAAGCTCAGGGAGTTGGTGATGAACAGTGAAGCTGGAATGCTGCAGTGCATGGGGTTGCAAAGAATTGGACACTACTGAGCAACTGAACTGAACTGACTCAACAAAGAGTGGCTGTTGATATAATTAAAACACCAATGATGCTGATAATAAAAAAAAAATAGCAACAATATCCTTGTAGAAAATGTAGTCATAAATCTGTAACATTTATTTTAACTGGTTGATTTTTATTTTATATATTCCAGTTTACTAAAAGATTTTGTTGAATCTAACTTTTGTGATTGATGGAGACTCCTTGCTTGTCACACACTTACATGAGAAGTCATTCAACAGGGACAGTAGCTGCTTCTACCTGGTAGAATGCTGTCTCGCAGATTTTATGCGACATGAAGGACAGTTTGCATAGTTCTCAGACAGTCTTGATGAACTAGCCAGGACTTCAAGTGTCATGCTGAAGAGGAGTGATGAGAGGGGTAACCTTTCTCTCTCGCTGATCTCAGTGGGGAAGCTTTGAGTTTCCTGTGCATGCTGAGTTGCTTCAGTCATGTCCAGCTCTTTGTGATGCTGTGGACCATGGCCCGCCATGAGCCTCTGTCTGTGGGATTCTCACTGCTAAGTATAATGTTTCCTATAAGTTTTTTGTACATGGTCTTTATCTAGTTGAGGAAGTTCCTCTCTATTCATAATTTATTGATTTTTTAAAATTGTGAGTGGATGTTGGCTTTTGTCAAATGTTTTCTTTTCATCTCTTGATATGATCATTTGATGTTTCTTCCTTAGCCAGTTGATGAATTTTAAACCATCCTTGCATACCTGGGATAAATCCCACTTGGTTGTGAAATAGAATTCTTTTTATACATTGTTGAATTTGATTTGCCATGATTTTGTTGAGGACTCTCCAGTCTGTGTTCATGATACATGTTGGTCTGTAGTTTGCTTTTCCTGCAGTGTCTTTTCCTGTTTTGGGATTAGGGTAATGCTGACCTCCCAGGATGAAGTAGCATGTATTTCCTCTACTTCTGTCCTCTGAAAGAGGCTTTAGACAATTGGTATAACTACTTCCTTAACTATTGGGTAGAATTCATCAGTGAGTCTATCTGTGCCTGAAATTTTCTGCTTTGTAAGCTTATTGATTATTGATTGAATGTCTTTAGTAGATAGAGGCCTATTCATATTGCTTATTTCTTCTTGTGTGAGTTTTGGAAGATTGTGCCTTTCAAGAGATGGGTGCAGTTCATCTAGGTAATCAAATTTATTGATGTACAGTTGTTCACAGTATTCTGTGATTATCCTATTATGTCCATAGGATTGTCATGAATGTTCCCTCTTCATTTTTGATATTAGTAATTTTTGTCCTCTCTCTCTTTCCCTTAGTTAGCCTGGCTTAGTGGCTTATCAATTTCTTTGAACTTCTCAAAGAACGAGGTCTTGGTTTTATCGTTTTTGTCTGCTAATATCCTGTTTTCAACCTCATTGATTTCTGCTGCAATTCTTACTATTTTTTTATTTCCTATTGTTAATTTTGGACTAATTTTGCTCTTCTCTTTCTGTCATGGCAGTCCAAGCACAGGCTGGAAAAGAATTTCCAGACATAGCATTGCGGAAGGGAGTGAGTTTATTAAGAGCAAAGAGCAGAGATAAGGGTGGGCACTGAGAGCTCAGTGGACTGGCCTCCTGACAGACCAGGGAGAATTAACAGTTTCTGTGGCTTAGTAGCCAGTTTTTAGAGCCTCAAGGCAAATAAAATCCATGCTGTAAGGTTGGCATTAGGCGATTGGTTAGGGCACTGGAGGGTGAGCACTGAGGTGGGCCTTTTACCTGACTTGGAGTCAGGAGGCTTGCTGATGATGATCAGGGGCCTTTTGTCAACAGTGACGCAGAGGCTCAGTCAGTTCCGGAGGTGACCTTGGCACTGGGCTTGCACCTGTGGCCTAGTTTTCTAAAGTAGAAGCTTGGATTACTGATTTTAGATCTTTCTTTTCTAATGTTGTATGCATTTAATAGTATAAATTTCCTTCTAAGAATTGTTTTCATTGCATTTCACAAATTTTGATGTTATATTTTAACTTTAATTTAGTTCAATATATATTAAAATTTCTCATGCGATATCTTCTTTGGTCCATGTGTTACCTAGAAAAGTGGGGCTCCAGTTATTTTGGACTTTCCAGTTATATTTCTGTTACTGATTTCTAGTTTAAGTCTATTTTCAGCTGTGAGAAGTATTATATGATTATAGACTGATGTCTTTTTAATTCTTTGAAAATAAAAATTACAATCTCTTAACTTACTTTTAAACTACTTTACTTAAAATAAAGTATATCATTATAACAAATGGAGATTTGCAGAAAATATATAACCCATAATCTCAGTACTCAAAGAAAACCATTCTTCAGCTTTCAACATTTTATTATAAAAATTTGCAAACATAAAAGGTTGAAAGGTGTGCCGCAAGTATCCATAGCCCCACCATCTAATTCTATGATTACATTTTATTATATTTGCTTTACATATGTCCATAAATTTTCTATGCCTCTAGTCACCCATCAATCATTTATTAAAAAGAAGATGGAGAGGGAAGAACATTTCAAAGGAAGTTGCAAATGTTCAGTTCAGTCACTCAGTTGTGTCCAACTCTTTGCGACCCCATGGACTGCAGCGTGCTAGGCTTCTCTGTCCATCACCAACTCCTGGAACTTGCTCAGACTCATGTCCATCAAGTTGGTGATGCCATCCAACCACCTCATATTCTGTCATCCTCTTCTCCTCCTGCCTTCAAACTTTCCTAGCATCACGGTCTTTACCAGTGAGTCAGTTCTTCCCATCAGGTGGCCAAAATATTCGAGTTTCAGCTTTGGCATCAGTCCTTCCAATGAATGTTCAAGGTACATTTCCTTCAGGGTTGACTGGTTTAATCTCCTTGAAGTCCAAGGGACTCTCAAGAGTCTTCTCCAACACCACAATTCAAAAGTATCAATTCTTAGGTGCTCAGCTTTCTTTATGGTACAACTCTCACATTAATACTTGACTACTGGAAAGACCATAGCCTTGACTAGATGGACCTTTGTTGGAAAAGTAATGTCTCTGCTTTTTAATATGCTGTCTAGGTTGGTCACAGCTTTTCTTCCAAGGAGTAAGCACCTTTTAATTTCACGGCTGCAGCCACCATTAGTGATTTTGGAGCCGAAGAAAAGAAAGTAGATCACTGTTTCCATTGTTTCTCCATTTATTTGCCATGAAGTGATGGGACCAGATGCCATGATCTTAGTTTTCTGAATGTTGAGTTTTAAGCCAACTTTTTCACTCTCCTCTTTCACTTTCATCAAGAAGCTCTTTAGTTCCTCTTCATTTTCTTCCGTAAGGGTGGTGTCATCTGCATATCTGAAGTTATTAATTTTTCTTCCAGCAATCTTGATTCCAGCTTGTGCTTCCTCCAGCCAACATTTCACATGATGTACTCTACATATAAGTTAAATAAGTAGGGTGACAATATACAACCTTGACGTACTCCTTTCCCAATTTGGAACCAGTCCCATGTCCAATTATAACTGTTGCTTCTTGACCTGCATATAGATTTCTCAGGAGGCAGGTCAGGTGGTCTGGTATTCCCATCTCTTGAAGAATTTTCCACAGTTTGTGGTTATCCACACAGTCAGAGGCTTTGACACAGTCAATAAAGCAGAAGTAGATGTTTTTTGGGAACTCTCTTGCTTTTGCGATGATTCAACGGATGTTGGCAATTTGATCTCTGGTTACTCTGCCTTTTCTAAATCCAGCTTGAACATCTGAAAATTCATGGTTCATGTACTGTTGAAGCCTGGCTTGGAGAATTTTGAGCATTACTTTGCTAGCATGTGAGATGAGTGCGATTGTGCAGTAGTTTGAACATTCTTTGGCACTGCCTTTTTGGGGGATTGGAATGAAAACTTGACCTTTTCCAGTCCTAGAGCCACTGCTGAGTTTTCCAAATTTTCTGGCATATTGAGTGCAGCACTTTCACAGCATCATCTTTTAGGAATTGAAATAGCTCAACTGGAATTCCTTCACCTCCACTAGCTTTGTTCGTAGTGATGCTTCCTAAGGCCAGTTGACTTCGCATTCCAGGATGTCTGGCTCTAGGTGAGTGATCATACCATTGTGATTATCTTGGTCATGAAGATCTTTTTTGTATAGTTCTGTTTTTTCTTCCCACCTCTTCTTAATATCTTCTGCTTCTGTTAGGTCCATACCATTTCTATCCCTTATGTGTCCATCTTTACATGAAATATTCCTTTGGTATCTCTAGTTTTCTTGATGAGATCTCTAGTTTTTCTCATTCTATTGTTTTCCTTTATTTCTTTGCATTGATCACTGAGGAAGGCTTTCTTATCTCTCCTTGCTATTCTTTGGAACTCTGCATTCAAATGAGTATATCTTTCCTTTTCTCCTTTGCCTTTTGCCTGTCTTCTTTTCTCAGCTATTTGTAAGGCCTTGTCAGACAGCCATTTTGCCTTTCTGCATTTCTTTTTCTTGGGATGATCTTGATCCCTGTCTCCTGTACAATGTCATGAACCTCTGTCCATAGTTCTTCAGGCACTCTATCAGATCTAATCCCTTGAATCTATTTGTCACTTCCACTGTAAAATCATAAGGAATTTGATTTAGGTCATACTTGAATGGTCTAGTGGTTTCCCTACTTTGTTCATTTTAAGTCTGAATTTGTCAATAAGGAGCTCATGATCTGAGCCACAAGCAGCTCCCAGTCTTGTATTTTTGACTGTATACAGTTTCTCCATCTTTGCTTGTGAAAAATATAATCAACCTGATTTCGGTATTGACCATCTGGTGATGTTCATGTGTAGAATCTTCTCTTGTGTTGTTGGAAGACGGTGTTTGCTATGACCAGTGTGTTCCCTTGGCAAAATTCTATTAGCCTTTGCCCTGCTTCATTCTGTACTCCAAAGCAAATTTGCCTGTTATTCCAGATATATCTTGGCTTCCTACTTTTGCATTCCAGTCCCTATGATGAAAAGGGCATCTTTTTTTTTGGTGTTAGTTCTAGAAGGTCTTGTAGGTCTTCACAGAACCTTTCAACTTCAGCTTCTTCTGCATTACTGGTTGGAGCATAGACTTGGATTACTGTGATATTGAATGGTTTGCCTTGGAAACAAACAGAGGTCATGCTGGCATTTTTGAGATTGCACCCAAGTACTGCATTTTGGACTCTTTTGTTGACTACGAGAGCTACTCCATTTCTTCTAAGGGATTTTTCCCTGTGGTAGTAGGTATAATGGTCATCCGAATTAAATTCGCCCATTCCAATCCATTTTAGTTCGCTGATCCCTAAAATGTCGATGTTCACCTTTGCCATCTCCTGTTTGACCACTTGTAATTTGCCTTGATTCATGAACCTAACATTCCAGGTTCCTATGCCATATTGTTCTTTACAGCATTGGACTCTACTTCCATCACCCGTCACATCCACAACTGGGTGTTGTTTTTGGTTTGGCTCTGTCTCTTCATTCTTTCTTATTTCATTTTCTATTAGTCCATGTGGTTGCAAAGAGTCGGACACAACTAAGCGACTTTCTCTTCACTTCACTTCACCCCATGGACTGCAGCATGCCAGGCTTCCTTCTCTTTCACTATCTCCCAGAGCTTTCTCAGACTCATGTCCATTGAGTTGGTGATGCCATCCAACCATCTCATCCTCTGTCATCCCTTCTCCTGCCTTCAATCTTTCCCAGCATCAGAGTCTTTTCTAACGAGTCAGCTCTTAGCATCAGGTGGCCAAAGTATTGGAGCTTCAGCTTCATCATCAGTACTTCCAATGAATATTCAGGATTGATTTCCTTTAGGATGAATTGGTTTGATCTGTTTGCAGTCCGAGGGACACTCAAGAGTCTTCTCAAACACCACAGTTCAGAAGCATCAATTCTTTGGCACTCAGCCTTCTTGTGGTCCAACTCTCACTTCCATACATGACCACTGGGAAAACCATAGCTTTGACTAGACTGATCTTTGTTGGCAAAGTAATGTCTCTGCTTTTTAATATGCTATCTAGGTTGGTCATAACTTTCCTTCCGAGAAGTAAGCGTCTTTTAATTTCATGGCTGCAGTCACCATCAGCAGTGATTTTGGAGCCCAAGAAAAGAAAGTCTGTCACTGTTTCCATTGTTTCCCCATCTATTTGCCATGAAGTGATGGGACTGGAAGCCATGATGTTAGTTTTCTGAATGTTGAGTTTTAAGCCAACCTTTCATTCCGCTCTTTCACTTTCATCAAGAAGCTCTTTTGTAGGGAACAAAGTATAAAGAAGGTTGAGAAGTGCTTGCAAACGAGACTCTCAACCAGGGCTGAACATTCTTGCAAACGAGATGTTCTGCCCAGTGTAGGGAACCAGGTTTAAGGAAGATTGAGAAGTGCTTGCAAACGAGACTCTCAACCAGGGCTGAGCATTCTTGCAAACGAGATGTTCAGCTAAAAATCCTGTTTGTTCCCATGGGAAAAGAACATTGCTTGCACACAAGGATGTTTCTCTGATTCCTCAAAAGGAACAGACCCTGGGACAAAACGGATTCTAAGTTGATAAGGAAGTTCCCCAAAACAAAGTCTTAGCTGCAGTAAGTAAGCCAAGGTAAAGGTTATCTCGCCCTGCGCCTGCGCACTGTATAGTCTCTGAATCGTAGTGCTTGGCAGCTTGCCCTGTACGTTGTTGTGCAAGGGATATAAAATTAAGCATCTGTAAGAAGCAAGTGTTAAAATATAAAGATTTAAATCACCCTGCAGTGTTGGTGTGTCATTCCGTCGCCGGCACTCTTTAGTTCCTCTTTGCTTTCTGCTATTAGGATTGTGTCATCTGCATATCTGAGGTTATTGATATTTCTCCTGGCAATCTTGATTCCAGCTTGTGGTTCATCCAGCCCAGCATGTTGCATGATGTGTTCTGAATATAAGTTAAGTAAACATTGTTCATACCTTAATTAGAAATACTTTGTTGATTAAAATGCTAACCACCATCTGGGCCTTCAGTGAGTCATAATCTTTTTGCTGGTGGGGGGCTGTGGCCTCGGTGGCTGCTGACTGATCAGGGTGGTAGTTACTTGCCGGGGTCCAGCCCCGGTGGATCCAGAGTGATTTGAAGGTGGGGGGACGGCGTCGGCGTCTTTGGAAAAATACATATTTAATTACAGATATATAGAGAGATTAGAAATGAATAGTGTAGTAGGAGATAGTGTAGTGGAGAAAAGGAGGCTGAATCCAGATGGGAATTCAGCCAGAGAAACGAGGAGCAAGAAAGAACGACATGGGGGAATCAGTCTTTCCAGAAACTGATCCGATTTCTTTATTTTGGGGTTTGCTTATATACCTTTTGTTACACATAGGGATGAATACAGAGTCATGCGGGGGTCAGCAGTGCTGACCTTTATCAAAATCAGGTGCTTCACATAAATATATAAAAAAAGGTCTTAGGGATATTACATCATCTTCTGGCCATGAGACCCACTGACATTTTATGATCCTTTCTTTCTGATAACCAAAAAACTGATTTCTTCCAAGGGTGTTTTTTCTTAAACCAGGCACGACCCTCCAAATAAAGTTACATTACTATAGGGTGAGGGTGTAGTGAGTTACAATCAAGAAAGGAATTTATTTAACCCAAGGTTAACATGATTAATCTTAAAGGTTAATAGTTATTTCTCCTATATGCTTAAAGGTTAATACTTATTTTTCCTATTATGTTAGTTATATTCATTATGAGGGCAGGGAATATGGAGATTTAGCAGCAAACATCAACCCAACAAATGAAAATCCTTTCACCAATGCTCCCCTTAAGATCTATTTAGTCTTAAGATAGTGATAAAGTTACATTTTTACATAACAAGGACACAGTGATTTATAACAAAGCACAGTGATCTATTACAAAAGAGAAAATCCATTAACTCAAAAAGTCTAGTATTGCTAACCTTAAAAACTACTATATTTCCTTTTCTGTAGTCCAAATACATTGATTAATATATTCCCAGGTGCCTAAGGATATGGAGGCCTGGCAGCAATCATTGACTCAACAAGAAGAAAAAGCCCTATGCTAATTAAGACTCTCAAAATACTCCAAAACTCTCTGTGCTGTTTATGGTTAAGAGGTAGTAAACAATCATATGCGTAGTGGCAGGAGTATGGATAATCCTGTCACACAAGCTAGTCTGTCAGCAGAGAGGTTTGACCTGATACATCCTTGTCCCACCCAGAGCAGGGAATTAGCAGCAATTATTGACACAACAAATGAAAAACCCTTCACCAATATAATTCCTAACCAACCCACTATACTAATAATTTCCAACTCCCCAAAAGAATTTGCCTTTAGTAAGTCTAAAACATCTCATGCCTCTCAGGTTGGGAGGCTGTAAACAATCACATGTGGCCGGACGAACCTATACAGGCAGGCTAGATAACCTTCAGAGGAGTCCGTAAGCTGA
Organism: Ovis canadensis; assembly: GCF_042477335.2. Classification (NCBI taxonomy): domain Eukaryota; kingdom Metazoa; phylum Chordata; class Mammalia; order Artiodactyla; family Bovidae; genus Ovis; species Ovis canadensis. The sequence goes on from NC_091246.1 coordinate 112,893,860, forward strand.
AACACTCTTGTCACGTCCAAGAATTTTATTACCTTGGAGCTGCACGTTTACTCCTTCTCCAAGAAAAACGGTTATGGAGGAAAGCATAAAACAGACTCTGGTTTTGGGGTAGATGCTCAGGAACAGGGGTTTCCTGAGGCTTGATCACGCCTTTGCGTATGCCAAGCCTCCTTCCTCATGACCTTTGCCATGGGCGGAGTTCCTCCGCTGGCTCCGGGCAGTTACTGAAGGGTGGGGTGGCCATGGCGATTTCTTGAAGTAAGACAACACTGAAGTTTGTAGCATTGAATTGACTCTTCCTTTCATGAACAATTTCTCTGCAGCTTAGATGCCATGTGATCTAACTCACAGGAGAACTTTTTTCAAAATTAGAGTCTGTCCTCTAAAACCCTGCCTCTGCTTTATCACCTAAGTTTAAGACATGTTCTAAATCATTTCCTTCCTTTTCAACAATCTTCACAGCATCTCCACCAGGAATAGATTCCATCTCAAGAAGCCATTCTCTTTGCTTATCCATAAAAAGCAACTCCTCTATTAGAGTTTTATGATCAAATTGCAGCAAATAATCACATCTTCAGGCTCCACTTCTCATTTTAGCTCTCTTGCTGTTTCTTTCTTCTTCTTCTTCTTTTTTTTTTTTTCACATTTTTGGGGGAGGAGTTTATTTTATTTATTTTTTAAATTAATTAGTTTATTTTAATTGGAGGCTAATTACTTTAGACTATTTTTGTGTTTTTTACCATACACCAGCATGAATCAGCCACAGGTGCATATGTGTCCCCCCTCCCTTGTTGTTTCCACCACATCTGCTGTTACTTCTTCCACTGAAGGGCTGAACCCATCAAAGTGATCCATGAGGGTTGGAATCACCTTCTCCATTAGTGCCGGAAGCCAGTGTGAGGAATCCCGCCCGTGACAAGGTCATGAGGAAGGAAGCTGACATACGCAAGGCGTGCTCAGACTTCAGGGACCCCTCTGGAAATTCCTAAGCATGTACCCCAGCAAAAATCTGCCGGCTTTTGTGCTCTGCTTTTCCACTCTTCTGACATTCTCTGGAAAAAGTCAATTCAGGGCTTTAGTCTTCTGCATTTGAAAGAGTGTTTCAATCCAAAAAACCCTCTGATGGCTTTCTAGCTTGCCTACAGGGCTCCTACAGCTGTGCATGTGATTGTTTGAGGCCTCCTGACCGTAGGAGGCACAGGAAGCTTAAAACATCCTAGGAATGTAGGACCTTCCAAGGAGTCAAAATCTTTAGAATAGGACTGATTAAAAGTTTCATTTGTTGAGTCAATGCTTGCTGCTGAATTTTCATATCCTTTATTTTTAGATATAGTTGGTATATAGAAAAACAAGTAGTAGACCTGGTATTAGCAACATTAGATCTTTGAGTTAAGTACCTTCTTTGTTATAACCCACTGCACCTTTGTTCTATAGAGATGTAACTTTAATGCTTTAAGGAGATGCAGATTAAAGAAAAACACTTCAGGGGAAACAAAATTAACATTCATTAAGGAAGAGAGCCAAAAAGTGTTAACAAGCCTCTTGGCCAGAAGATAATGTAAATCACCTGAGACCTTTTGTATACAAAATGATGTACAGAAAGAGTCTGGGCTGCGAACGCTACATAATCTTGTGTTACCCATTGATCTCTGTGTTTTATCAAAAGTATAAAAGGCCTTCTGAACAATAAAGGATGGGACCAGCTTCTCGGACCAGTCTCTCGGACTAGTCTCTCGGCCTGGTTTTTTGGGAATCTGGCTCCCCCCGTGTCTCTCTCTCTCTTCTTCTCTCTCTTTCCCTCCCTCTTCTCTTTACTTTAATTTCAGGCTGAATTTCCATCTGGGGCGCGGAGGCTCGCCAAGTCTACTCACTTGCCCTGGCTGTTAAGACCCGCGCGAAAGGGAGCCTAAGGCGAGGCACCCTTAGATATTCAAGCGGGCGCCGGTGGCCCAACGTAGATGGTACAAATTCCTTGTCTGGAATTTTATTGGCCTTCTGCGTAAACCAAGCTATTCATCCCTCTTCCTCCACTTAATCTTCCTACTACACTATAGTTTCTTAATCTAATCTTACATTAATAAATAAACAAGTCTTTCCACGCCAACGCCGTCCACCCTTCGAATTCCCTGGATCCACTGGGGCTGGACCCCAGCACATTAGCTCCTGTTAATGTTGATATCTGGACCACTTCCCCTGAGTCACAAGTATTCTTAATGGGATCTAGAGCAGTGAAGCCTTTCCAGAAAGCTTACAGGTTTCTTTTCCCGGGTCCATCAGAGGAATCACTATCTGTGGCAGCTGTATCCCTACAGAATGCATTTCTTAAAAGAAAAAAAAAGATGTGAAAGAGAAATGACTCCTTGATCCATGGGCTGAAGAATGGGTATTGTGTTAGCAGACATGAAAACAGCCTTAATTTTGTTGTGCTTTTCCATCAGGTGGAGCAGTCAGTACTGACATGTTTATTAAGGTCACAGTCTTTTATGGGTGCAGTTCATGGTTCCACTAAACAATTACAATAGTAACATCAAAGATCTTTGTTTATAGATCACCATAATAAATTGAATAATAATGACAGTTTGAAATATTGTGAGAATTACCGAAATGTGACACAGAGATATCGAATGAGCAAATTTTGTTGGAAAAAATGGTAGTGATAAAATTGCTCAATGTAAGGTTGCCAAAACATTCAATTTTGTAGAATGTGCAACATCTATGAAACATAGTAAAGTAAAATGCAATAAAACAAGGCAATCCTTTATGTTATGGCAATATGTTCTCCCTGTCTGTGGCTTGCCACTTGATTTTCTTAATGCCATCTTCAGATGACCAGACAGCTTTTTCTGATGAAATCTAATTCATCATACTTTTAGTAGTTGTTGTTCCTGTACCATGTAAAAAAATAAAGCCTCTTAATCATAAAGTCTCCTATATTTAATTCTAGGAGTAGTTGAAAAGTAGTTTCAATTTTTGAACTTGAGTCTAAGATATACTTTGAATTACATTTTTTGTGTATGTGGTTTGAGTTAGAGTTTGAGGTCCAGTTATTCCAGTATCTACTGTTGAGAAGATTTCTTTTACCTTCAGTGGATTACTTTGTTCTTGTTGTTTTGGTAAAAAATCAAATGACCGTATATGTTAGTTTGCTTCTGGGCTGTCTACTCTGTTTCAAAAATGGGCTTAGCTTTCTTTGTTGCCAGTATCACAATGTCCTAATCAGCATAACTTTATAGAAAGTCTTGAATCAATTTTGTTCTGTGCCGTGCTTAGTTGTTCTTCGTGTGTCTGACTCTTTGTGACCCCATGGACTGTAGCCTGCCAGCCCCTCTGTCTATGGGATTTCCCAGGCAAGAACACTGCAGTGGGTTGCCATGCCCTCCTCCAGGGGATCTTCTCCACCCAGGGAAGATTGTTCTTTGTTCAGCTTTGACTATTCCAGGTACTATGCACCTCCACATAAATTTTACAGTCAGCTTATGAATTTCTGTTTTTTAAAAGAAGCTTGATGGAATTATACTCATTATAGCTGTAGAGTCTTTCAATGAATGAACATGGTATATATCTCCATTTATTTAGATCCTCTCTAGTTTCCATCACCAGTTGTTTGTAGTTTTAAGTGTGGAGGTCTTGTGTATCTTTTATTAAATATATTTACAGATATTTCATTAAAAAAATTATCCACTGAACTTTTAATTTCTTCATCTTTTGCTGCTAGTGTATAGAAATACAATCGATTTTGCATATTGACCTATTATCCTACAATCTTGCTAAACTAGCTCATTAATTTTAGTCACTCATTTGTACATTTCTTAAGATTTTCTACCTGTCTTTAGTGAATAAATATGTTCTTATTACTTCTTCAATTTTATGTCTTTTTCCTTGTATTATTTAATTGGCTGATTCCTTCAGTAAGGGTTGAAGTAGAGTGAATAAGCAACTTCACTCTCTTCTTGATCTTAAAGGGAAAAGGTTATTTCACCATTTGATACTGTGTTATCTGTAGTTTTTTTGTGACTTCCCTGGTGGCTCAGATGGTAAAGCATCTGTCTACAATGCAGGAGACCCGGGTTCAATCCCTGGGTTGGGAAGATCCCCTGGAGAAGGAAATGGCTACCTTTATCAAGACTGAATAAATCCCCTTTATTACTAGTTTCCTGAGAATTTTTATCATAAATAGGTGTTAGGTTTTTTCAAGTACTTTTTCTATGTACATTATTATATGCTTTTCCTCTTATTTTTTTAATTTAGTGTATTACATTGACTGATTTTGGAGTATTAATTCAACCTTTTATTCCTGGGAAAATTCTACTTGGCCATATTTTTAAAAAGATATATAAGTGGATTTGATTTCCTAATATTTTGTGTGTGCATATATTCATTCATGAAGGATACTGATGTATCATTTTCTTTCTTTTATAATTTCTGTCAGGCTATTTTCTTATCAGTATTACACTGACCTAGTAAATTTATATTCTTTATATAATATTAAATATTATATAAATTCCTTATATTGCTAATTTATGACTTCTTTCCCATCTTATGGATTAATTTATCTAGTGGTTTAGTAGTTTTGTTGATGTTTTCAAGGACCCAGCCTTAGCTTTTCTTGTTGCTGTCTTGCTGGGTCTTCACGGTTGAGCAGGTTTTTCCAGGGAGCAGGTGGTGCTCAGGCCTCTCATTGCAGTGGCTTCTCTTGTTGCAGAGCACAGGCTCTAGGGCTCATGAGCTTTAGGAGTTGCAGCATGTGGGCTCAGTAGTTGAGGCTCCTGGGCGACCCAGGGACTGGGTCTTCTGCGTGTCTTCTGCATTGGCAGGTGGATTCTTTACCACTAAGCCATCAGAGAAGGTCATGGCACCCCACTCCAGTACTCTTGCCTGAAAAATCCCATGGACAGAGGAGCCTGGTAGGCTGCAGACCATGGGGTCGCTAAGAGTTGAACACGACTGAGCGACTTCACTCTCACTTTTCACTTTCATGCATTGGAGAAAGAAATGGCAACCCACTCCAGTGTTCTTGCTTGGAGAACCCCTGGGATGGCGGATCCTGATGGGCTGCTGTCTATGGGGTCATACAGAATCGGACACAACTGACACGACTTAGCAGCAGCAGCAAGCCATCAGGGAAGCTCTGGTTTTGTTATTTTCTCAAGTGTTTGTCTGTTTTCTAAAAAAAATCATTAATTTCTACTTATATTTGTTATTTCTTTCTCTTGGAGTTTCTTTATGTTGTTTCCCCTCCCTTATTAAATTGGAACCTCAGGTCAAGACCTTTCTTCTTTATGATTTTGAACATTTAAAATTTATTTTTAATCATTGCTTTAGTGGCACATCACAAATTTGCATCTACTGGTTTTTTCTTCCCCATTTAATTAGATGTATTTTGTAAAATACCTCATCATCCTTCTTTGACAAGGGATTAGCTAGAAGTGTTCTATTTTAATTTATAAATACTTGTTTTTTTCTAGATACGTTATCGCTATTGGTATCTAATATAGTTCCGTTGTAGTCAGATAAGTTATTCCTGTATAATTTCAGTTATTTTAAAATGTTGGGGTTTGTTTTATGACCCCCAAAATGGCCTATTTGAATGAATGTGCCATGTGTTCTTGAGAAAAATACATCTTCCATAGTTTTTGAATATAGTGTTCTGAAAATGTCATCAGATCACAGTGGATGATAGGTAAAACTCATTTTTACTTGTGATGCAGTGAAGTGAAAATGAAGTGAAATTCTCTCAGTGGCATCTGACTCTTTGCGACCCCATGGACTGGAGTGGGTAGCCTTTCCCTTCTCTAGGGGAATCTTCCCACTCCAGGGATTGAACCCAGGTCTCCTATACTGCAGGCAGATTCTTTACCAGTTGAGCCACTAGGGAAGCCCAAGAATACTGGAATGGGTAGCCTATCCCTTCGCCAGCAGATCTTCCCAATCTAGGAATCGAACCAGGGTCTCCTGCATTGCAGGCGGATTCTTTACCCACTGAGTTATCAGGGAAACCCCTATTTATTTGTGATGATGGATGTTTATTTTAAGGACATCCAGAAACATGAGGAAGGAGAAGAAATTTCATCAGCAGCCTTTTTCCTGTCCAGATGCCATCCTTAAATTCTAGGAAGCCCTTTAGACTTCAAAAACTCACCAGGAATTTTATTTACAGCCCAGTAAAATGGCACATTCAACAGAGGCACTACGCTCTCATTGTTTCCTTTATTTAAATATCCTCAAACAAGGTAATTGTCTGGCTTTTAAAAATTACAAATTGAATGGATTCCAATTTTAGCAAATCTCAATCTGAATATAGAATTTCTCCTACCCTACTCTTTATAAGCAATTATTGCTTTACTTTTAAGCAATCTAGACTATTTCACTGAAAAATAGAATTTTTTATCTGCTTATTAAAGACTTGTGTTATTTAAGGAAGAAATACATTACCTGAACTACTAGGTTTAATCCGATGAGAATGACCCACATCAGTTTCCCAAAACAGATATAACAGATCCATCCACTTGCTACTTTGACCCCTGTTTGAACTCAGAGAGTAAAAGAATTGGAAGTTGAGAAGTGAAATTGATAGATACTCTAAGTAGTGTACACCTGCTTAAATATAGAAGACAAATTTATTTAAATCCTAATTTTGACCTATGGCATATATTTGTGAAATGACAGTTGAGGATTCAGATCCCTACTTAACTTATGGTCCTTGACTATAATTCAGGGCAAAACATTGGACCACACTGATTCTGATCCTATGACCCTTTGACTTCTAATTAATAATATTAGCTGCCATGAAGTGAAGATTTCAAAGTAATGTACATTTTTCCCCTCACTGCAAGAAGCTGAATGTTTATGTTTTGATTGCTTAAACTTCTTTCACTGAGGTCTGTCTTAATGCTCTGTCTTCAATACAGTGCTAACACTGATGTTCAAACAGGGTTTTCTGGATGTCTTTCATGAGAGTAGAAATTTTTCTTGGAAAAGCATTGCCCATGTTTCCTGATAGTTTCAAAGGAAGCCTGGATGACCTCAAACACTCCTTTGTAACTTCTTAAACAAAGCTAGTAGAGGTGATGGAATTCCAGTTGAGCTGTTTCAAATTCTGAAACATGATGCTGTGAAAGTGCTGCACTCAATATGCCAGCAAATTTGGAAAACTCAGCAGTGGCCATGGGACTGGAAAAGGTCAGTTTTCATTCCAATCCCAAAGAAAGACAATGCCAAAGAATGCTCAAACTACTGCACAATTGCACTCATCTCACATGCTAGTAAAGTAATGCTCAAAATTCTCCAAGGCAGGCTTCAGCAATATGTGAACTGTGAACTTCCAGATGTTCCAGCTGGTTTTAGAAAAGGCAGAGGAACCAGAGATCAAATTGCCAACATCCCTGGATCATGGAAAAAGCAAGAGAGTTCCAGAAAAACATCTATTTCTGCTTTCTTGACTACGCCAAAGCCTTTGACTGTGTGGATCACAATCAACTGTGGAAAATTGTGAAAGAGATGGGAATACCAGACCACCTGACCTGCCTCTTGAGAAATCTGTATGCAGGTCAGGAAGCAACAGTTAGAACTGGACATGGAACAACAGACTGGTTCCAAATAGGAAAAGGAGTACGTCAAGGCTGTATATTGTCATCCTGCTTATTTAACTTATATGCAGAGTACATCATGAGAAACACTGGACTGGAAGAAACACTGGACTGGAAGAAACACAAGCTGGAATCAAGATTGCCTGGAGAAATATCAATAACCTCAGATATGCAGATGACACCACCCTTATGGCAGAAAGTGAAGAGGAACTAAAAAGCCT